>NC_064929.1:146853114-147453114 GCF_023897955.1 Schistocerca gregaria
TGTCCTCTTTCAGAATACTGTTGCTCGGTGTGGGATACTTACGGTATAGGACTGAGTACATCGAAAAAGTTCAAAGAAAGGCAGCACGTTTTGTATCATCGCGAAATATGGGAGAGAGTGTCACAGAAACGATGCAGGATTTGGGATGGACGTCATTAAAAGAAAGGCGTTTTCCGTTGCAACGGAATCTTCTCACGAAATTCCAGTCACCAAATTTCTCCTCCGAATGCGAAAATATTTTGTTGACTCCGACTTACATAGGGAGGAACGATCACAAAGATAAAATAAGCGAAATCAGAGCTCGTACGGAAGATATAGGTATTCATTCTTCCCGCGCACTGTCCGAGACTGGAATAATAGAGAATTGTGAAGGTGGTACGATGAACCCTCTGACAGGCACTTAAATGTGATTTGCAGAGTATCTATGCAGATAAAGATGTAGATGTAGAACGTACAGATCTTCCAGTGTGTGATTTTCACATCTTTCGTGATCCGAAGAAAGACAGGCGTTAATGTTGGTTTCAACCAGGAGAGGAAGTGAGGTTGTGAAGGTGTCAGTGGGTGACTGCATTCTGCGAAACATGAATTGATCTTGTCTCCCAGGGAGATAATTGGCTCAACGTGTGTGGTGATTACTTTTGAATGGAACCATTCCACGGCGCTGTTGTGGCTGCTGTCCATTTCTCATTTGACTGCCCTTCATAAACAACTAAACTACGTACCCTGCAGTAAAGAAAATGCGTAACGTTCAGTTCACCCTAGGAGAGGCGAGTGCTGTTGTTTTGACCATCGTGTTCGCCTCACATGTTCTGAACCAAACAATCACGAAAGTTGATAGATACCGCTTGCCATCTTTGATACATGTGACGTCAAAATGGTGTCATGGTTACCTCAAGTGCTGTGAACTGTGGCCTATGTGAAATATGGGCCCCGTAAGGAACTTGTGGCGTCACACTAATTGCCATGCCCGAGGTACATTGCGAACACACTACTCCTGTTGGAGCCAAGAGGGAAATTAGTATATGAATTAAAAGATACCCACTAATGTGCTTAACTTTTTCATTTGCTATCGCGAGCTTGTCTGTATTTAAACAAGTGGCTACAAAATTTTAAATTGTTGTGAAACAGTAACTTGTTCCCCTGAAGAAATAGGCACCACAGCTCGTAAGACCTGTTGTGTCACGTGCTATGACACACGCCACTTGGCTTGTATATCTCGTTCGCCCCATTGTTAACCTGGCTCAGACTGTCGCCACACGGGACGAGATAGTGAATGCTGAAGTGCACACAGACGGATTTCGAGCTACAGGACACACTGCAATGTCGGCACACAGCATGAGCTGGTTAACGTGATTTTGCGCTCTCAGCGCTCTCCAGTGGCAGTTGTCTGCTCGATTTGCCTCCCAAACCACACAGTTCATTCACAGAAACCAACACTCAAAGATTTCCTGTGCTGGCTCTGTTAAAGCACACATTTCCTGTCTTGACCATATGCTAGTCATGTTGTGCTGCCCGTGGTATAAACGCACTCCGTCTTCAGGCCACGAGTGGCCTACTGGCACCATCCGACCGTCGTGTCATCCTCAGTGGAAGATACGGATAGGACGGGTGTGGGATCATCACACCACTCTCCCGGCCGTTATGGCGATATTCTTGATCGAAGCCGCTACTATTCGGTCCAGTAGCTCCTCAATTGGTATCACGAGGCTGAGTGCACACCAAAAAATGGCAACAGCGCATGGCGGCCTGGATGGTTTCCCCATCCAAGTGCCGACCACGTCCGACAGGGCTTAACTTCGGTGATCTCACGGGGGACCCTTTGTAGCCACTGCGGCAACGCCGTTGCCCGCCTGTGGTATGCATAAACAAAATTAAATATAAGTGAAAGTGTAATAAGACAAAAATGAAAGGAACATATACACTATGCACGGGCATGAGCTTATAAAAGTTCAGCAGATCAAGCAAACTCTTTTCTGACAGAGTACACACTTATATTTACGTAACATCAAATATTACAGAAATTATTTCTATTAATTTTATAGACAACTCCTACAATATATTGGAAAACGCGAAGTTGGAAAAATAGCTTTACAACAACATGCAAACTTTCGACCCTCTGACCCTCAGTTCTGCAAAGCCTCAACGAACTATGCTGTGCTGAAGCTGAGCTAACAATCTCATGTTGTATACAGTCTTCTAAAGACTTTAATCGCAGAATGTTATAGACATTTATTCATAAAAAATCCTAATAAGAAAGACACGCTTTCATGAATCTTCAATGAGTCGTTGCCTTAAACGGCCTACTCTCATAACACGTGAAGTAACGCGAAAATAACAAAATGCAAAAATTCTTTAACCACGAGTATGACGTTACGTCATTTTATTACAACAGATCCTACCGACAGCGATTCGTTCTTCTCAAGACATTCAATATGCTGGTGCTTAGAAACAGTTTATATTCATAGGGTGTAACATATAACATAAAACTTACTAAATACAGAATGGCGCCTTGTTTCCTGCTTGTGTCGCAGGGAGTGTTCCCGCTGCCTTTTGGTTCTACTTTACGTTAGGGATGGCAGTTCTCGCTGAAAGAATATGTTTTCGGTTGCATCTTTTTCTTCTACACCATTTTAACCCGAGTGTTAAAACTGCTCGCAATGAACAGTTCCCGAAATATCTGACTTCCGACTTTTTAAAGTCCTACTGTTCACTGTAATAAACGTAGAAATGGACCAAAAATTTAATAAACGTAGAAATCGAACAAAAATTGAAAAATTTTAACTCACCTCCAAGACAAATAGAATCAAAATATTAAATTAAGTAGGTGAAAAAAGCTTAGTCCATCCACCATTTGCTGTTTTTCTGGAAGAGTGGTAAGTCGTTGAATACTACAAAAAAATCACCACTATTCTAATGTTGATTAAAATCTTTCGAAACTGCTCAAATATCACTTTGTAATCGGGGATCGTACCACTATTTGGACACTGCTAAAGAGTGAAAGCTGAGGTTAAAGACTATTTTTTTTTAGCCAATTTGTACGTTTTCATGGACCACAAGGAGATAAAGACATGTTATGCAGACACAGGAAGCAGATCAGTTACTATCTATTATACAGTACACTAAAACTGTTCGAAATAAGCGGTTTCTGAAATAACCGATTTACAGTTTTTGTTATGTTTATAACGTCTCACTGTTACCATCGTTTCAAATGGCTCAAATGGCTCTGAGCACTATGGGACTTAACATCTGTGGTCATCAGTCCCCTAGAACTTAGAACTACTTAAACCTAACTAACCTAAGGACATCTCACAACACCCAGTCATAACGAGGCAGAGAAAATCGCTGATCCCGCAGGGAATCGAACCCGGAAACCCGGTCTACCATAGTTTCCTTCCTCATTTTTATTTCATAGAAATGACAGTCCAGCTCTCCACCCCCCTCCTCCCTCCCCCTCCCCCCTCCCCCCTCCCCTCTCCCCCCTCCCCCCTCCCCCCCTGTCCTGCACCGTTGGTGGGGAGGCTTGGGTGCCTCAGCGATACAGATAGCTGTACCGTAGGTGCAACCACAACGGAGGGGTATCTGCTGAGAGGCCAGACAAACGTGTCGTCCCAGAAGAGGGGCAGCGGCCTTTTCCGTAGTTGCTGGGGCAACAGGCTGGATGACTGACTGATCTGGTCTTGTAAGACTAACCAAAACGGCCTTGCTGTTGTGCTACTGCGAACGGCTGAAAGCAAGGGGAAACTACAACAGTAATTTTTCCCGAGGTAATGCAGCTTTACTGTATGGTTAAATGATGGTGGCGTCCTCTTGGGTAAAATATTCCGGAGGTAAAATAGTCCCCCATTCGGATTTCTGGGGGGGACTACTCAAGAGGACGTCGTTATAAGGAGAAAGAAAACTGGCGTTCTAGGGATAGGAGCGTGGAATGTCAGATCCCTTAATCGGGCATGTAGATTAGAAAAATTACAAGGGAAATTTATAGGTTAAAGTTATAAGTAGTGGGAATTAGTGAAGTTCGGTGGCAGGAGGAAAAAGACTTCATAAGAACATAATAATTACAATCTCAATGAAAGCAGGTGTTGACAGATGTCAAAATTACAGAACTATCAGTTTAATAAGCCACGGCTGCAAAATTCTAACACGAATTCCATACAGACGAATGGAAAAACTGGTAGAAGCCGACCTCGGCGAAGATCAGTTTGCATTCCGTAGAAAAGGTGGAGCACAAGAAACTGTACTGTCCCTACGACGTATCTTGGAAAATAGGTTAAGGAAAGGTAAACCTTTGTTTATAGGATTGGTAGAGGCAATGTGGACTGGAATACTCTCTTTCAAATTCTAAAGGTGGCAGGGGTAAAACAAAGGGAGGGAAAGGCTGTTTACAATTTGTACAGAAACCAGATGGCAGTTATAAGAGTCGAGGGGCATTAAAGGGAAGCAGTGGTTGAGAAGGAAGTGAGACAGGATTGTAGCCTACCCCGACGTTATGGCAGGTACATTAAGCAAGCAGTAAAGGAAACAAAACAAAAATTTGGAGGGGGAGTTAAAATCCACAGAGAAGAAATAAATGAGGTTTGCCGACGACATTGTAATTCTTTCAGAGACAGCAAAGGACCTGGAAGAGCAGTTGAACAGAATGGACAGTGTCTTAAAAGGAGCATATAAGATGAACATCACCAAAAGCAAAACCAGGATAATGGAATGTAGTCGAATTGCATCAGGTGATGCTGAGGGAATTAGATTAGGAAATGAGACATTGAAGTAGTAGTTGAGTTTTGCTTTTTGGGGAGCAAAATAACTGGTGGTGGTCGAAGTAGAGAGGATATAAAATGTAGACTGGCTATGGAAAAGAAAGTGTTTCTGAAGACGTTTGTTAACATCGAGTATAGATCTAATTGTGAGGAAGTCTCTTCTGAAACTTTTTGAATGGAGTGAAGCCATGTATGGAAGTGAAACGTGGACGATAAATAGTTTAGGCAATAGAAACTTATGAAACGTGGTGCTACCGAAGAATGCCGAAGATTAGATTGGTAGTTCACGTATGTAAAGAAGTAGTACTGAATAGAATTGGGGAGAAGAGGAATTTGTGGCACAGCTTGACTAGAAGAAGGGATCGGTTGGTAGGACATGTTCTGAGGCATCAAGGGATCACCAGTTTAGTATCTGGAGGAAGCATGGAGGGTAAATATCGTGGAGGGAGACCAAGAGATGAATACACCAAGCAGATTCAGAAGGATGCAGCTTGCAGTAGGTACTGGGAGAAGAAGAAGCTTGCATTAGATAGAGTAGCATGGAGAGCTGCACCAAACCAGTCTCTGGACTGAAGACCACAACAACAAAAACGATTCACCTCCAGACATTCAAGGTATTGATGCTTAGAAGCAAAACCCATCGAGCATGGGTTTCTGTTGAACACGACAAATACAGTTTAACATCTTAGCTTTTGCTTGTGACGTCGGGAGCGTTTTTACATTCTATTGGTTGTACTTTACGTGGGACGTTGCAAAAATATCGCAGAATTTGCTTCAGCTGCCAGAGGCTGTTATCATGTGTGTGAGTTGCGTTTGCTTCAGCGTGTGTGTCTGTCGTCTATTTTTGAAGAAGGCCGAATATTTTGTGTCAGTCTTTTTGTTGTGCTTATCATCGACTCAGCATCTCCGCTATATGGTGTGTAGCTACTATACTATGCACAATATTGTTACATTCCAGCCTGGATTTTCCATTCTTTGAATTTGCAGAGCCCATTTTGTGTTTCACGTGACGAAATGGCTGCTCAAAGAGAAATAGCAGGAAGTGACGTCACAAAACTCGAGCGCCTCTACATCTTTAGCTAACAATTCCCGTGTGCAGACCATGGAGGTAAAAATAAGAGGAGTTGTCATGATGTCACAAACTTGAAGCCGGCCCAAGTGAAGATCCGCCATGTTAGCTACCCCAAAACATTCGTTTCTGGTGTTTTGATTCCGTGTAGTCGTGAAGTGTTTTGATAAAAAAATGCCGGCTTGCTTCGCTTATGTGTGCACTAATTGTTCTGATTGTAGTCTAAAGTTTAAACAAGTCACATTTCATTCGTAAGTGGACTTATTTAAGCGCTATTTTCTAATATATACTTGAAATTTTGATGCACTGTGAAGTTTTACAGTATGGTTTTTGTGGTGGGCGTACTGTAAGACATTCGGTACACACACCATCAGATTATTTGACTTGTCGCTCTAACGAAGTAGGTGAGTGTCAGCAATATGTCTCGTGGTCTTATCGTGGCGTGTTTATCTTCTGCTGTTAGGTCAGGCGATAGAAATGCCACTTGCACCCTTAGAGTAGCAGATTGACGGTGACCAACTTTAAACAGAACCTGATTAATTTTCACAAACATTTATTAAAATAATAAAAATCCTAGATATCACGTAACGGATTCTGGATGCTGTTTACATTTGACAATCTGACGTTCTTTTGGTCTTGGGACGTTAATCTTATACTCACATATCTCTGTTACTTCACAAAGTGTCTATACATTTCTCTTCATGGCTATGTACAGGAATATGATAATCTTATTAGGTGCAGACTGAATGTAGACTATAGACTGGTACAGACTAATGCAGACTGGTACAGAGTGGTGCAGACAAATGCAGACTGACTAATCGGAGTTCTGTACACTCGTTATAATACCTCGCGCGTTCAGGTATCACTGCGCGAGTGTGATCCGCGAGGAGAAAAGGTTCTACATTAGCAGCAATCTCATTGGCTGCATTACATATTAATACGCGGATTGGCGGAAGCAGAATTTGGTCCGTCTCTATGGCAGCGCCATCTCATAGTGCGGAGATGGACGAGCGCTGCACCTGCGCTGTTGTGCTTAGCAGGGTGCGCTCTAGTGGGAAAGTTGTGTACGCACTGACTACAAGGAACTATGTACACAACAGTTTTGTTTCTGTGATTTGACTTTAGATTTCCTATCAATGCGAAGAGCTCTCTGGAGGTGAGCAATACTCTTGGTTTTCACTGTTTGTAACTGAAAAGTTCTGGTAAGAAATATCCTGGAAATGGAGACTAATGTTTTAAAATGCTATAATGTAATATAGAAGTAATGTAACTGCATGTTGTAAACTAAATCTTCAGTAAAATTTGTGGAACACCTGTTATAGTGGTTAAATTATAAGTACTTAAAGGGTTAAATATTTGTTAAAACAAAGTTACCTAAGTCCACACTATTTAGATCATTACATTAATTACTGTGTTGTCGTGTTACCCTGTAAATTGCTGTTATTTGCCACACTGAATGTTTATTGGTAGGTACGATTTAAAAACAAAGCAGATGTGTAAACTACAATGGGCCTGACAATCTTAAATTCAGTTCTTTTCCTTCGTAATTTAACGAATCTTTCACTTTGTTGACATAACCGCTGGCTTGTTTATATCATCCCTGCATACATCTATGGGACACCAAAGGAAATAAGGTAAGTTTCTTGCAGACTTGAACATTTAAAATTTGCATTTCACTTGAGAATGCCACAAATACAAATCGGTGCCTCTAAACTATCAATCATTGCTTTTGGAGTTGTGACTTTATCAATTATCGACACAAATACAATGAAAGTGATAATTGATTACGAAAGCACGCTTTTCATAGCACATACTTCTCGGTTATTCGAAGTGTATAAACAGAAAGGAATTACAGTACTGATGCAAGAAGCGTCATATATTCGTGTCGTATTACTGTATCGAATACGCGTTTAAGATCAGAAAAACGTTTGAAGATGTCTTCCTTTTGCTGTGTTGTTCACCAAAACATTTACTATATTAAAATTTACTATATAAAAGAAATATCGCGTGCAACGACAGAAATATTTTGTGTGCAGACATGATGACCTTTCTAGACTCTGAGAAGCTCATCTTGAACCAGCATGGTTTTAGGAAACAGCGGTCATGCGAGACACAGCCGGCCCTCTTTGTGCATCATTTACAACAGGCTCTAGATACCGGCTCCCAGGTTGATGCCATATTTCTCGACTTTCCGAAGGCGTTCGACTCAGTTCCGCGCTGTCGCTTGCTTCAAAAAGTGCGCTCTGAAGATCTATCCAATGACATATGCGCTTGGATAGAAAGTTTTCTAACAGACGTGCAGCAGTATGTCGTCCTGAACGGGGTGATTCAAATGAAACAAGCGTAATTTCAGGTGTGTCCCAGGGCAGTGTAATAGGTCCTCTGCTTTTTAGGATTTACATAAATGATCTGATTGATGGTGTTGACAACGGCCTTATACTGTTTGCCGATGATGCTGTAGTCTGTAGGAAAGTAGTATCACACAGTTGTGAACAAATCAACGAGGATTTGCAGAAAATAAATGTGTGGTGTAATGACTGGCAGTTATCTCTCAATATCAGTAAGTGTAACCTAATGCATATACCATGGCGAAAATCCCCATTAATGTACGAGTACAAATTAAATGATCAGTCTTCGGAAACGGTAACGTCCCTCAAGTACCTGGCTGCGACTATTCGAAATGATCTCAAATGGAATGATCAAGTTACATAAGTAACAGGTAAGGCGAACTCTAGATTACGGTTTATTGGTAGAATTCTGAAGTGATGCAGTCCTTTAACAAAGGAAATATCTTACAATATGTTAGTTCGTACAGTCTTATTGTTCGTCTGTATGGGACCCTTACCAGTAGGGTCTGATTCAAGAAATTGAGGAGGTCCACAGAAGAGCGGCAAGATTCGTGACTGTTACATTTAGACATCGCGAGAGAGTTACAAATCTCATATAAAGTTTGAAGTGGGACACACTTGCAGATAGACGACGCGCTAAACAGAATGGGCTGCTCAATAAATTCCGAAATCCAATCTTCACTGAGGATGTAGAGCATATATTATTACCACCAACAAAATAACTGATAATGGTCGAAGTAGAGAGGATATAACATGTAGACTGGCAATGGCAAGGAAAGAGTTTCTGAAGAAGAGAAATTTGTTAACATCGAGTATAGATTTAAGTGTCAGGAAGTCATTTCTGAAAGTATTTGTATGGAGTGTAGTCATGTATGGAAGTGAAACATGGACGATAAATAGTTTGGACAAGAAGAGAATAGAAGTTTTCGAAATGTGGTGCTACAGAAGAATGCTAAAGATTAGATGGGTAGATCATGTAACTAATGAGGAGGTAGTGAATAGGATTGGGGAGGAGTTTGTGGCACAACTTGACTAGAAGAATGGATCGGTTGATAGGACATGTTCTGAGGCATCAAGGGATCACCAATTTAGTATTGGAGGGCAGCGTGGAGGGTAAAAATCGTAGAGGCAGACCAAGAGATGAATACACTAAGCAGATTCAAAAGGATGTAGGCTGCAGTAGGTACTGGGAGATGAAGTGATATCAGGTGTTCCCCAGGGAAGCGTCCTGGGACCTCTGCTGTTCCTGATCTATATAAATGACCTGGGTGACAATCTGAGCAGTTCTCTTAGATTGTTCGCAGATGATGCTGTAATTTACCGTCTAGTAAGGTCATCCGAAGACCAGTATCAGTTGCAAAGCGATTTAGAAAAGATTGCTGTATGGTGTGTCAGGTGGCAGTTGACGCTAAATAACGAAAAGTGTGAGATGATCCACATGAGTTCCAAAAGAAATCCGTTGGAATTCGATTACTCGATAAATAGTACAATTCTCAAGGCTGTCAATTCAACTAAGTACCTGGGTGTTAAAATTACGAACAACTTCAGTTGGAAGGACCACATAGATAATATTGTCGGGAAGGCGAGCCAAAGGTAGCGTTTCATTGGCAGGATACTTAGAAGATGCAACAAGTCCACTAAAGAGACAGCTTACACTACACTCGTTCGTCCTCTGTTAGAATATTGCTGCGCGGTGTGGGATCCTTACCAGGTGGGAATGACGGAGGACATCGAAAGGGTGCAAGAAAGGGCACTTCGTTTTGTATCATCACGTAATATGTGAGAGAGTGTGGCAGATACACGAGTTGGGATGGAAGTCATTACAGCATAGATGTTTTTCGTCGCGGCGAGACCTTTTTACTAAATTTCAGTCACCAACTTTCTCTTCCGAATGCGAAAATATTTTGTTGAGCCCAACCTACATAGGTAGGAATGATCATCAAAATAAAATAAGAGAAATCAGAGCTCGAACAGAAAGGTTTAGGTGTTCGTTTTTCCCGCTCGCTGTTCGGGAGTGGAATAGTAGAGAGATAGTATGATTGTGGTTCGATGAACCCTCTGCCAAGCACTTAAATGTGAATTGCAGAGTAGTCATGTAGATGTAGATGTAGATGAAGAAGCTTGCACAGGATAGAGTAGCATGGAGAGCTGCAACAACAACAACAACAACAACTGAGGAGTACAGACAGTCGTTTTTCCCCTCTCGCTATCCTTGAGTGGAGCAGATGACTTTGACGCGAAATGTGCCCTCCTCCACACACCGCTTGGTGGCTAGCGGAGTATATAGTAGATGTAGAAATAACGAAGAAGAAGCAATTGTAAACACGGGTCTGCTAATGTTTTGGGAGGATCCAAGATGGCGGCATGCGCCGCCCACTTGCTGGAAAACAACGTACAGCGTCTGTCTGTAGCGCCATCTCACCTTTTTCTACCTCCATGGTGCAGACGGCACTGCCCGCAGCCGTCACTGCGAACAGCTGAGCGCCGAACAAGACAGGTGACGGTGCGATGCGACGCCCGCGCCCCTGGCGGCCGCCGGCGAAAGCGCATCGGCGCGCGCTCCGCATGGCAGGCTGTGTAGCGAGCCAGCGCTGGTGCTGCTGGGAACAGCTGCTGCTGCCGCTGCTGCGACAGGACGCAGCCTCGCTCCCCTCTGCTCGACTATCGATCCAGGGCGACGCCGCAGCATCCGCCGGTCCCTGACCCACATACAGAGGCTCGCCACACTGTGCCAGTACGCGGCATTACTCTCCCTTCACTGCCTGTCTCACTGGGCTCCCAAACTCCTCGGCATACCGTCCGTGGAGATTAATTATTCTACACTGCTGGCTATTAAAATTGACGTGCTACAGACGCGAAATTTAACCGACTGGACGAAGAAGCTGTGATATGTAAATGATTAGCTTTTCAGGGCATTCACACAAGGTTAGCGCCGGTGGTGACACCTACAACGTGATGGCATGAGGAAAGTTTCGAACAGATTTCTCATACACAAACAGCAGTTGACCGGCGTTGCCTGGTGAAACGTTGTTGTGATGTCTCGTGTAAGGAGGAGAAATGCGTACCATCAGGTTTCCGACTTCGTTAAAGGTCGGATTGTAGCCTATCGCGATTGCGGTTTCTCGCGTTGGTCGAGATCCAATGTTAGCACAATATGGAATCGGTGGGTTCAGGAGGGTAATACGGAACGCCGTGCTGGATCCCAACGGCCTCGTATCACTAGCAGTCGAGATGACAGGCATCTTATCCGCATGGCTGTAACGGATCGTGCAGCCACGTCTCGATCCCTGAGAGTCAGAAGATGGGGACGTTTGCAAGACGACAACCATCTGCACGAACAGTTCAATGACCCTTGCAGCAGTATGGACTATCAGCTCGGAGACCATGGCTGCGGTTACCCTTGACGCTGCATCACAGACAGGAGCGCCTACGACGGTGTACTCAATGTCGAACCTGGGTGCAAGAATGCAAAACGTCATTTTTTCGGATGAATCCACGTTCTGTTTACAGCATCATGATGGTCGCATCCGTGGTTGGCGATATCGCGGTGAACGCACATTGGAAGCGTGTATTCGTCACCGCCATACTGGCGTATCACCCGACGTGATGGTATGTGGTGCCATTGGTTACACGACTCGGTCACCTCTTGTTCGTACTGACGGCACTTTGAACAGTGGACGTTACATTTAAGAAGTGGCTCTAACCTTCATTCGATCTCTGCGAAACCCTACATTTCAGCAGGATAATGCATGAGCTCATGTTGCAGGTCCTGTACGGGCCTTTCTGGATACAGAAAAAGTTCGACTGCTGCCCTGGCCAGCACATTCTCCAGATCTCTCACCAACTGAAAACGTCTGGTCAGTAGTGGCCAAGCAAGTGGCTCGTCACAATACGCCAGTCACTACTCTTGATGAACTGTGGTATCGTGTTGAAGCTGCATGGGCAGCTGTACCTGGACACGCCATCCAAGCTCTGTTTGACTCAGTGCCCAGGCGTATCAAGACCGTTATTACGACCAGAGTTGGTTGTTCTGGGTACTGATTTCTCAGGGTGTACGCACCCAAATTGCGTGAAAATGTAATCACATGCCAGTTCTAGTGTAATATATTTGTCCAATGGATACCGGTTTATCATCTGCATTTCTTCTTGGCGTAGCAATTTTAATGGTCACTAGTGTAGGTTTACCTAAGCAAAGAAGAAGCACTCAAGAATTACTGCAACAACTGTGAAAAGAACGTGTTTTGGAGACTGAAGAAAGGGGGTATTTAAGAGGAAGATCGAATCGATAAAATGATGAGATGCATGAAACGCAAAATGCTGATTCAAGAAAAGTTTGCAAGTGTGGAGAAAGGAGCGAAGAAACTACGTTGTGATTCCTGCAAGAACTAAGATACGGAATATTTCCTGAACTTAGAGTAATACGAATCTCTAAGTTCAAGGAATTAGTTCATAGCTGTGGTACAAATTGTGCACCCATTGGTACAATACAGGCAAGCAGATTCCTAATTTTTACCACTTGCAGTATATCACACTTCTCCTGGGTGCAACGAACGAATATATCTTTCCGACTATTTTTGCGATTTTATGTAAAATTTTGGTCTCCATTGTTCTCCGCTAGTACCCTTCATTATCCATTAGATGTACAGGAGTATTATCTCTGCCGCAGTCTCATTTCCATCTGTCCTGAAATAAATAAAAACACTGAGAGGCAAATGCTATTTGCCTCCTCCTGGGAGTTGTAAAGCTAATGGACCCAAAGAGAGGCGCGATATCGCGTTTGTAATAGATATGCTAAAATAAAAGGTGAGTCGTATTTATGTTCAAGAAGGAGGGACAAACAGGCCGTATTCAACAGAGCAAGGAAAAGATTTCTTCCGCCTGTCTCAGTCGCAAGTACTATAAGAGGCAGTCAAATGAAAACGAGACAGATGGTAAAGAAGTACATAAACTGTTATTTCAAAACTAATCGCCGTAACAGTTAATATATTTATCCCTCTGTGAGATTAGACGGTCAGTGCCTCCAAGAAGAAATGTTTGCGGTTGTTTACTTAATCATGACTGTAGGCAGCTGTGTGAAACGCCCGCTAAACCTGCTGGACAGAACAGGTGATTAGGATTGTGGAAAGGGCCAAATAAGGTTGGGGTCAGTTTAACCTTAAAATGATAATTTATTGAAATTTAATAACACATTTGCAACCAAAGCGGCACCTAGCCGAACTTTTACAACTAAGAGTTTCAAGCTCCAAATCTTTCATGGCTGAAAGCCTGCAAACAAGAAATCTTAAAAATCAACAAGGTAAATTTCAAGTGACTGAAGACGGGAAGTTACAATTACAAATAAAATAATATATCACAGCTAGGGTGAAAGTTTCAAGGCAAGTCTGGATAGACAAACATAAACAAGATGTAATAGAAACGGCTGAAGACCCACAGTAAAATTTTCAAGATTTACCATAACCTTTCAAAGGCAGAAGGCTGCAGTGTTTAAGCTTGAAAGGTAATTTTAAGAATGAGATGCCAAGGCTGAAAGCCGACAATTAATTTTCCAAAATAAAAAAAAATAACCATAAGCCATAAGTTTTAAGCAGGTAAATCTGGACTAAAAGAAAAGACAAAAACAGCAACAACCTTTCAGCAGATATCCATTTGCAGCAATTCGAATTTACTTACATAAAACACAATAAAACCAAGAAATTTTTTATCATTGGCTATGATAGATTATAAACAGACAATTTTTTAAAAAAATTGCTCTAATCACTATGGGACTTAATATATGAGGTCTTCAGTCCCCTAGAACTTAGAACCACTTGAACCTAACTAACCTAAGGACATCACACACATCCATGCCCGAGGCAGGAATCGAACCTGCGACCGTAGCGGTCGCGCGGTTCCACACCGAAGCGCCTAGAACCGCTCGGCCACACCGGCCGGCAGCCAATTAAACACCGGCGAGAAAGACAACAGGCACTCAGAAGCCTCCAGAGCGGGGGGGGGGGGGGGGGGGGGCGGTGTCTGTCTCGTTCACTTAGGCGAGACAGGTGGTGAACCCAACTATAATTGGTCCATTGGAACCCAACCAGGGGGCAGCCACGGACCGACCGACAAACGACTTGCTTGCCACCAATCGGTACAGGAGAATTCAAACACAATATGTTACAGGCGTGATCAGATATGTATATGTATTAAGCTGTCAAAACTACACACCATGTTGGACAGCGACAACAGGTGAGGAAAGGACACTGCCTGAAATTACGTTAGTGGCCAGGGCAGGTAACCGGAACACTAACGGCCACTAGGCAGAAAATTCCGCTGGTGCACTCGTAGTCAACCAATATAAATTCCGCCGCATGGCGGCTAAATTTCAGCAATGCTCGGTGTTGCTCACAGGAAAAGCTCCCCAACAGCGAACCACAGAAACGAACCCCACAACATGAACGGACGTGGCTTGGGTACTTAACACACCACTCATCTGTGACGTCCTGGGTCGGTGAGCCACGAAGCTCGTAGCGATCGGACAGCTCCACACACGCTCCGTCACAGCGCAGCGACAGCCAGCGGACCCAGCCGACTGCACCGCGCGAAGATAACTTCCCTGGTTCGCAGCAACCGACCGATCACCTCGGAACGCCGAGAACCTCTAAAATAGTCGTCAGTGGAAATAACGTCAACTGCACACACAACCTGACAAACACTTGCACGAAGCTCCTGAATGATACCCAACAGTAACTAAGCACACACGAATGCAAATCGGGAGTCGACGCGCGCGCGCGCGCGCGCGCGCCCACACACACACACACACACACACACACACACACACAGTCGACTCATGAGCGATCGGCGAGCCAAAACGCGTCGTCCGGCAGGACAACCGACCGACGATCCACCAAGACCGTGGCCTGGCTCAAGTGAAGCGTGGCGGCAATGGTGGGGCGAGCCATGTCGGTGCAGACCTCACTGCTGCTCCAACCCGACTGCACTGGTGCCGCATTGCAACTCCCCGACTGGCAGGTCCAGACTGCGCTCCAGATGAGTTCCAACTGGCTGGCAAACCCGACTCGCAACCCGAACTGGCTTGGCAAATGGTTCAAATGGGTCTGAGCACTACGGGACTCAACTGCTGTGGTCATCAGTCCCCTAGAACTTAGAACTACTTAAACCTAACTAACCTAAGGACACCACACACATCCATGCCCGAGGCAGGATTCGAAAATGCGACCGTAGCAGTCGCGCGGTTCCGGACTGCGCGCCTAGAACCGCGAGACCACCGCGGCCGGTCCGAACTGGCTTACGACAGACAACGACCGGGGAGACTCAAAGGTTCATAACGGGTGGCAGGGACAAAGAATCCAGTGAAATATTTTTAAGTGCTTTATCTGGAAACTACCTTTAGCAGTTAAATAGAGAACCGACGCGTGGCGATAACATAAAAGACCTTCTGGTGACAAACAGACTCGAACTATTTGAATCAGTTAATGCAGAACAGGGAATCAGCGATCATAAAGCGGTTACTGCATCAATGATTTCAGCCGTAAATAGAAATATTAAAAAAGGGTAGGAAGATTTTTCTGTTTAGCAAAAGTGACAAAAAGTAGATTTCAGAGTACTTGACGGATCAACACAAAAGTTTTGTCTCAAGTACAGATAGTGTTGAGGATCAGTGGACAAAGTTCAAAACCATCGTACAATATGCGTTAGTTGAGTATGTGCCAAGCAAGATCGTAAGAGATGGAAAAGAGCCACCGTGGTACAACAACCGAGTTAGAAAACTGCTGCGGAAGCAAGGAGGAGGGCTATGCGAGAGGCTTCCAATGAATTCGAAAGTAAAGTTCTATGTGCTGACTTGGCAGAAAATCCTAAGAAATTTTGGTCCTATGTCAAAGCGGTAGGTGGATCAAAACAAAATGTCCATACACTCTGTGACCAAAATGGTACTGAAACAGAGGATGACAGACTGAAGGCCGAAATACTAAATGTCTTCTTCCAAAGCTGTTTCACAGAGGAAGACTGCACTGTGCATCCTTCTCTAGATTGTCGCACAGTTGACAAAATGGTAGATATCGAAATAGACGACAGAGGGATAGAGAAACAATTAAAATCGCTCACAAGAGGAAAGGCCGCTGGTCCTGATGGGATACCAGTTCGATTTTACACAGAGTACGCGAAGGAACTTGCCCCCCTTCTTGGAGCGGTGTACCGTAGGTCTCTAGAAGAGCGAAGCGTTCCAAAAGATTGGAAAAGGGCACAGGTCATCCCCGTTTTCAAGAAGGGACGTCGAACAGATGTGCAGAACTATAGACCTATATCTCTAACGTCGATCAGTTGCAGAATTTTGGAACATGTATTATGTTCGAGTATAATGTCTTTTCTGGAGGCTAGAAATCTACTCTGTAGGAATCAGCATGGGTTTCGAAAAAGACGGTCGTGTGAAACCCAGCTCGCGCTATTCGTCCACGAGACTCAGAGGGTCTTAGACACGGGTTCACAGGTAGATGCCGTGTTTCTTGACTTCCGCAAGGCGTTTGAAACAGTTCCCCACAGTCGTTTAATGAACAAAGTAAGAGCATACGGACTATCAGATCAATTGTGTGATTGGATTGAGGAGTTCCTAGATAACAGAACGCAGCATGTTATTCTCAATGGAGAGAAGTCTTCCGAAGTAAGAGTGATTTCAGGTGTGCCGCAGGGGAGTGTCGTAGGACCTTTGCTATTCACAATATACATAAATGACCTGGTGGATGACATCGGAAGTTCACTGAGGCTTTTTGCAGATGATGCTGTTGTGTATCGAGAGGTTGCAACAATGGAAAATTGTCCTGAAACGCAGGAGGATCTGCAGCGAATTGACGCATGGTGCGGGGAATGGCAATTGAATCTCAATGTAGACAAGTGTAATGTGATGCGAATTCATAGAAAGATAGGCCCTTTATCATTTAGCTACAAAATAGCATGTGAGCAACTGGAAGCAGTTAATTCCACAGATTATCTGGGAGTACGCATTAGGAGTGATTTAAAATGGAATGATCATATAAAGTTGATCGTCGGTAAAGCAGATGCCAGACTGAGATTCATTGGAAGAATCCTAAGGAAATGCAATCCGACAACAAAGGAAGTAGGTTACAGTACGCTTGTTCGCCCACTGCTTGAATACTGCTCAGCAGTGTGGGATCCGCACCAGATAGGGTTGATAGAAGAGATAGAGAAGATCCAACGGAGAGCAGCGCGCTTCGTTACAGGATCATTTAGTAATCGCGAAAGCGTTACGGAGATGATAGATAAACTCCAGTGGAAGACTCTGCAGGAGAGACGCTCAGTAGCTCGGTACGGGTTTTTGTTAAAGCTCCGAGAACATACCTTCACCGAAGAGTCAAGCAGTATATTGCTCCCTCCTACGTATATCTCGCGAAGAGACCATGAGGATAAAATTAGAGATATTAGAGCCCACACAGAAGCATACCGACAATCCTTCTTTCTACGTACAATACGAGACTGGAATAGAAGGGAGAACCGATAGAGGTACCCTCTGCCACACACCGTCAGGTGGCTTGCGGAGTATGGATGTAGATGTAGAAGTAATAGCAATCGAGCAAAGATACTACGAGAGGGGATATATCGATACACGCTGATAACGGCGTTCACGGTCAGGCAAAGAAGCAACTCAGTGACAGTTTAAAGTAACGTAGTGAGGTGAAAGTACGTTAAAAACAGGGTGTAAAATACATGGTGGCGGGAACACGAGCCACTCACGGCTGAGCGTGCCTCTCTTCTTCCGAAGCAAATCGACGGCCACGAATGTCTTTCTCCAGAGCTCCAAAAATATGGAAAAGGCATGGGGAGAGATCGGGACTGTATGGAGGATGTGTTAAGGGGTTCTGCAGAGTAGGCGAAACCACCATAGTGACATGTTGGCGGGCATTTCAATATACCCGAATGGTGCCCCCGTCAACATTCCCGGGCGTTAGGATTTGATGGCGCGCTTCAGTTTTTCCGAAGTGTCCCCGAGCCGCTGTGCGTTAGTCGTGGCGTCGTGTTCCAGTATATCAACCAGCAGCGAGTTTCGCCAGTTAAAGTGAAAGGCCATAATGACTTATCCGGAGCTGGCGTGTCTACCGTCTCGACTACGCTGCAGCAGATTGCATCCTCCTTACCGTGCCGATTTCTGCCCATGCGGTTTCCATATTTTTGGAGCCCTGACGAAAGACATTCGGTGCCGTCGATTTGCTTCTGACTAAGAGGTGCTCGCTTGGGTACAATAACGGTTTCGTAGTCAGCCGAAAAGTTTTTCCACGATTACACTGAGCGTCTTGTCTCACTGAGGGATAAATATATTAACAATTATGGTGTTTACTTTTGAAATGACCTGTTTATTTTCTTTATCCCCATCTGTCTTGTTTTCATTTGACTGCCCCTAATGCAGAATGTGTGTTACAGCTTGAGACAACTAAATGTCTGGTAAACAACGCATTGTACGAAAAACAAAGTAAATAAATAAATGTGTAGGTAAAAAGTTAATATTAATAAGAGGCACATCTGTATGTGCTACAATTGGTCACCTCCTAACTACCGCTCTTGCATGGGCGGAGTCAACTTTGTGTTTCCAAATGTGAATGCCACATTTTCTCTATAATGCCGCCCTGAAGAAGGGGATAAGAAACTCAAACTTTCTGAAAAGGGGAACGATCTTCTATTTATCAGTCCAGATACTGGCCTACGCGTATGACATAGATGTAATAGCAAGACCGAAAAGGCAATAGAAGAGACATTAGCAGCTCTCGAACAGGCTAGTAGTGAAACGTCCCCTTAGAAAAATTATACACGACTGTGCTTAAACTGACACACAAAATCTTTAGCGCAACGCAATCTGACTTCCAAAAATCCCTACGAAAGAATGGCCCTGACTAGCATTAACCTATACCTTTCACAAATCACTTACCTCACAAAAATCTTCGTAACTCAAGCTACTGCAATACAGCGAGCGCCACTACTGCCAGCTAAGTAAAATATTCAAACTACTGAAGGCACTAACTACTGATAGGCATAGTTAGCAAATGAAAGATTTTAATAGAGAACAAACAATGTATTTACCTCACTAGTCATAATATATATAGCAGTTCATGACACCAATTCTTACAAATTTCAAAACTCCGCCATCTCTCTCCCCACGTTCACCACTGCTGGCGGCTCACCTCCAACTGCGCAACGCTACGCGCTGTTAGCATCCAGCTGCCGCTGCCCAACACTACAATGGCAGACAACAATGCAAACTAGCCACAGACTGCGCACAGCACAGCCAGTAATTTTTCATACAGAGCGCTATGTGGCGTTACCAATAAGAAAACCTAAACAGCCTACTTACAGTAGGAACATGGGATTAATTTTTAAGGAACAAATACAAAGTATATGGCAGCTAGAAAAGCACATAGAGAAAATGTGCCAAATGCAATAACAATGGGCAATTATACGTTTGAGAGAGTCTAACATTTCAAGTACCTGGGCTCGACAGTTATGTATCTAAATGTACCTCCTATGAAATCAAGCAGAGATTAATACTAGCCAATAGAGCCTATTTTACCCTAACAAGACTTCTATCCTCAAGGTTCATGACTCGTACAACTAAATCAACTCACTATAAAAAATCTTATACGACCAGCGCTTACATATGCCTCTGAAGCCTGGACATTAACAGCTAAAGATATTGAAACACTGGATGCATTTGAAAGAAAGGTACCTAGACGAATTATCGGCCCAACTGTGAAAGAGGAAGATGGCGGAGGAGATACAATCATGAGTTGTACATCATATACAAAGACCAACCCATCAGAAGGATAGTGAAATCAAACAGACTGAGGTGGGCAGGACATGTGGCTGGCATGAATGATAGAGAAGTACCAAAAAATAATAGTACAAGGAAAGCCAGGAGGGCAGAGAGGACGTAGTCGACCAAGAGCCGGATGGGAAGATGGAGTAATCGAAGATCTTAGAGAAGATGGGCTATAGAACCTGGAGAGTATGGGAAAAGGACAGAGAGAGATGGAAAGAAATTGTAGAAGAGGCCAAGGCTCATATTGAGCTGTAGAGCCAAGAAAGAAGAAGAATGTGAATGCCACATTTTTGTTGCATATTCGGATTCTGCACCAAAAAATATGTACGCTGTACTCGAAAGAATGTTCTCTATTCCTGGTACAGGGCGCTGTAATCGAGAGTTATTAAGAGTGCCTGTTTTTGCAGTTTGATTCTACACTTCATTTACAATATAAATGTAAAAATTATCTTCTTACTGTTGATATTTATGTTCGAAATATGCTTTAGCGCTGCAAATTTTATTGTACAGTACAATATCTTTAGAAATTTCAATGTTTAGCTTGACCTAGGAAGTACAACGTAATTTTAATAGTTTTCTGTTCCCATCGTGATGTCTGATTTTGGTGAGTCCCCTTACCTCTCGCTCTGGGTGTGCTTGATTTTGGCGAGTCCTTGCCTCCCGCTCTTGGTGTGCTTGATTTTGACGAGTCGCCTTCCCTCTCACGAGTGATGTGCTTGATTTCAGTGAGTCCCCTTGCTCTCACCGTTTGTGTGCTTGATGTCGGTGAGTCCCCTTCCTCTTACCGTTTGTGTGCTTGATGTCAGTGATTCCCCTTGCTCTCACCGTCTGTGTGCTTGATGTCGGTGAGTCCCCTTGCTCTCACCGTCTGTGTGCTTGATGTCGGTGAGTCCCCTTGCTCTCACCGTCTGTGTGCTTGATGTCGGTGAGTCCCCTTGCTCTCACCGTCTGTGTGCTTGATGTCGGTGAGTCCCCTTGCTCTCACCGTCTGTGTGCTTGATGTCGGTGAGTCCCCTTGCTCTCACCGTCTGTGTGCTTGATGTCGGTGAGTCCCCTTGCTCTCACCGTCTGTGTGCTTGATGTCGGTGAGTCCCCTTGCTCTCACCGTCTGTGTGCTTGATGTCGGTGAGTCCCCTTGCTCTCACCGTCTGTGTGCTTGATGTCGGTGAGTCCCCTTGCTCTCACCGTCTGTGTGCTTGATGTCAGTGATTCCCCTTGCTCTCACCGTCTGTGTGCTTGATGTCGGTGAGTCCCCTTGCTCTCACCGTCTGTGTGCTAGATGTCAGTGAGTCCCCTTGCTCTCACCGTTTGTGTGCTTGATGTCGGTGATTCCCCTTGCTCTCACCGTCTGTGTGCTTGATGTCCGTGAGTCCCCTTGCTCTCACCGTTTGTGTGCTTGATGTCGGTGATTCCCCTTGCTCTCACCGTTTTTGTGCTTGATGTCGGTGATTCCCCTTGCTCTCACCATTTGTGTGCTTGATGTCGGTGATTCCCCTTGCTCTCACCGTCTGTGTGCTTGATGTCCGTGATTCCTCTTGCTCTCACCGTCTGTGTGCTTGATGTCGGTGAGTTCCCTTGCTCTCACCCTTTGTGTGCTTGATGTCGGTGAGTCCCCTTGCTCTCACCGTTTTTGTGCTTTATGTCGGTGAGTCCCCTTGCTCTCACCGTTTGTGTGCTTGATGTCGGTGAGTCCCCTTGCTCTCACCACTGTATGCCATGGGTGTGGTTGATTTTGTTAAGTCCCTTGTCGACTCAACACTAATGTGCTTCATTTTGGTGGTTATTCATGGCAGTTACACCTGTCACGCCTTGGACATTTTACCTTATTACAATCGTCGTGATTTGTATTACACCAGTACCCACGCAGCGGCCAGGGCAAGTTGGATTGAGAAACACACCGAATTGAGTCACCCAGTTGGCGGGGTTCGAGGGTGGCCACTGAAATCAAGCATTCTGCTGGTTTGGGGACTCACCACTATCAAACCCACAGGTAACAGTCAACTACATTACCACACAACGAGTTTATTTGCCAGAAATATCGGTAGTCTGGCCATATTGTGTGCACTGTACAATATCATTTCCGACACTCAAGTAACATTGAAACATTAGTGTCCACCGTAACAACACAAAGATTTTCATTCCATCATAAATGAAATGTAGAATCAAATGAATCGTGTCTTAACTGCAGAAACAGGGACACTTGGTATTTGTCAATAACAAAACTATCTGCAGGAAAATGCTGGAGCTGCGATGGGGAGATCGAGTAAGTAATCAGGAGATACTGATTTAATCTGGGGAAAAAAATATGGGAAACATGATTACAATAAAACTTCCTGGCAGATTAAAACTGTGTGCCGGACCGAGACTCGAACTCGGGACCTTTGCCATTCTGGATGATTACAATAAGTGATCGGTTGACAGAAGAATCGTCTATTTGGTAATGAAAGGAAGAATGTGGGGGGGGGGGGGGGGGTAGATTAAAATTGTAGAAGAGACAAGGGATGAATATAGTAAGCTGGTTCATATGGATGTGGGTTGCAGTAGCTATGCAGATATGAAGTGGTTTGCACAGGACAGACTACCGTTGACAGCTACAGCAAAGCAGGCTTACCACTGTAGACCGTAACAGCAACATCTCGTTACATAAACAGAAGTGCATGGTAGTTACTATGGTATGTCATGTGAAGCTTTTTTCCCGTTCCATCTGTGTACAGATCGCAGGAAGAATGATTCCTTGAAGGCCCCTGTGAGTGTTCTAATTAGACCAATACTTTCTTTGTGACCGCTACATGAGTGATACATAAGACGTTCAGTAACCCTTTTAAATTCTACTTTTTTCACAGCATAACTGGCGTCTACCATTAGGTGTCTCCTGCTGTGGCTGTTCGGATTTTTCAACATTTGCCTGACCTTCTCCTGCAATCCAAACCACCCTGTTTGTGCCGTCGTTCTTTGTATACGTTCCTTACGCGCCGTTAATTGATACGTGACACACACTGTGTGATAAGCTAATATGAGACGCCCAACTGATTTGCAGTCAGCTTCCTTTGTAGGCATCTGGCATTTTACCAGTATCCAACAAATGAACCAAAGTCTATCACATGCATTACCTACGTCTGAACCTATGTACGGTAATCATTCCGTTTGATATACCCCACAAATTATTACACCTACGTGTTTATATTCGTTGTCTGATTCCAGTGGCGACTCATCGATGCTGCAGTAATAAAAAGTAATGGGGCAATGTAGTAGTGGCCGAGCGGTTCTAGGCGCTTCAGTCTGGAACCGCGCGACCGCTACAGTCGCAGGTTAGAATCCTGCCTCGGGCATGGATGTGTGTGATGTCCTTAGGTTTGTTAGGTTTAAGTAGTTCTCAGTTCTAGGGGACTGATGACCTCAGAAGTTGAGTCCCATAGTTCTCAGATTCATTTGAGCAATGTAGTATGAGTGCAGTTAGAGGTCAAGATCTAAGATCAGATGAGATTCAAATGGCTCTGAGCACTATGGGACTTAAAATCTGAGGTCATCAGTCTCCTAGAACTTAGAACTACTTAGACCTAAATAACCTAAGGACGTCACATACAGCCATGCCCCAGGCAGGATTCGAAACTGCGACCGCAGCAGTCGCGCAGTTCTGGACTGAAGCGCCTAGAACCGCTCGGCCACCGCGGTCGGCTGATCAGCAGGGGTCAGCATCTGGAGGCCATTGTCCTCTTTCAAGGTCACAGGTGAATGTCCTCCTCGGTCAAACATGTGGGACGGTTGTCCTTATCTTCAAGATCATGGACCAATGTCCTCTGTGAGAAAAGAGCTCTATTGTTCTCCACAAGCCAGTCACCTGGCTCAGCTTCTTTCTCATATAAAAATTCACTGATAGAAAAAAAATCACAACACTAAAAAAAATAATGTAGAGTAATGAAATTGTGGGAGGACAATTGTGTAGCTAATAGATTTACGTGATTAACATTGCAAGATCGCAGGTGAATGTGAGAGATAAGACATTACAAATGTGAAATGCTGGTACATTAATAAACTGTGTAACTGCCAAAACATTCAATGAAAACGTTCAAATGTGCATCCATTGTGTTTTACAAATGCTGGATGTCAGCTTGTGGGATGGAGTTCCATCCTTACTGGACGTGGTCGGTCAACACATGACGTCCCTATGTGCTCGGTTGGGGAGTGATCTAGTGATCGAGCAGGTAAAGGCAACATGTCATCATTCCGTAGAGCGTGTTGACTTATAACAGCGGCATGTGGGCGTGCGTTATTTTGTTGAAAAACACCCCCTTGAATGCTGTTTATGATTGGCAGCACAACATATCGGATAGTAAATCGAAGTACAGATTTGCAGTCAGTGTGTCTGGGATACCGACGAGACTGATCCTGCTGTCACACGAAATCGAAACGCAGGTGTATGTCCTGCGCGTGTAGCAAGCAGGCAGGCTGGTTGCAAGCTCACAACTGGCTTGCTCCCTACACACACTGTTACTTGGGGCCACTCTTATGAAGGGCGCGAATTTTGAAGACATTATTTTTCAGATGCAAAAACAAGTCTACCAATTTTCATGTAAGTCGGACGACTCGTTCTTGGTGTTACGACTTTTTTTCCGTCAGTTTCTATCAGTTAGAATTATTTATTACCAACCACTCTTATCATAGTTATTTACGTGTTAATGAATGACCTGTCATTATTTGTTGTTGTTGTTGTTGTTGTTGTTGTTATGGTCTTCAGTCCAGAGACTGGTTTGAAGCAGCTCTCCATGCTACTCTATCCTGTGCAAGCTTCTTTATCTCCCAGTACCCACAGCATCATTCTGAATCTGTTTAGTGTATTCATCTCATGCTCTCCCTCTACGATTTTTACCCCCACGCTGCCCTCCAATACTAAATTGGTGATCTCTTGATGCCTCTGAATATGTCCTACCAGCCGATCCCTTCTTCTAGTCAAGTTGTGCCGCAAATTTCTCTTCTCCCTAATTCTATTCAATATCTTTTCATTAGTTATGTGATCTACCCATCTATTGTCCAGCATTCTTCTGTAGCACCACATTTCGAAAGCTTCTATTCTCTTCTTGTCTAAGCTATTTATCGTCCATGTTTCACTTCCATACATGGCTACACTCCGTACAAATACTTTCAGTAACGACTTCCCGACACTTAAATCTATACTCGATGTTAAAAATTTCTCTTCTTCAGAAACGCTTTCCTTGCCATTGCCAGTCAACATTTTCATATTCTCTCTACTTCGACCTGCAGCAGGTATTTTGCTCCCCAAATAGGAAAACTCCTTTACTACTTTAAGTGTCTCATTTCCTAATCTAATTCCCTCAGCATCACCCGACTTAATTCGACTACATTCCATTATCCTCGTTTTGCTTTTGTTGATGTTCATCTTATATCCTCCTTTCAAGACACTGTCCACTCCGTTCAGCTGTTCTTCCAGGTCCTTTGCTGTCTCTGACAGAATTAGAATGTCATCGGCGAACCTCAACGTTTTTATTTCTTCTTCATGGATTTTAATTCCAACTCCGAATTTTTCCTTTTGTTTCCAGTAGTTCCTGCTCAATATACAGATTGAACAACATCGAGGATAAGTTACAACCCTGACTCATTCCCTTCCCAACCACTGCTTCCCTCTCATGCCCTTCGACTCGTATGACTGCCATCTGCTTTCTGTACAAATTGTAGATAGCCTTTCGCTCCCTGTATTTTACCCCTGCCACATTCAGATTTGAATGACTATTCCAGTCAACATTGTCAAAAGCTTTCTCTAAGTCTACAAATGCTAGAAACGTAGGTTTGCCTTTCCTTAATCTACTTTCTAAGATAAGTCGTAGGGTCAGTATTGCCACACGTGTTCTAACATTTCTACGGAATCTAAACTGATCTTCCCCGTGGTCGGCTGGTATCAGTTTTTCCATTCGTCTGTAAAGAATTCGTGTTAGTATTTTGCAGCCGTGGCTTAATAAACTGATATTTCGGTAATTTTCACATCTCTCTACACCTGCTTTCTTTGGGATTCGAATAATTATATTCTTCTTGAAGTCTGAGGGTATTTCGCCTGTCTCATACATCTTACTCACCAGATGGTAGAGTCTTGTTAGGCCTGGCTCTCCCAAGGCTGTCAGTAGTTCTAATGGATTGTTGTCTACTCCCGGGGTCTTGTTTCGACTCAGGTCTTTCAGTGCTCTGTCAAATTCTTCACGTAGTATCATATCTTCCATTTCATCTTCATCTACATTCTCTTCCATTTCCATAATATTGTGCTCAAGAACACTCCCTATAGTCTATATGCTCCTTCCACCTTCCTGCTTTCCCTTCTTTGCTTAGAACTGGGTTTCCATCATTATTTATAAACCAATTATATAGATTTATTACTCAAAAGAACAATTTATCCCAGTCACTCCAATCATGAAGGTGGCTCTTCACGTATGTTCAGTACACCACAATCTCGCTAGGGGTTCTGGATATGTGCACACCTGACATGTGTCTCAACCTTTTATTCTCTTTTCTTGCGAATTTGCGCGTCAGAGTGATGGGAAATTCAAAGCCACTGTCCTATTGTTTGGGGAAATGAGTACAGATTACAGATCTTAGTATTTATCGCATCCTTTCTACAAATTATATTCCAATTACAATGATTTATATCTCAGAAACGACAGCAGTCCAGAAGAGTTACTACCACCAACTCAGTTCAGACGTAATAGTCAAGTGATGGTTCAAATGGCTCTGAGCACTATGGGACTCAACTGCTGTGGTCATTAGTCCCCTAGCACTTAGAACTACTTAAACGTAACTAACCTAAGGACATCACACACATCCATGCCTGAGGCAGGATTCGAACCTGCGACCGTAGCAGTCGCACTGTTCCGGACTGCGCGCCTAGAACCGCGAGACCGTCGCGGCCGGCAATAGTCAAGTGACTTTCGTGCTGTGTGCACCATAGACTGTACACCATACGGAGACAGTCTCTTGAAGCACCATCGGCAGATATCTATCCTCGACACAGGCAATATAAAAAGAAACTAGCTGAATCTAAGTATTATTAGTCCTTACCAATCGCTCATTATTATTGTTATTATTCTATATGTTTTAACAAATACTTAACGGTTATTGTTTCCATAGACCACAGTGTCTGGTATGTTCCCTTTACTATCACTCCTCAAGCTACAGTGCGTGGTTGGAATACTTGGTATTCTGAGGAGGAGACGCAATTGCTTCCACCAGAATAAGAAAGAACTGACATGCAGGTGTCGCTAACTCATTCCTCTTGTAGGTGGGCTGCTTCTGTGTTGACAGTACTGTGTAGCTCTTTGCATTGGATCTCTGACTGCGCTTTCTTTGTAAGAGACTCTGTGGCCGGTCGGACTCGTTGATGGAAGTTAATCGCCAGTAGTGTTGGGCAGTTGTATGTTAGTCGCCAGCAGTGATGGATGCTAGATGTGAGAAGTTAGCACTGATGGAGGGTAGAGGTCTGAAGTGTTAGCGTAAGCTAACTATCTGTACATGCTCGACTTGGAGATTGAATATTATTCATGATTATATACCTTTGTACTAGATGTCAATGACTATTTATATTCGTGTTTGAAATGGATGTCACATAATTAAGGTCATAAATACATTATCTGGTTTGCAACAAAATCTTCTCTAACCACATGCCTATCAGTAGTTAGTGGCTTTAGTAGTTCGAATCATTTATTTAATTGGCAGTATTGACGCTCGCTGTATTGTAGTAGCTTGCGTAATTAAGATTTTTGTGAGGTAAGTGCTTAATGATATGTATAGGTTTAGTCGGGGTATTCTTTTGAATTAATTATTTGAAGTTAGGTTGTAATTTTTTTGAGCAGTCAGATTGCGTTGCGTTAGAATATTGTAGGTCAGTGTTGACATGATAAGAAAAAGTAAAGGGAAAGTAGACTCAGTACGTTCAGTGTTACTCAGCTGTTTCAGAATCAAATAATGTAGAAGTTTCATCTTCTCAGTCATTCAGCAAATTTAATTACAGACAGACTTATTTAAATAAAGGAGTTCCAATCTCTCACAATGACTGTAAGAGGTCCATGACTAAGGAACTTATTGCTAGCGCACTCGAAAAGATGTAATTTCGATGGATTGCTCACACACTGCCTGCGATATATAAGCTATAAGAGAATCTCAGACCAGAGAGTAGTGTTGACTGCAGTAGGAACTGTGTGGCTGTAGGAGTTAGTAGTAGCTAGCAGTCTGGTGTATCGAGTTGGATGGGCCTGTCGTGGGGAGCGATGGCGGTGCATGAGCGATGTAATATAAGGTAAAAGCAGCCTCGCGCATATGTACTATTGTTATATAAAGTCCCATGTAAAATGTTTTAAGAAAATCTCTTAATAATAATCTTTCTTACAAAAAACTAACTTTTGACAATCATTCATCTCAATTTAAAGAATTTACTAATTCTCCAATCCATAGTCATCCCGATTATTGTAAAGAAAAATCAGTTGTTTCCTTTTATACATGAAAAATCTATCGGCCAGCATTGCACTGGGCTGTGCTACAAAAATTTCTTATAGGAGCAGATATATATGCGTTATCCGGCGACCTTATTGAGGTAAAAATTTTCAATTTATTCAGTATGATCTTTCAGGGCCATGACGCAGAACTGCTGACTTCCAAATTTATCAGCTTAGATTCACAGTCAGTTAATTATTGAAAGGTTATATATGAGTCACATTTTTTATTAGGAGGTTAGTCACGTTGTGTTATTGGTATGATACGGAATTTATCTGTTGGTAGGTTACGCTAAATATATATTAGGTCAGTGTTGACATGATAAGAAAAAGTAAATAATTTACTGTTGGGAGGTTACACTTGGCAACAACCGGCCAGGATCGTATATTTTGTGAATTTCTGGGTAGTCAGTTATATATCTGCTCTTATTTACCAAATGTTAAATGTTGTTTTCGTCTGGCGCAACGCGTTTACTAATTTGTCACTCTTTCTTTCACAGATCATCGGCAATTCATTACTCTTTGTTGTTATTGTATTTGCTCCGTTTTGCTTTGTCTTTGATTTTGTGCCTGATTTTGAGTTGTGAAAATTGCTGCGAAAAACTGCTAACAGTAAGTACATCGCGATGCGCAATGAGTGAAAAAGCCGACTCGAGTAAGTTGACCGATAATACTAGCGACACTGAAGTGTCCTAATGATAATCCTCTAATTATAGAAAATCAGTGCGTGCCGACCACCAGTAATGATTTTATTTCAAATGACGAATAAACAAATTCGATTATGTCCACACTACAATAACAACAATTGATGACGCGGTCCATTCCGATACAATGAACGCTGCTCAGTTTGACACACCTGGCTTGCAAAATTTGCACAGTGAACAGATAAATGTTTCTCACGAAGATGAACAATGTACTCAAAACACGTCAGATTTATTTGATTCCGGTGTAGTAACCAACAGTGCACATGTCATTGGCAAACCTTTTTGTGAAGCAGACAATGACCAAATGGTTACACAAAACGTGACACATGCACATACACCATCATACAGCACGGAAAACAGAGTCGCTAATTTTGGCATGGATTAAGTTATGGCAGTATTGCTACAACTTAATGAAAATTTCGAACAACTTAGTGAATCGTACAAACAACTTAGTGAATCGTACAAACAACTTAGTGAATCGAACAAACAACTTATTGAATCGAACAAACAACTTAGTGAATCGAACAAACAACTTAATTAATCGAACAAACAACTTAATCAAAGTTTCAAACAGTCGAATGAAAAACACGACAATCTTAATGAACAGAACAAAAAACTTAGTGAACAGATTACAGCCGTTGCCATGCAACGTCATGATACTAAAGAACAATTACGTGATGAAATTAAGGCTTGTGCTAGGAACAGTAGTGAAGGAATTAGATCTGTTGCACAAGAATTAAGTAATACACATGAAGCCACAACGAAATTACTTAGAGATGAAATTAGTGCAGTCACTAAACAATGTTCTGAAAACGTAACACAATTACGCGACGAGTTTAAATTAATGTCAGCAGAACTTTCACGCACTCTGGATGCGAAAGTCGATAAGAAATTTGAACAACAGAACAGCCGAATTGACGAACGTTTTAAAGTGACAGAAATAAAAAATGTTTCAGCCTTTAACTCATCACAGCATACGCGACTTTCCGAACATTTCTCACACTCACATAGCCAGTATGATCTAAGTAATTTACAGAGAGTACGTGACTTGGATTCCGAACAGTCACAGACAAACGGATTATCATACAATCCTGAATCTGCTCAGACATACAGAGAGGATAATTTTGATTATAAATACTTGCTATCGCTGAGAAAATTTAAGGTATTTAAGTATGACAGAACACAGATACACTCTTTGGACTGCATACAACAATTTGCTTTTGAATTTTCACCGGCATCGCCTGTAATGCAGAAACTAAAATTTATTTGCAGCGCGTGAGAGACCTCAGGGGATTCACTACACTTCGCTTGATATGTGCCGTAGCGTGCACAGGGCCCCGAGCCGTAGTAGTGCTATTTCGTCTTTAGTTTTCTGCACTGCTGCCTACTATTTTACTATCCTTTACCTCTATCAAAACAGCTCTTCAGCTATCGATCTATCTAGGATTAAGAATGAGTAAAGAAACCTGATATGACGAGTTTTACCTGAAAGTGACAGTTTTCATTAGAAACTCCCGAAATGATAAGAACTACCACCATAATTTTAATAACAGACAAAATTTTCCATCAGCAATATCCTCATAATTATCAGCAATCGCAGACACATTTAGGCAACAATAGAGGCTTTCCGCACTAGAGCAACAAAACCAGCCGGTTCGCATACGTAACCAACAATGTAATGTACAAGGTCAACCAAGCTTTAATGTTTCGCCGCCTACACGTATAGCGTCGGCCCCACCAAATAGTAACGCACAGAAACAAGGAAATCACTACGTACAGAAAACACATCATTTCAACTCATATCGCAATGCGCCGTATAGCAATGATTATTATGACAGACGCAAAAGTAATGAGCACAGTTTTCAGCGTACATTTAATAACAGTACGTCTTAACAGCAGCAAACTCAACCACAACAGATTTTTATGAATGAACCAAACAGTCGGTATCATCCCGAACCTAATGCGTCAGGAAGAAATAACAGAGCAGTACAAATAGTCGAAATGCCAATGCATCCTCCCACAAACAACAGCACGTCAGAAAAAAATTGACTATATACAGCACAGGTTGCATGCTCCGGCAGTGTAAGCAATACTTGTGATACACAGAATCTTGTTCACGAAAATATTATTACTTTTGACGACATCAGAGACACACGTTTACATGAAAAACCAGTTATACAAAGAAACAATTTCCCACCCTGTCATTGAAGTAAAGATTGGATCATACACATTTTCAGCAATAATCGATTTTGGATCACCTATGTCAGTTATAAATGAAGAAACCTTCAACGAATGTAACCCTACGTTACCATTAGGCAAAACTAAAGTAAAAGGAGCAGTTTCTGGTAAAGGAGTAGATGTAAAATTACAGACACACTTATTTTGTATCGCAGGTCATACGTTCCACTCAAATTTTTGGATTGTTCCATTATTGACAACACACGTTATTTTAGGTACGAGTTTTCTGGTACAACATGACGTAATTATTGACTTTTAAAACTAATTTTGAATTTTCAAAGGATGAAAAAGTATAACTGGCATTAGAATTTCAGCACGCTTTATCTGCAGATGAACAGGCAATTAATCGGACAGAGGTCATTTCCACATCGCTTAACACGGACTGTCATTCCACATTGTTCACAGATACGCACGTACACAACTACAATACACCAGACGAATCAGACTATGACGTTATGCAAATGATTTCTGATAAAGTAAAACATAGCAGTGCAAATACAGACGACCAACGTACAGAGCTACGCAAAATTCTTTTACAGCAAGCTCCAGTTTTTGACATCATTCCTGGAACTACGTCCGATTTTATATATGAATTTCAAATTAAACAGCACGACATAATTTAATTTTACAGTTGTTTACTTTCACGGTACACAAAATATTGTAGCAGACACACAATCCCGTTCTCTCAGGAACAATCAGCAAGACATCGCAACGAACTTCTGCCAAGTAAATTCTAGCCTCATGTATATTCAACAAGTTGCATTTGAAAATTTCATTTCATCGTCATTACGAGACATAGCATAAGAGCAGAGCAAAGACAACGTATGGAATGAAATTAAACAGCTTTGGCAAGATAGGAATAACGTTACCATTAGAAACCATTATATTGTACGCAAGAACATTCTGTTTCGGCGCTCTCACCCTGACAGCAACAACTGGTTATTATGTATTCCTGACAAACTTGTTAACAAATTAATTTGGTATACTCATTTAAGTTACGCACATTATGGATTCTGAAAATGTTTTCTTATACTGAGACAGAACTGTTATTTTGCGAACATGGAGAAACGTATTCGACGAGTTTTAGCGTTATGTAAAATCTGCCAGGAAGCCAAATCAGACAAGACTTCATATATTCCTCCATTACATCCCATTGTACCAGTTAAATTGAGACACACGGCTGCTGTAGACATTTTTGGTCCGACTCCCAGGTCTAATAGAAGTTTTTGTTACATCTTCGTCGCTGTTGAACTCACTTCGAAATTTGTTACCTTCACTCCGTTACGCAAAGCTACTGCTAAATCTATTTCGAATGCATTTGTAAAACATTTTTTATTTCATGTAGGGTATGTATTGAAAGTAATTTCCAACAATGGGCCACAATTTCGATCTGCGATATGGACACGTATGTTACGAGGTAGAAACATTTCTCCGAGCTATATATCCAAGTATCACGCTTCCTCGAACCCTTCTGAACTACTCATGAAAGAAATTGGTAAACTATGTAGAATATACTGCCATAAAAAACATATTGATTGGGATATACACGTACTCTCATTCCACGATGTAATTAATTCCTACCAAATAAATCTACTATCGATCTCCGAATGTTACATTGAAAAATGTTGAACAACCTAACAAAATTAAGGAATTAGTGTCCTTTCCTACATCTCGTCGACTATGCCACCATGAAATAACTTACATTGCGCTCACCAACATCAAACGTGCCGTAGAGCGCCGGAGAAGACAGCAAAAACAGGTTTGTACACGCCGTGACTTTCACATAGAACACAAGATATTAGTACGCACACATTATTTATCCAACAGAGGAAAAGTAGATGCAGTAAATTTGAGCTCCTATACGCAGGTCCATGATGAATTCGATTCGTATCATTCCTCACTCCGATGTAGTACACATCGAAACTTTGAGAACCAGAAAAAGCAAGTGCAATCGCCGTATTTCCAATATTAAACCCTTTATTGAATGAACATACTTTATGATTCATCACACTGTAATGCCATTTCCAGATATTTATATGAACACTTACTGATGATGATTATATTTTTACTTGGCAAGTGCCCGGTAAGGTAAGGTAAGGTTAGCAGCTTTTCTTGTCGTTACACATCAGACTGTGCACATTTTTCATTTTTTTTTGGTGTACGTATGATAGTTTTCCTATCGAAAGTAGAATTTTTCTCTGTATGCACTATTAAATCTTAAAGATGTAACAAACATCAGTTCACTTTAACATTTTTGCCTTATGATATCTCAATATCTTGACTGTTCTACATTTTTTTGCTACTACATTATGATATTGTGTGTACACTTTTTGCACTCTAAAACTGTCTATGGTTTTGACTTAATACCTTTTCTGTCATGCTATGTTGTATGCTTAGTCATATCACTAGAAACAAGTTTTATTTAATGGGTATATGATTTAAATGCAAGATATTAATCCTTATTCATCATTTTCAGAAAGAAATACTGTGTAAAGAAAATAAATTACACAACCACAGTGGTTTGCTATGAAAGAAAATGCAATACTTTGTCATGTAGAGTAAATGGATCAGAATTAACAAGCATTAACAAGAATATACTATACACACTGTATAATAACAGTCTTGACTAATTATTTTTCTTTCAGAATACGAGGCGATTGATGTTAATTTTAGTGATCAAATATGCTAGAAGTAAGAAACTCTATAATATTTGAAGTAATGAATGATAATGAATAGTTGTATGAGGAGAATGGTAATATGAATATGAATAATGAAGTGTCTATTTTTTGCAGATCATAATGAATGATGAATAGTTATATGAAGAATATGGTAATATGAATAATGAAATTTTTCTTTGCTGATGATGTATGATGAAGTTTATATATTTTCTGTTATTTAAGAAATGCTATGTAGTTATTTAAGTATTTGTTGCAGTTCCTTTTGACAGTAGGTCTTATGTCGCATAGTATAATGACTTAATGTTTTGGGAAAGACGGCTAGAGTGCATACATATTAAGTACACGTTTCATTACCTGCTAATTCGAAGTTTACTACTTTTCAGCATAATATACATTCTTTCTTTCAGGCCAATAATCCATTTTGTATTTTTTCCAGGAGAAGCTTTTCATGACAGTAAAATGATTTCTGAAATATGTCGTTATGTTGTGTGCTGCAAACGCTTAGTTATTAAATCTGTTCTAGTACTTGCATTTATTTTTTACCCAGTTGTCTATCATTCATGAATGTGATCACATGCACTACTTGTTTCATTACCTTACTACAGCTGACTCATGACGAATGACGTTATTAATCCTTATATCCAGCAATAAGTGAAAAGCAAATATTTTCATGCCCCAACAATTGACTATAGATCCAAATGCAATGCATTGCCAGCACAAAAAATTATTATTACCAGTCCCAACTATTACCAGTATACAACTAAATACTGCTACCAGTTTAAGATATATTTATAGTCCTAAATATAATGCAAATTTTTCTGAAGTATTGATTCCATTACGTTTATGTATTATTGGGCTAAACACCTTGAACACTAGTTCCAATGTCTTACATTTTAAATGTGTGTTATGTCACTTGCATGATATATATAAACACTAGCACCTTGATGCTACATTCAGTAACTCCTTTTTTGAATGAAGACGTCTGAATAATGCATAATAAATGCCTTGTAACTGGACAATGAATGCCAATGATTACTGTAACGAGATGACTTTTGCATAAATGCTATGCCAATGATTACTGTAATGAGATGACTTTTGAATGATGTTTTGTAATACTCCATACATACTACATAAATGTTTAGAAACCAGCCAAAGAGTGCCAATAGTTATTCAAATCGATTGATACACTAGTCTAACTCTGAATGATGACTAGCTTAAGACTTAATGTCCTTCACCTTCTGACCTAATTACCAGCAATTACTGCAATATCCGTATGTCCTGTCCATCCTCATGATCATGGAGCACTATGTTTGGTTTCTGCACTAATACTACGTTGATGTAGGAGTATGGATTCTACAAGAATGTGGTGTTGACATATCAAGCTGTCCACTACTCTGACCGATGGAAATGTCATTATGGACCTACTGTTTGGAGTACCTAATGTAGTACCAAAATAATAACATATAATATTAATACAACATTTCAGTGTCTTGGCTACACTGATAAATACTTCAGAGAAGAGACCTTAACATTGTCTCACTTGGTGTTGTGCTTCTGTAGAAAGATATCGACTTTCAGTGCAGCTACGTGCAACCCACTATGCTGCAACCATGATGCTATCCTTCCCATTCCTTTCATAATTCATGTAAAAATGCTAAAGACTTATACAGTGCATATGCACTTTATTTCATCTCTTAACGTGATCAGTTCATGTAAAAAATGTTAAAGACTTATACAGTGCGTGTGCACTCTATTTCATTTCTTAATATGTTCTATACATATACACTCCTGGAAATGGAAAAAAGAACACATTGACACCGGTGTGTCCGACCCACCATACTTGCTCCGGACACTGCCAGAGGGCTGCACAAGCAATGATCACACGCACGGCACAGCGGACACACCAGGAACCGTGGTGTTGGCCGTCGAATGGCGCTAGCTGCGCAGCATTTGTGCACCGCCGCCGTCAGTGTCAGCCAGTTTGCCGTGGCATACGGAGCTCCATCGCAGTCTTTAACACTGGTAGCATGCCGCGACAGCATGGACGTGAACCGTATGTGCAGCTGACGGACTTTGAGCGAGGGCGTATAGTGGGCATGCGGGAGGCCGGGTGGACGTACCGCCGAATTGCTCAACACGTGGGGCGTGAGGTCTCCACAGTACATCGATGTTGTCGCCAGTGGTCGGCGGAAGGTGCACGTGCCCGTCGACCTGGGACCGGACCGCAGCGACGCACGGATGCACGCCAAGACCGTAGGATCCTACGCAGTGCTGTAGGGGACCGCACCGCCACTTCCCAGCAAATCAGGGACACTGTTGCTCCTGGGGTATCGGCGAGGACCATTATCAATCGTCTCCGTGAAGCTGGGCTACGGTCCCGCACACCGTTAGGCCGTCTTCCGCTCACGCCCCGACATCGTGCAGCCTGCCTCCAGTGGTGTCGCGACAGGCGTGAATGGAGGGACGAATGGAGACGTGTCGTCTTCAGCGATGAGAGTCGCTTCTGCCTTGGTGCCAATGATGGTCGTATGCGTGTTTGGCGCCGTGCAGGTGAGCGCCACAATCAGGACTGCATACGACCGAGGCACACAGGGCCAACACCCGGCATCATGGTGTGGGGAGCGATCTCCTACACTGGCCGTACACCTCTGGTGATCGTCGAGGGGACACTGAATAGTGCACGGTACATCCAAACCGTCATCGAAGCCATCGTTCTACCATTCCTAGACCGGCAAGGGAACTTGCTGTTCCAACAGGACAATGCACGTCCGCATGTATCCCGTGCCACCCAAACGTGCTCTAGAAGGTGTAAGTCAACTACCCTGGCCAGCAAGATCTTCGGATCTGTCCCCCATTGAGCATGTTTGGGACTGGATGAAGCGTCGTCTCACACGGTCTGCACGTCCAGCACGAACGCTGGTCCAACTGAGGCGCCAGGTGGAAATGGCATGGCAAGCCGTTCCACAGGACTACATCCAGCATCTCTACGATCGTCTCCATGGGAGAATAGCAGCCTGCATTGCTGCGAAAGGTGGATATACACTGTACTAGTGCCGACATTGTGCATGCTCTGTTGCCTGTGTCTATGTGCCTGTGGTTCTGTCAGTGTGATCATGTGATGTATCTGACCCCAGGAATGTGTCAATAAAGTTTCCCCTTCCTGGGACAGTGAATTCACGGTGTTCTTATTTCAATTTCCAGGAGTGTATTATTTATCAATAATGTGACAGTGGACTTAGTAAACTAAATAGATGACAGAAAGATTACGTAAGAGGTCCATGACTAAGAAATTTATTGCTAGTGCACTCAAGCAGATGTAATTTCGATGGGTTGCTCACACACTGCCTGCGATATGTAAGCTTTAAGAGAATCTCAGACCAGAGAGCAGTGTTGACTGCAGTAGGAACTGTGTGGCAGTAGGAGTTAGTAGTAGCTCGCAGTCTGCTGTATCGAGTTGGATGGGCCTGTCGTGGGGAGCGACTGCGGTGCCTGAGCGATGTAATATATGGTAAAAGCAACCTCGCGCATATGTACTATTGTTATATCAAGTTCCATGTAAAATGTTTTAAGAAAATCTCTTAATAATAATCTTTCTTACAAAAAACTAACTTTTGACAATCATTCATCTCAATTTAAAGAATTTACTAATTCTCCAATCAATGGTCATCCCGATTATTGTAAAGAAAAATCAGTTGTTTCTTTTTATAAATGACAAATCTATCGACCAGAATTGTACTGGGCTGTGCCAGGAATAATTCTTATAGGAGCAGATATATATATGCGTTATCTGGCGACCTTATTGAGGTAAGAATTTTCAATTTATTCAGCAGGAATTTTCAGGGCTATGACGCAGCACTGCTGATGTGCAAAATTTACCAGTTTAAATTCACAGTCAATTATTGAGAGGTTATAAGTGAGCCACAATTTTACTGAGAGGTTAGTCACATTTTATTATTGATAGGTTACGAAGTTTCTCTGTTAGGAGGTTACACTAAATGTGAATGCAATATATATATTTCTTTTTTATCTGTGGGTAGGTTGCATGACCGTTACTATTATTTATGTTTTTGCAGATATATTTGATCTTGATTTTCAACAGCCATTCTTGGAATAGCATGGCAGGACATGAAATTGTTCCAGTTTGCACTAACTTCAAATGCCAACCCACAATGGGCGGATGGACTGTCTGATATTTCTGAGCAGGAGACGCTATTGTTTCGGAAGAGGTATACCATCACTCTCCCGCACTCCATCCCCCAGACAAAACGAAAGAGGAAAACTGAAATATGGGTATTAACCTCCCCCCCCCTCTCTCTCTCTATCTGGTGTGTGTGTGTGTGTGTGTGTTTGTGTGTGTGTGTGTGTGTGTGTGTGTGTGTATCTATCTGTCTTCCTCTCTCTGCCCCTCTCTGTGCCCCTCTCTCTGCCTCTCTCCATCATTAGTTATTATGTATGTTTCTGTGTGTGTAATTTCGCAAATAATTCTGATATTCCTTTTCAACAACACAACAGCCCTCTGATGTGGTTCTGACTAATATGCTCACTGCACCATCACTCGTTGAACAGCGGCGTCATGCGCGTCCTTCAGCGCAGGACACACACAACTTGCCGGTACGCAAATAGGTGGTTCTAATGTACTATGTGGAATTTGACCACCACCAGATTCGAACCTGCAAACATACATACAGAAGCAGACAGTGACCATGTAGTAATGGCAATTCAGAATGTGGAACATGGATTTGAAGTGAATTTTATGGACATGGAGTGGGATGAGGGCAATGGCCTTGCCGCAGTGGATACACCGGTTCCCATCAGATCACTAAAGTTAAGTGCTGTCGGGTGTGGCCAGCACTTGGATGGGTGACCATCCGGGCCGCCATGTGCTGTTGGTATTTTTCGGGGTGCATTCAGCCTCGTGGTGCCAATTGAGGAGCTACTCGACCGAACAGTAGCGGCTCCAGTCACAGAAACCCGTCATAACGACCGGGAGACCGGTGTGCTGACCATGCGCCCCTCCTATCCGCATCGTGAGCTGAGGATGACATGGCGGTCGGATGGTCCCGATGAGGCACTTGTGGCCTGAAGACGGAGTAACAGTGAGTGCGTGGGATGAGCTATGTCATGTAATGTCTCACATCGATGCTCATACTGTGTGATAAGTCATGGTATATTGATGTGCACAAATACAGATGGTGTTAATATCGGGTATACGTGGTGTAAAAGGGCAGTGCATTGACGGAGCTGCCATTTGTACTTAGGTGACTCATGTGAAACGGTTTCCTGCGTGATTATGGGCCCAAGTCGGGACTTTATAGACTTTGAATGCAGTGTGGTAGTTGGAGCTAGACACATGGGCCATTCCATATCGCAGATCGTTAAGGAATGAAATATTCAGAGATTCAAAGTAGCACCACTCTGTCGAGAATTCCAAATTTCAGGCGTTACCTCTCACTTAACGACAGAGAACAGGGGTGTTGCGTAGATTTGTCAGTGATGACAAACAAGCAAAACGGCATGAAATAACCGCCCAACTCAATGTCTGGCGTACGACCAACCCATACGACAGTGCGGCAAAATTTGCCGCCATGGCAGCAGACGATCAACGCGAGTGGCTTTGCTAGAAGTACGATATCGGCTGCAGCGCCTCTCCTGGGCTCTTGACCATATTGGTTGGGCTCTAGGTGATTGGCTAAAGGTCTTGCCGCAGTGGTAATACCGGTCTCCGTCCGATCACCGAAGTTAAGGGCTGTCGGGCTGGGCTAGCACTTGGATGGGTGACCATCCGGTCTGCCGAGCGCTTTTGGCAAGCGGGGTGCACTCAGCCCTTGTGAGGCAACCTGAGGAGCTGCTTGACTGAGAAGTGGCGGCTCAGGTCTCGGAAACTGACATACGGTCTGGAGAGCGGTGTGCTGACCACGTGCCCCTCCATATCCAGTGACGCCTGTGGGCTGAGGATGACACGGTGGCCGCCGGTGCCTTTGAGCCTTCATGACCTGTGCAGGAGAAGTTCTACATGACTGGAGAACTCAGGCTTTGTCAGATGAGTCCCGATATCATGTGGTAACAGGATTCGAGTGTGGTGCAGACTCCACGAAACCGTGGGCGCCAGTTGTCAAAAAGGCACTGTGCAACCTCGTGGTGGCTGCATTGTGGTGTGGGCTGTGCTTACATGGAATGGACTGGGTCCTTTGATCCAACTGAACTGATCATTGACTGGAAATGGTTATGTTCGGCCAATTGGAGACTATTTGCAGCTAGTCAGGGACATCGTGTTTCCAAACAACGATGCGCTGTCACTGGGCCACAATTATTCGCGATTCGTTTGAAGAACACACTGTACAACTGGAGCGAATTATTTGGCTGGTCGTCGTATGTTTATGAGTCCAATCGAGAGGTGCGTTCGTGCACAACAACCTGGAGGACACTTCCGTTATTATGGCTGCTACAGAGGCATTACACTGCTTAGGGTTTTAATTTTTTATGCCATTTGTAGTTCGAATTTCAAGGAAAAAATTTGGGATAGTAATCTCAATTACATTTACTATCAAATAAGCAAATAAAAATAATTTTTAAATTTTTCATTATTTTTTCCACCATCTCCCCTTATGCCTTGTCACGTCACTGTGGATGAAACATAGACACATTACTATACTCCTGAGACCAAACAACAATCTAAACAATGGGTTGCCATGGGAGAATGTACACTAAAAAAGGCAAAGACCATTACTTCGGCCGGAAAGGTTATGGCGACTGTCTTTTGGGATTCTCAAGGGATAATCCCCATCGACTATCTGGAAAAGGGTAAAACTATTACAGGTGCATAGTATTCTTCGTTATTGGACCGTTTGAAAACCGAGCTGCAAGAAAAATGCCTGCCAGTGGACAGCAAAAATGTCCTTTTCCATCACGACAATGCACCAGCCAACACCTTAGCAGTTTTGGTCACAAAATTAATGGAAATAAGATTGCCACTCGCTTCTCATCTCCCCTATTCTCCAGACTTGGCTCCCTCGGACTACTGATGGCTTCCCCAATTTGCAGAAATGGCTGACGAGACAAAGATTTCATTCAGCTAATAGCTATTTTGCAGACTTTGACAATTCCTACTATTCGGAAGGGACCAACAAATTAGAACAGCTTTCGACGAAGTGTCTAAGTCCAGAAGGGGACTATGTGGAAAAATAAAAAAAAGGTTTACCCCAAACACGTAAGTAGTTTTTATTTTTGCACGAACCTTTCAGACGCCCCTCGTACGTAGTCTATGCAATGCATTATGGACTGCGACAGACAGAGTGAATCGGTAGCGGCTGTATGTGAAAGCTGTCTACATGGACGTGTATTGTTCGTGTGAGCGTAATGTAATTGTAAATGGTTTTGTTGTGGTAGTGTTTGCTAGCGGCGGTTGCTGGTAACTGGTTGGAAGTGGTCCATTGATCTGTTAGTGGTTCCAGTCCAGTGGTATGAGCTCAGAATGTTCCTTGAAAGTACTGCGATGCGGCAGTCACATTTTGCTAAGCGACATGTTTTTTTTTCTTATTTGTTGGCTGAGTGGAGTTCAGGGCTCGATAGTGGGAAGAAGAGGTCAAATTATCTTGTTAAGAAACTAGCAGGCCCAGCTGTTCCTCTTCTGGTCTGGCTGGACCACAGGAGGTCAGTCGCAGAGGCTCTATAGAAGGGTCTCTAGGACACTCCAGCTCACTGAAGTGGTTGCAGTAAGTCCCCGATCCACACTTTGGCGGAAGACGCCATTTTCTCCTTCCATGGCAGCTGCGGCCGTGCCACTTCAAGCCCCTAGAGCAAGTCTGGCCAAACAGCACTCTGAGAGCGCTGCGACCGCGCTCCTGCCTAGCACTCTGAATGCAGTGGCGAATGGCTTTGAGGGGTGAGGAGGAAGAGGGAAGCGAAGGCCGCACCCGGACGCCGTTAGAACGAAGCATTCATCTTGTCAGACGTCAAGCATTTCCCTGGCAGTACTGCTTGCGTTAAATTCGATTTTCGTTCCGCATTAGGACTACCTCGATGTCTACGTTTCTGACAAGAAAAGAAAAAATGTACAAGAAACATCGTTCAATGCCAAACGAATATTACCTCATTTTTTCCTATCATTTAAAGGCCATGCAAAGTGCTTAATAAGCCATCGCACTATTGTTGTTGTTGTTGTTGTTGTTGTTGTCGTCTTCAATCCTGAGACTGGTTTAATGCAGCTTTCCATGCTACTCTATCCTGTGCAACCTTCTTCCTCTCCCAATACCTACTGCAACCTACATCCTTCTGAATCTGCTTAGTGTATTCATCACTTGGTCTCTCTCTACGATTTTTACCCTCCACGCTGCCCTCCAGTACTAAATTGGTGATCCCTTGATGCCTCAGAACATGTCCTACCAAGCGATCCTTTCTTCTTGTCAAGTTGTGTCACAGACTCCTCTTCTCCTCAATTCTGTTCAATACCTCCTCATTAGTTATGTGATCTACCCTTCTAATCTTCAGCATTCTTCAGGTTAAAGTTCATGATGTGGAACATTTCCCGTAATCATTTGAGGACGAAACAAGTTTTAGGAATTGAAATATTTCATCACGAGTTCTTAAGGTGAGGTTTACTATCTTTTGGTTAAAAAAATCGGTTTTTTAAATTGCACTTTTGGATCCATAAAAGTGTTTAGAATCCACCCCTGAAACTGTTTTTCCGAATACGAAACGGAAATGTTTGTTATTCGGGGTTGAACAAAAAAATGCATCTGCCTGAAATCGGCCTTTCTGACGCACCAGTTTTTTACGGGGATTTCCACTTTGTAGAGGCGAAAAATTATTCTATGTGCTTGCCCATGATTAAACCTGATAAAGTGATCAAGGAGCTTACGACGTACTACGGCTTGGCAATCCGACGGCATTCCAATTCGGTGGAACAGATGAAGAAGGCAATTTAAGCAACGTATTTCCAGTGGTGTTCGACGGATGACCACCCACAACACCAAAATTGTCCGGCTGCGGAAACTAGCTGGCGCGAGTGGCGCGATGCAGAGGCTACCGGACGTCTGGACGAATATCAACACGACCAGCCGCTCTCCAAATAAATTCAAACAGTGATTCATCCGATCTACGGGTCCCTTTCGGAGGACGCGTTATTGTACCGGTGCTTCGGAGGGAATACACAAAATTAAAAACGAGAGTTTGGACGCGCGTGTTTGGAAGTTAGCCCACAAACATTTACATTCTGGTATGAAGACTGTTGAGATTGCGACTTTCCTGGCAGTGAGCAGCTTCAACGAAGGGTATTCAGCAGTTCTGAAGACCATAACGATGGACGTCACCCTGGGACTCTATTCGACGCAGTTCGCCAAGCATTCGGACGACCACCGGATTCAAGCGGCCGAAAACCGCTTGTCACAGGATGTACGAGCGGCTCTGGAGCAGCGCAGGATGGCCCAGATGGAGCAGAACGCCCTCTGTGAGGAAGAGGAAAGGCTAGTTTATGGACCCGGAATAGCAGATTGAACGTACGTTGCATAATATTGCATTTATATGTGGTCAAAACTTCAAACGCGTTTATCTCGAAATTACTTTTTTATCGCGCGGTATGGTAACTACAAATCTACTGAACCGCTTGGCATGATTCTTTGTTTCCGACGAAGCTAATTAAACTGTCTAGGAGTTGTACCGCTTTTATTCCGATCCATCAACTATAAATATTTTTACTTAAAAATCGATGAAAAAATCCTATTTTTTCCAATGGCCGCCATTTTGTTTCCTATGGTCCAAATAACTTAAGCGAGGTACAACGCCTAAAGAATCTTGTATACTTCAGTAGCGTCAACTCAATTTTTATTTCAGACTAGCCGGCTGACCTGTGACATACCGCGTGTGGAGGTCTACATCGAAAGTTTGTTTCGTTCCGACGGCACTTCCGCCTTTGCTCTTCGACATTTCCGGTCGAAAAAATTCCAGTTTGTAGAGGAAATATCAATAAACATTTTGACCAAATTTGAGATTGATATCTACAACATGTCACGAGAAAAAAATTCTAAAAAAACATGTTTTTTTCGGGCCAAAGATAGGAAACCTCCCCTTAAAGAGATTCCAGGACTTTGGTTGAATGAAGAGAGATTTCGATTTAGCCATCAGACTGTTCTCGCTTTTGATTGTTAATACACCTCACTAACTCCCACTTGAGCTGATAGATATATCCAGCCCAGCGACCTCCAATCCAAAGACTTACAAGAATTTAGTGAAATGTTACCCCAAGAGCTCAGACAAGACGCTAAGGTTGTTTCAGAATTTTGCTCGATACGTGTGTGAATGTCCTGTCCTTCTGTTATGAAAATGTCTCATCAGTGTTCAAGTTTAACGGATTTTAATCTACATAAATCCATGTGTTTGTGTCACAAACCATATGGCCAGATATATAAAGTATTTTCAAAATCTAAATACACTCCTGGAAATGGAAAAAAGAACACATTGGCACCGGTGTGTCAGACCCACCATACTTGCTCCGGACACTGCGAGAGGGCGGTACAAGCAATGATCACACGCACGGCACAGCGGACACACCAGGAACCGCGGTGTTGGCCGTTGAATGGCGCTAACTGCGCATCATTTGTGCACCGCCGCCGTCAGTGTCAGCCAGTTTGCCGTGGCATACGGAGCTCCATCGCAGTCTAACAATGGTAGCATGCCGCGACAGCGTGGGCGTGAACCGTATGTGCAGTTGACGGACTTTGAGCGAGGGCGTATAGTGGGCATGCGGGAGGCCGGGTGGACGTACCGCCGAATTGCTCAACACGTGGGGCGTGAGGTCTCCACAGTACATCGATGTTGTCGCCAGTGGTCGGCGGAAGGTGCACGTGCCCGTCGACCTGGGACCGGACCGCAGCGACGCACGGATGCACGCCAAGACCGTAGGATCGTACGCAGTGCCGTAGGGGACCGCACCGCCACTTCCCAGCAAATTAGGGACACTGTTGCTCCTGGGGTATCGGCGAGGACCATTCGCAACCGTCTCCATGAAGCTGGGCTACGGTCCCGCACACCGTTAGGCCGTCTTCCGCTCACGCCCCAACATCGTGCAGCACGCCTCCAGTGGTGTCGCGACAGGCGTGAATGGAGGGACGAATGGAGACGTGTCGTCTTCAGCGATGAGAGTCGCTTCTGCCTTGGTGCCAGTGATGGTCGTATGCGTGTTTGGCGCCGTGCAGGTGAGCGCCACAATCAGGACTGCATACGACCGAGGCACACAGGGCCAACACCCGGCATCATGGTGTGGGGAGCGATCTCCTACACTGGCCGTACACCTCTGGTGATCGTTGAGGGGACACTGAATAGTGCACGGTACATCCAAACCGTCATCGAACCCATCGTTCTACGATTCCTAGACCGGCAAGGGAACTTGCTGTTCCAACAGGACAATGCACGTCCGCATGTATCCCGTGCCACCCAACGTGCTCTAGAAGGTGTAAGTCAACTACCCTGGCCAGCAAGATCTCCGGATCTGTCCCCCATTGAGCATGTTTGGGACTGGATGAAGCGTCGTCTCACGCGGTCTGCACGTCCAGCACGAACGCTGGTCCAACTGAGACGCCAGGTGGAAATGGCATGGCAAGCCGTTTTACAGGACTGCATCCAGCATCTCTACGATCGTCTCCATGGGAGAATAGCAGCCTGCATTGCTGCGAAAGGTGGATATACACTGTAATAGTGCCGACATTGTGCATGCTCTGTTGCCTGTGTGTATGTGCCTGTGGTTCTGTCAGTGTGATCATGTGATGTATCTGACCCCAGGAATGTGTCAATAAAGTTTCCCCTTCCTGGGACAATGAATTCACGGTGTTCTTATTTCAATTTCCAGGAGTGTATGTGTGAATGTATGAACATCACAAATGACTGTTGAATGCGTTTATTGTAGTTCTGCTCACTGTATTAGCACCGTCTAATATACCTCTTTACTAAAGTAATAAAAGCTATAGCATTGGCAAAAAATGAGTGGTTAAAAAGTTATTGTATACCAGTGAGGTTCCTCTCAGAGTACGCTGATAAAATAGCTCCATTTTTAGCACTTATATACAACTACTCACTCACAGAAAGATCCGTACCTAAAGACTGGAAAAAAAGGGAAGTAGGAGTAATCCGCTGAATTACAGGCCTGTATCACTAACGTCGATTTGCAGTAGGGTTTTGGAACATATACTGTATTCGAGCATTATGAAGTTCCTCGAAGAAAACGATTTATTGACACATTGTCAGCATGGTTTCAGAACATATCGTTCTTGTGAAACACAACTAGCTCTTTATACTCATGAAGTAATAAGTGGTATCGACAGAGGATGTCAAATTGATTCCATATTTTTAGATTTCCAGAAGGCTTTCGACACCGTTCCTCACAAGCGTCTTCTAACCAAACTGCGTGCCTACGGAGTATCGCCTCAGTTGTGCGACTGGATTCGTGATTTACTATCAGAAAGGTCACAGTTCGTAGTAATAGACGGAAAGTCTTCGAGTAAAACAGAAGTAATATCCGGCGTCTCCCAAGGAAGTGTTGTAGGCCCTCTATTGTTCCTGATCTATATTAACGACATAGGAGACAACCTCAATAGCCGTCTTAGATTCTTTGCAGATGATGCTGTGATTTACCGTCTTGTAAAGTCATCAGATGACTAAAACGAATTGCAAAATGATTAAGATATCTGTATGTGCGTGAAGTAGCAATTGACCCTGAATAAAGGAAAATGTGAAGTTACTCACATGAGTACTAAAAGAAATCCACTAATTTTCGATTACACAAATCTGAAGGCTGTAAAATCAACTTAATACTTAAGGATTACAATTACAAATAACCTAATTTGGAACGATCACATAGATAATATTGTGGGTAGAGCGAACCAAAGACTGCGATTCATTGGCGGAACACTTAGAAGGTGCAACAGGTCTACTAAAGAGACTGCTTACACAACGCTTGTCCGTCCTATTCTGGAGTACTGTTGTGCGGTGTGGGATCCGCATCAGGTGGGACTGACGGATGACATTGAAAAAGTACAAAGGAGGGCAGCTCGTTTTGAATTATCTCGAAATAGGGGAGATAGTGTCACAGACATGATACGTGGGGTTGCAATCATTAAAACAAAGGCGTTTTTCGTTGCGACAGGATGTTGTTACGAAATTTCGATCACCAGTTTTCTCCGTCGATTGCGAGAACGTTCTTCTGGCACCCACCCACATAGGGAGAAATGATCATCACGGTAAAATAAGAGAAATCAGGGGTCGCAAAGAAAAAATTATGTGCTCGTTTTTCCCGCGTGCCGTTCGAGAGTGGAACGGTAGAGAGACAGCTTGAAGATGGTTCATTGAACCCTCTGTCAGGCCCTTTATTGTGAATAGCACAGTAATCAAGTAGATGTAGAACACCTATGATAAAAGCCTGCAATTATCGCCTCTTAGAAGTAGTTGCACTCTGCTGCAAACACGTCTTCCTGTGTTTCCTGGCCGGCCGGTGTGGCCGAGCGGTTTTAGGCGCTACAGTCTGGAACCGCGCGACCACTGTGGTTGCAGGTTCGAATCTTGCCTCGGGCATGGATGTGTGTGATGTACTTAGGTTAGTTAGGTTTAAGTAGTTCTAAGTTCTAGAGGACTGATGACTTCAGAAGTTGAGTCCCATAGTGTTCAGAGCCATTTGAAACCATTTTTGTGTTTCCTGCACGTATAGTCTTTGGCATTAGTCGTCTCACTTACACACTTGCTTATAATAGTGTAATGGTGGGGGAAGCCAGAGGCTAAGTAGAGTCGACAGTGCTTGCAGAGAGTGCTCCAGGAATGCAAATCTTTACCGGCCTGCGCTAGTGTTTACGTGTGTGTGACGAATCCACCTCCCTCTTTGCAGATCTAAGAACGAGCCAAAGAGTGCTGCTTGGCCACGGTGAGGAAATTAGTCACATGACCCCTCCTCCCCGATATTGTTATGCAGACAAATGATTCTTACTGCTACCTTACTTAGGCAGGGAGGGCGCGACCAGTAATTGGGACATTGATGGCAGCTGATAGCTGATACCAAGGCCTTGCACATTAATGTGTGTTCTGTAACCCACAATTATGAAACATTTGAGCTGGGCTCCTCTGTATTCATGTAATGTTCTGGCAATGGATGAGTGTCATCGCTTCCATGCAGAGTTTGGTAACAGTGGGAAGATAGGTTCAATGAAATACAATTGCTGTCCTGCAGTAGTGACAGAGAGACTTCTTATCTAAACTGAAGGTGGATGGGGAGAAAGGAAAGAAAAGGGCCAGATCTGAAAGGACAGACACCATGCAGTCACACAATTTATTCACTTCGCAACTGCCTAGTTAGCAGGAGATACCGGCTTCGAGTCCCTGTTCACCCCACATTTTGACTCTTTGTTACTGATTCCGCGTGAAGTCCCGATGCCGCGGATATAATTAACTCCTTTCCTTTCTCCCCCTCCAGCTTCAATTTGCATAAATCTAATCACATCTGCGGATTTCGCGTGGTGTCTGTTTTTATCGGACATGTTCACATAAAAGAGAAACTTCTGGTTCCTGACACGGATCGGGGGCGCACCTTTGATGAGTAAGTTTCGCGTTTCACCTTACTGCACTTTCTGAGAAGCTCAGTTTTCGGGATTTGCGACGCAACTCGTGTTGCCTGGTAAATTGTTTCGTGGGTCTTGGACTCTTTTACTTTGCATTTGCGAGCTGTAGAGATTAGGAAAGCTGGTAACGTTTCCCAGGCAGTCTTCCATGTAATTGAGACACTTCTCCCAGCGCCAGCGTGGCATTCACGATTAAACTGAGTTCTAGAGAGCTTTCGTGGTTCAGTGTTCTATGTGACTCTGCTCTCATTGTGTTGGAGCGGCTCTTCAGCCAGTATTACGAGACTTTATGTTAATTTCATTCGAAACTTATTCTACGTCATTTCAACGTGATACGTGTCGAGATCTTAGAGTAAATAGTCTTACTAATCTCGCACTTGATCTGAATCTCAAACCCAACCATTGTCCTACAATTGATCCTGGCTAGCCGAACCTCTAAAAACAAATAAAACCCCTGCATTTCTATTTGTTTGTCTCACTTTGATGGCGTTCTACTGCAAACCAGGAGCTGACCCTTTCTGTATAAGTATTACACATAAGAGTATTTTGATCCGTGGTAATGACTTATGATTGACAAGCATTGTACTAACCTTGTCACAGATTTGGCAAAGACAGGTTAGAGAGACCAAGTACGATACCTCCTTCCGTGTTTAGGACATCATGGTTTAATGCAAATGCTCTACTACTAAATGAGCAAAAGACGCAGAATATGTGGTTCGGTCTATCAACGACTACAAAAATAGAAAAACGAAAGGCAAAGTTTTTAGGCATCATACTTGACAACAGACTAACATGGAACTCTCATGTTGATCACATAGTGGTTAGGTTGTCAAGAGTTATATATTTGCTGAAGAGACTGATGTGAGGTGTGGCATTTGAGTGCGTAAGGACAGCGTACTTTGCCTTTTTCAATCTGTTTTAAGGAATGTGTTAATACTCTGGGGAAACGGCAGAAAAAATGAAATTATGGTGATCCAGAAGAAAACAATCAGAGTAATGGCTAAGGTAGATAATAGGAAACATTGTACACCATTGTTCATTAAATATAGAATTTTAACAGTTATTAATTTATATATATTTGACAGCGTTAACTACATACTTGCTGAGCTACCCAGTTTAAGTGTAACAAATTAAAGGCATGACTACTATACAAGAACCTGTACTTCTCTGCTGTCGCTACAAAATAAATTAGCTAAAAAGAACAATTATCATAAGTATATGACAATTAAAATGTATAACAAATTGTCTAATAATGCGTCAATCAAGCCTGACAAATTATTTAAAGAAAATGTACATAACTTCTTGTTAACTAATCCATTCTATTCATTAGAAGAATTTTTAGAAATGTCCAATATCAACTTAAGTATGTAAAAATTTATTTTGTAAAATTAATAGGTTAAAAGAAGTGACGAAGTCTATTGCATGCAATAATGCTGAATGACCAATAAAGAATCAGTATCTGAAAACCATCCCTAAAGTTAAAGACGGGCAATTCACTCAAAATTGACGACTTTAACTGAGCATTTTTCATCATCATGTATGGATTCGACAAACGCATACTTTCTTAGAAACCGAAGAAAGCAACAGTAACAACAAGAGGGTCAATAAGCTAAGTAAATCAATAAGGAATAATAATAAGGTAGGCAAATAAATTTCTCAAACGACTTGGATTAGAAAAAGAATTAAAAGTTTGATCCTCATTGCATGGAAATAATCCCAGGTAGAGTGCTGGGAAAGATAGCACTCGGTGTACAGTAGCGCATGACAAACAAAAACGAACCTTTATCAAATCTGGTTGTATACATAAAATAATGCACTCGTATACGGCGAGCTGTTTAATCACAGCGCATGGATAATCGTTGCCTAAAGTTTTCCCGTGATTGCAAAAAACTAATGTTTAATTTGGCCATGGGATATAGAAGAGACCAATCGCTTAACCGCCTCGTTAAGAAATGTTCACATCCCTTGCTCCAAGCCTGGTAAATCGATAAACTTACGAAACATACGAGGGTGAGTCAAATGAAAACCTTAAATTTGTAATAACAAATCGAAATTTCGCGCCGTTATCCTGTAAGTTGGTAAGCGTGCTTCAAACAGCGTGCAGAATGGCCTGTAGGTGGCAGCATAGTGCAGATGCACACATACCGTCGCAGTATCAGTATAAAGATGGCCGCCCCACTTGCGTTTTGCACCAGGGAAGAACAGCTTTCTGTTATTCGGATTTTGCGTAGTGAATGCGTGAAACCTATTGAAATTCATCGACGAATGAAGTTTCAGTACGGTGATGCATGTTTGCCACAGCAGCAAGTCTACGACTGGAGTAGGAAGTTCGGAAATGGTGTGACTTCAGTAGAAGATGCTCCTCGTCCAGGCCAGGCACAACGAGCCATGACTCCACAGAACATTGCGGCAGTTGAAGCCATAGTGAAGGAAAACCGCCGAGTGCCACAGAATGACATTGCAGCATGTTTACGGATTAGTCATGGGTCAGCACACCACATTGTGCATGATGTGCTCCAGTTCCACAAAGTGTCTGTAAGATGGGTGCCTCGTCAGCTGACTCCTGAAATGAAAGAACGACGTGTTGACTCGTGTGAAGAACTTTTTCGACCCTTTGAACGAGAAGGTGATGGCTTCCTTGCAAGAATCGTTACTGGGGACGAAACTTGGGTTTACTTCCACCAACCTGAAACAAAGAGAGCGAGCAAGGAATGGTGCTTTTCCTCATCACCTAAACCAAAGAAGTTTCGAACAGAACCATCAGAGGGGAAGGTAATGCCGACTCTCTTTTGGGACGAAAAAGGCGTCATTTTGGAGCATTAGGTGCCTAGAGGGACCACTGTCACCAGTGCATCATACAGAGATCTCCTAAAAAATCATCTGCGGCCTGCAATCAAATGAAAGCGACGTGGATTGCTGTCAGCAGGTGTCCTTTTGCAACATAACAATGCAAGGCCCCACACTGCCCGTACAACAGTTGCAACAATCACAGACCTGCATTTTGAGTGTCTTCGTCATCCACCATACTAACCAGACCTTGCCCCAAGTGATGTCCGTATGTCCGGACCACTCACAGACGCAATGGGAGGAAAGAAGTTCCGCTATGATGAAGAGGTACGCTACGCGGTGCATGAGTGGTTGTGCGGACTACCAAAAAAAATTTTTAATGATTGAATGTATGCACTTTTCTACGCGCTGGAGTACTTGCATTGAGGATGGGGCAGATTATGTTGAAAAGTCATACAGCTTTGTACCACTTCTGTACAATAATTTTTTAAAAAAATATTTCAGGTTTTCATTTGACTCACCCTCGTATCTTGAGAACGTTTTAAAAACATATTTCGCTGATACTGGTTTTCTGGCATGGAAGAACTAATACCATCATGTATTATACCATGTTTACAGATGATGGAGGTCAACCGAGTTGCATGGTAGAAGTAATATCGCCGGATTGTACACCTGTGTGCCAGCCATATGATGTTTATTTTGATCGCCACGTTAAAAACTTGAAATCAAGTCTTCGAAATTGCAATCTGTTTCTGGATATTCCGGGGGTGATCGGAAAGTGAGCGGCTGCAATAACGATTCACAGCATAATTCATGATCTTCTTTAAGCATCGGTTTTCCAGACAATGTTATCGTTTGCTTGGTATGCATCACAATTAATTCTTGAAAAAAAAATTTTTTTTCAATGTAAACCAAGTGTACTTACCCCCAAATCTTCGAAAGCAACGATATAACTGCGAAGATGGCATTAATTAGGTGATCTGTGTGCTGCGAGTGTATTTGAATCGAATGTTTATATGGAAAGTACCACATGTCAGTCGTTCTCAAGAAATGGAGGACAGGTAGCAGAACGTGTGAAAGAGCCACTGTAAAGCAATCAGGATTACATTTTTATTTCTTTATTAATCAAAGTAATTTGAGAAATATATCTTTTTATTATTCCTTTTTCATTTACTTACCATATTAACCCTCGTATTCCTACCAGTCTCGAAATCGATAAAATGCAAATTAAAAAATGCATTTCGGAATTGAACACAGGTTCTGTCCTCCCTAGCTAGACCCTAGGTCGCTATGGCAGCGGCGTTTTCGTTGCACAGCGTTTAGTTCATGGGTACATAATATGCAATCAAAATTTCTGTCCTCGCTTTATAGAAAAACTAGCTTAGCACCCCGTGCTTCACTCGCGTGGGCTGTACAGCCTGCAGAGATATTTTTGCTTTTTTTAATAGGATTTTCATGTTGTTCACAAACTGCGACACATTCTAAACTTTTCACGCTAACAAAGCCCATACAAGCATGGTTTTTGCCGAACGCACTTCTGATAAAGAAGCGATTCTGGTAGCCGGAGCCCAAGGTTTTTGTTAATCATGGCTTTTGCGTTCTTGTGGTGATGTCTCCATAGAAAATTGTATCCCCGGACATATTTTTTCGTTTCTAACCCAGAAGTAAGACATAAAGTTTCATAGATTTATCTTTAAAATTTTTTTCAGTGTAGTCAAATATTTTCTGAAAAATTTTCCATACCCTTTTTCAGTCTGTTAGGTGTTGAACTTGGAATAAGAGTGAAAACCGTATTTTTTATTTCTAAGAGAGAAATCAAAGCATAGGTTTAGCTTTGTAAATGATTTCATAATGAAATAATTTTATAAAACTTTTCATTCCCTATTTAATTCCGTTAGGAGTGAAATTATCCTCGTTTTGCTTTTGTCGATGTTCATCTTATATCCTCCTTTCAAGACACTGTCAATTCCGTTCAACTGCTCTTCCAAGTCCTTTGGCGTCTCTGACAGAATTACAATGTCATCGGCGAACCTCAAAGTTTTTACTTCTTCTCCATGAATTTTAATACTTACTCCAAATTTTTCTTTTGTTTCCTTTACTGCTTGCTCAATATACAGATTGAATAACATCGGGGAGAGGCTACAACCCTGTCTCACTCCTTTCCCAACCACTGCTTCCCTTTCACGCCCCTCGACTCTTATGAGTGCCATCTGGTTTCTGTACAAATTGTAAATAGCCTTTCGCTCCCTGTATTTTACCCCTGCCACCTTCAGAATTTGAAAGAGAGTATTCCAGTCAACATTGTCAAAAGCTTTCTCTAAGTCTACAAATGCTAGAAGCGTAGGTTTGCCTTTTCTTAATCTTTCTTCTAAGATAAGTCGTAAGGTCAGTATCGCCTCACGTGTTCCAAAATTTCTACGGAATCCAAACTGATCCTCCCCGAGGTCCGCATCTACCAGTTTTTCCATTCGTCTGTAAAGAATTCGCGTTAGTATTTTGCAGCTGTGACTTATTAAACTGATAGTTCGGTGCTTTCTTTGGGATTTGAATTATTATATTCTTCTTGAAGTCTGAGGGTATTTCGCCTGTCTCATACATCTTGCTCACCAGCTGGTAGAGTGGATAGATCACGTAACTAATGAGGAGGTATTGAATAGGATTGGGGAGAAGAGAAGTTTGTGGCACAACTTGACTAGAAGTAGGCATCGGTTGGTAGGGCATATTCTGAGGCATCAAGGGATCACCAATCTAGTATTGGAGTTCAGCGTGGAGGGTAAAAATCGTAGAGGGAGACCAAGAGATGAATACACTAAGCAGATTCGGAAGGATGTAGGTTGCAGTAGGTACTGGGAGATGAAGAAGCTTACACAGGATTGAGTAGCATGGACAGCTGCATCAAACCAGTCTCAGGACTGAAGACCACAACAACAACAACAACAACAACAACAACAGGAGTGAAATTTCGAACAATCCCTTCTGAAGGTGCCTACATAATATGATCGACTCCCTCTCCAATTTTTTAAGTTTTTATCCTTGGCTGAGCAATGATGAGTCCTGAATCATTTCGGCCCTATTTCATTTGAAATTCCAAAAACTGTAAAGCACGTTTTTTTTCGCAGCTGAGAATACAAATACTAGTATTCATAGATTTGGCTTTAAAAGTGCTTTCACACTGAAATACCTTCATAAAATATTTCACCACCATTTTACCACCTTAGGACTGAATGTCGTAATACAATGCAATGTGTATTTTTATTACTTCTAACAGAGAAGCCAAACTTAAATTTTCGTATATTTAGGTTTAAAAATGATTCCATACTGAAATACTTAAATGGTTTCGTCCGCTATTTCACTCACTTATGGGCAGACTTCCGGAAAAACACAGGAACACGTATTATTTTGGTTGTAACCGAGAAGTGAAATACCACTTTTCATGCATGTAGCTTTAAAAGTACATTAATAGTTTTTTAAATATTGATTCGGAAAAAGCTTTCACCCACTGTTTCACCCCCCGAAGGGGTAATATGTCCAAAAATGCTGAAATTGCATATTCCTGACCGAGAATACCAATTTCCTAGCTTCGAAACTGCCTTAATGGCGACCTACTTTCAAAAAGCCTTTCATCCCCTATTTCATCCCTAAGGGTGAGGTTTCGATTAGTTGCTTCTTAAACGATGTCTGCAGTGTAAGTATGACGCACTCTCCAAATTTTAAGTTTCTTTTTTACCGAACTGCCTAGGTTATCGGTCCCTAGACTTACACACTACTGAAACTAATCTGTTCTGAGAGCAACCCCCCCTCCACACACACACACACACACACACACACACACACACACACACACACACACAGACACACACACACACACAGACCCATGCCCGAGGGGGGACTCGAACTTCCGGCGGGAAGGACCGCGCAGTCCGTGACATGACGCCTCAAACTGCGCGGCCAATCTGCGCGGATTCAAGTTTCTATCCTTAGCGTTTTTGACTGGATGAGTCAGAACATTGCCGCCTATATACATAAACCTATGGGTTTGCGCACCCCATACACGTTATCAAATGGTCTTCTATCGATCCTGTCAAACCTAATTCGATGAATTTTAGAGAAGGTTTCCTCAAAAACGGAAGAATGTTGAGCTGAAGTACTTTCCACTTTACCCTTGACGCTGCATCACAGACAGGAGCACCTGCGATGGTGTACTCAACGACGAACCTGGCTGCACGAATGGCAAAACGTCATTTTTTCGGATGAATCCAGGTTCTGTTTACAGCATCATGAAGGTCCCATCCGTGTTTGGCGACATCGCGGTGATCGCACACTGGAAGCCTGTATTCGTCATCGCCATACTGGCATATCTCCCGGCCTGATGATATGGGGTGCCATTGGTTACACGTCTCGGTGACCTCTTGTTCCCATGGACGACACTTTGAACAGTGGACGTTACATTTCAGTCGTGTTACGACCCGGGGCTCTACCCTTCATTCGATCCCTGCGAAACGCTACATTTTAGCAGGATAATGCATTACCCCATGTTGCAGGTCCTGTACGGGCCATTCTAGGTACAGAAAACGTTCGATTGCTGCCCTGGCCAGCATATTCTCCATATCTCTCACCAATTGAAAACGTTGGTCAATGGTGGCCGAGCAACTGGCTCGCCACAATACGCCATAATTCCAATTGGCGGTTACAATCACGTCGGAAACCTTTTCACATGAATCACCTGTGTACAAATGACAACCCCGGGGTACCACCACCATCTGTACGTGGGTATATTGGTATCCGATGTCTCTTGCCGCCTCAGTGTACAGCATCTTTGTCCGAATTGTCAGTTAAAGTTTTATTAATTGAGCGACTTCTACCTCATATTGAGAAGGAGAGGCCACTACTTTGGGATCACAAATTGATTTCAAACTTTGCACACATTCAGTAGGCCATTAAAACAACGTAATGTGCAAGTAGTGAGGTGTACTACTCTGGCAGTCCCAAGAAAATCGCAAGAGACGTTTTACGCGTCTATTGCTTAATCGCTGCGTAGGAGCCGGACGTTAAAGGTTAGCTGTGGTCAAGTTGTTAGCATCGAGATACGCAAGAGAAACGGTAAGAGGCGAACGTTCGGCTCCCGCTCAAACCTTCAGTTTTGTACTACAAGTGTAAATTCTGTAACATTCCAAAAAAATTGCACTTATACTATTCGTTCTTGCTTCACACAGGTTGACTGCCAAATGGGGCCTGCTGATGAGTCTGCAACGTGAAGCTTCGATGTGCAAAGTAGTTCCGGATACCTTACCAGACTGCATGTACAAGGGATTTCACAAATCACGACAGCAACATATTTTCAGGAAAGCTCTATGCGTTTCTTCATTTACTTGTCCTCCATCATCATCATCATCATCAGCATCATCATCATCAGCATCATCATCATCGTTCCGCCAAAAAGGCAGGTTTTCACATGGTAGTTAGTCAGGCTGTCCTGTCTTCTGCCATCCTCTTCAGGTCTGCATAATCTCCTCTTCCCTTTATGTCGTCTATCGTCTTGTATCTCCTCCTTCCCCTCAGTCTTCTCCCACAAACCGATCCTTCCAAAGCATCTGCTAGCAAGCAGTCCCTTCTCAGTGAACGTTCCAACCAGTTCTTTTTCCTTTCTGTTAAACCTTCAGCAGATATCTTCTCTCACCAACCCCTTCCAGTACTCTTTCATTAGTCACTCTTTCCATCCAGCTTATTCTCTCCATTCTCCTCCACATCCACATCTCAAATGCTTCTAACCTTTTTTCATCCTTTCGTCTCAGTGTCCATGTTTCTGAGCCATATAGTGCCACACTGCAGACAAAACATTTGCCAAGCCTTTTCCTTAGACCTCTATCTAATTTGCCACATAAGAGTCTCCTCTTCTGTTGAATTCCTCCTTCGCTATTGAAATTCGAGTTCTCACCTCCTGGTGACATTTCAAGTCTTGAGTTATTGTGCTTCTAGGATATTTAAATGCACTTACTTGGTTAATGGTAGAGTTTCCTATGTTAATACTGGACAGTCTCCGTCTTGTACTGATGACCATACTCTTTGTTTTTGCTGTGTTTATTTGCATCCCATACTCCACACAAGCTTCATTCAGATCTTTGAGCATGTTATTCACTGTCCGCTCACTTTCTGCCACTAATACCATGTCATCAGGAAATCTTATACATTCTATTCTCTTTCCACCAATACATATTCCTCTTTTCCCATATAAGCCTTTCGCAATAATCTCTTCAAGGTATACGTTAAACAACAGTGGGGGAAGGCAACAACCTTGACTAACACCTTGTCCAATGCTGCTTCCTTCTGACATTTCATTTCCTCTCCTTATCTCTCTGGTGTAAATATAGATTCTGTATCAGTCGTCTCTCTTTCCAATTTACTCCCTTCAAAATATCCACCAGCTTGTTCCATTGAACTCTGTCAAAAGCCTTTTCTAAATCTACAAAAACAGCAAAGATTACTCTACCTATTTCCATATATCTTTCCCCTATAGTTCTTAAGAGGCGAATAGCATCTCTTGTTCCTTTTCCTCTTCTAAATCCGAACTGCTCCTCTGCAATCCCTCTATCCAGCTTGCCATATAGCCTTCTACTTAACACTCTCAGCAAGACTTTAGCTGGTTGAGAAATTAGTCATAGTCCGGTGCTCTTCACATTTTTAATGTGTCTCTTTCTCTCTATTTCTCTGTTGGTATCATAACTGCTGCAAGGAAGTCCTCAGGCCATTACCCTTTGTCGTATATCTCGTTACAGAGGCAGACTATTTCTTTTCTTGCCTTGTTTCCCAGAATCTTCAACAGTTCTGCTGCCATATCATCAATATGTGCCGGAAGATGGAAAGGGATTCACCATCTTTGAAGCAGAAGTAGAAGTAGAAAAGGCGCTGAAGGAGATGAAGAATAGGAAGATATGTGGAATTGATGATACTTGTCGGTAGTTACAAAAATGTTTGATCTAAGAATTAAATTTAATTAAAAACAGTAAGTAGTGAATTAACAATAATTCACGAACACTTTGTGGAAATACGAATGATTTTTTAATTCTATTACCTGTCAAGTGTCATCTAAATTAAATAATATGACCAGCGATGAAAAACATACAGATTGGAACTTAATTTTTAGCACGTGTCGAACCGTCGCCTCATACATATTCGTTTTACGCAGCTCGAACGCTAACCACTCTTTTTTTTCCATTTTGTACGTTATTGTTTCGTTGTATTTGTTCGGAGCCGACGTACCATGACGCTTGCTCAAGTTGATCGTTGATCCAGTCACTCAGTTTTTTTGTTAGAGAGGGCAGCTAACCCTCTGACTGAACACGCAGAGCTATCGTGCCGGCAACCGCTTCAGCACTGTGAATTCTAAACGTCCGGCAGCTACACACAGATACACCTGTTACATAACACACGCGTAAAACTTCGCAGTTTTCTCAGAATTGCCAGAGTAAATTACAATGAAATGAATACCCTTAGCTGTATACAGGCGTTGACTTATATCAACGGGGACAGTTGAAAACGTATGCCCCGACCGGGACTCGAACCCGACATCTCCTGCTCACATGGCAGACGCTCTATCCATCTGAACCACCGAGGACACACAGGATGGTACGGCTGCAGCGACGTACCTCTCGCACGCCTCCCGTGAGACCCACATTCGCAACTTATTGTCCCGCACTATATTCGTACTGCCCCTGCCCATCATACTTTACCGCCGACTCCCGTAAGAGTTCGGGCACCGTTTGTGCATCCGCACAGAAGAAGATGGTCAATTAATATACAGGGTGTTACAAAAAGGTACGGCCAAACTATCAGGAAACGTTCCTCACACACACATGAAAGAAAATATGTTATGAGGACATGTGTCCGGAAACGCTTACTTTCCATGTTAGAGCTCAATTTATTACTTCTCTACAAATCACTTTAATCATGGAATGGAAATACACAGCAATAGAACGTACCAGCGTGACTTCAAACAGTTTGTTACAAGAAATGTTCAAAATGTCCTCCGTTAGCGAGGATACATGCATCCATCCTCCGTCGCATGGAATCCCTCATGCGCTGATGCAGCCCTGGAGAATGTCGTATTGTATCAAAGCCGTCCACAATACGAGCACGAAGAGTCTCTACATTTGGTATCGGGGTTGCGTAGACAAGAGCTTTCAAATGCCCCCATAAACGAAAGTGAAGAGGGTTGAGGTCAGGAGAGCATGGAGGCCTACCTCTACCAATCCATCCGTCACCGAATCTGTTGTTGAGAAGCGTACGAACACTTCGACTGAAATGTGCAGGAGCTCCATCGTGCATGAACCACATGTTGTGCCGTACTTGTAAAGGCACATATTCTAGCAGCACACGTAGAGTATCCCGTATGAAATCACGACAACGTGCTCCATCGAGCGTAGGTGGAAAAACATGGGGCTCAATCAAGACATCACCAATAATGCCTGCCCAAACGTTCACAGAAAATCTGTGTTGATGACGCGATTGCACAATTGCGTGCGGATTCTCGTCAGCCCACACATGTTGATTGTGAAAATTTACAATTTGATCACGTTGGAATGAAGCCTCATCCGTAAAGAGAACATTTGCACTGAAATGAGGATTGACACATTGTTGGATGAACCATTCGCGGAAGTGTACCAGTGGAGGCCAATCAGCTGCTGATAGTGCCTGCACACGCTGCACATGGTACGGAAACAACTGGTTATGCCGTAGCACTCTCCATACAGTGACGTGGTCAACGTTACCTTGTACAGCAGCAACTTCTCTGACGCTGACATTAGGGTTATCGTCAACTGCACGAAGAATTGCTTCGTCCATTGCAGGTGTCCTCGTCGTTCTAGGTCTTCCCCAGTCGCGAGTCATAGGCTGGAATGTTGCGTGCTCCCTAAGACGCCGATCAATTGCCTCGAACTTCTTCCTGTCGGGACACCTTCGTTCTGGAAATCTGTCTCATTACAAACGTACCGCGCCACGGCTATTGCCCCGTGCTAATCCATACATCAAATGGGCATCTGCCAACTCCGCATTTGTAAACATTGCACTGACTGCAAAACCACTTTCGTGATGAACACTAACCTGTTGATGCTACGTCATAATGTGCTTGATGCTAGTACTGTAGAGCAATGAGTCGCATGTCAACATGAACTTCCTTCAATTGGGCCAACTGGCGGTGAATCGAGGAAGTACAGTACATACTGACGAAACTAAAATGAGCTCTAACATGGAAATTAAGCGTTTCCGGACACATGTCCACATAACATCTTTTCTTTATTTGTGAGTGAGGAATGTTTCCTGAAAATTTGGCCGTACCTTTTTGTACATATATATATATATATAATATAAATATATAATATAAATATATAATTGCCAGAGCAGTGCACCTTACTTCTTGACCTTATGTTGTTTTGATGGCCTGCCCGTCAGTTGTTTTCTTCGGCACATTCTTCACTGAAGCGCCAAAGAGTTGGTATAGGCACACATATTCAAATACAGAGATATGTAAAGATGCAGAATAAGGCGCTACGGTCGGCAATGCCAATGTACGGCAACAGGTCTCTGGCGCAGTTGGTAGATCGCTTACTGCTGTTACAATGGCAGGTTATCAAGATTTCAGTTTGAATGTCGTGTTATAGTCGGCGCACAGTGAAACCTAACAATAGTAAGCAATGGATAACTAAAGGCACAAAAATTTCCAGTTAGAGAAACAGATTTCTGCAGTACTGCTGTAAGAAATATAGAGTAACCCAAGAATTCGCAGATTGTTCAAAAGCCTACAAAAAGTCTATGGTAGAGTGGTCAAAGAGGCAAAAATTATGTGGAATGACAATTTGATAAGAAACTCATGTAACAAAATGTGATCCACATGGAGAGTTATAAAGAAATAAACTTGTGGTTCAGTGTCGAAGGAAAAGAACGTACCATTAACACTAGAAGGCTCAAAAGTCACAGATCCAAATTCAGTTGTGGAAAAATTCAATGAATACTTCACCTCACTAGCTGAAGACCTCATTGAAGTACACTGTCAAGAACTAGTCCCAAGTTTCTCCAGCAAGTCGGTGATCTCGACTGCTTCTGTGTATGTTTATAAAACAAACCACAATGAAATTACAAGTAAAATTAAATCATTAAGCAATAAAATATGAAGTGGTCTTGATGAAGTGCCTGATTTCATATTAAAAGCATGCGCTCACCACATAGCAAACGAGTTGGCAAAAATTTTCAACCTCTCTTTAAAAACTGGTGTATTTCCAGATATTTTTAAAATAGCAAATGTTTCACCACTGCTAAAAAAAGGTTCTGAAAAAAAATATCAAACTACCGACCCATGTCAGAATTAAGCTCCTTCTCAAAAATTCAAGAAAAACTCTTCTATGACAGGCTTTTAAGTTTCATAAATAAATACGCACCTCTTACAGTACAATAACATAGTTTTAGAAAGTCTAAATCTACACATACAGCAATTTCCGAATTCTTATACTGCATTTTAAAATCCCTTGATCAACATGAATTTTCTAGATCTATCAAAAGCCTTTGATGTCCTCGACCATAACATTCTGCTCGAAAAATTAGAAAGACGAGGAGTAAGAGGTGAAGCAACTAACTGGTTGCATTCATACCTAAAAAACCGCAGGCAGAAAGTATCACTTCAGTATGAATTCAACAAAATGAATAAAACAAGAAACAACTACGTTCTAGCGAATTACCAATAAAATATGGTATACCACAGGGCTCAACCGTAGGTGCACTACTCTTCTTGATTTATGTGGACGACTTAGTTGAATATATGAGTCCCACAAAAATATCCTGTTTGCTGATGACACCAGCATATTGCTCACTGGATCCAAGCCAGAAGCTTTGCAGCCCACAGTAGAAAGTACTATGAAAAGACTTCCTGAATGGTTCACAAAAAGCAAACACATTATAAATACTGAAAAAACTGCGTGTTTATTTTCATTTAATTCTTCCAACTAATCGAATGTCTATTCAAGTACAATTTAAAAAAAAAATCCCCTAGAAAATGCGTCACAAAATTTTTGGGTCTATGGGTTCAGCAACACTTAAAGTGGGAAACACATATACATAACTTGTCTACAAACTATCGTCTGTGTGATATGGCCTAAGAATTTCGAAGGCTACAACAAGCAAAACAACAGTACTGCAGGCATGCTATGCACAGTTCCACTAACTAGTCCGGTATGGGATCGTTTTCTGAGGATACTCAACTCACAGCGTAAAGGTTTCTAGAATGCAAAAAAGGGCTCTAAGAATAATTTGTGGCCGTAAAAAGATGGAGTCATGTAAATCCTATTTTACTGAGCTTGGTGCTCTAAATGTTCCTCTTTTATTCATTTATGACACTATCTTGTTCACTTGGGACTACCTCCTGAAAACAGGCAAACTACTACAGAACAAAAATGTATACAACTGTAGTACCGGAGGGAAATCAAATATACATCAATAATATTACAGAACAACACCTATCAGAGGAGCATAATTCACACTGGTGTAATACTACACAATATGATATCATAGGAAATAAAAAATGCTACTCATCCAGTATTTAAAGCTAAACAAAAGGCATTTCTAATAAAGCACTGTTTCTATTCTGCCAGAGAATTTCCGAATACGTAACAAAATTAATTGTAATAGGTACCTATTTTTAATTTGCCTACTATTTTGATAATACTGTGTATTTCTGTAACTTATCTTTGACCTGTCAAATATCAATTGCACAATTTGTGCTGTATGATAAAACTGGATTAATAAAAAAAATCAAATCAAAACGATGGGACACGGCACCTCCGAGGTAGCGATGAAATGGGGATCACAGCAAATCTCCGACATCGCTGCTGTCGGAGAAAATATCCTCCAAGAACAACGCCGACTGCAGAGAATCGATCAACGTGACAGAAGTGCAACCCTTCGTTCAATGGAACATCATGGATATGTGCTTTCGTAGCCGAAGGCCCAGTCGTTTACCCTTGATGACTGCACGGCACAAAGCTTTATACTTCGCCTGGGCCCGTCAACACCGACAATGAACTGTTAATGTCTGGAAACATGTTGCCTGGTCGGTCGATTCTCGTTTCCAATTGGATCGAGCAGATGGACATGTACGGGTATGGAGACAACCTCATGAATCCATGGATCGTACATGTCAGCAGGTGACTGTTGAAGCTGGTGGAGCATCTGTAATGGTGTGGGGAGTGTGCAGTTGGTGTCTAGATACGACTCTGAAAGGTGATTCAATATGTGATCAAAAGTATCCGGACACGATAAAAAAACACACGTTTTATATATTGCGTGCATTATGCTCCCACCTTCTGCCAGGTACTCCATATCAGAGACCTCAGTAGTCATTAGACATCGTGGGGGAGCGGGATGGGGCGGTCTGCGGAACTCACGGACTTCGAACGTTGCCAGGTGACTTGTTGTGTCATACATCTGTACGCGAGATTTCCACACTCCTAAACATCCCTAGGTACAGTGTTTCCGATGTGATAGTGAAGTGGAAATGTGAAGGTACACGTACAGCACAAAAACGTACAGGCCGACCTCGTCTGTTGACTGACAGTGACGGCCGACAGTTTAAGAGCTTCGCACTGTGGAACAGACTGATATCTGTCTAGACCATCAGACAGGAATTCAAAACTGCATGAGGATTCACTGCAAGTACTGTGACAGTTAGGCGGGAGGTGAGAACAGTTGGATATCATGGTCGAGCGGCTGCTCATAAGTCACATGTCACGCCCGTAAATGCCAAACGACGTCTCGCTTGGTGCAAGGAGCGTAAACATTGGACGATTGAACAGTGGAGAAACGTTGTGTGGAGTGACGAATCACGGTACACAATGTGGCGACTCGATGGCAGGGTGTGGGTATGGCGAATGCCCGGTGAACGTCATCTGGTAGCGTGTGTGGTGCCAACAGTAACATTCGGATGTGGTGGTGTTTTGGTGTGGTTTGTTTTTTCACGGAAAGGGCTTGCACCCCTTGTTTGCGTGGCACTATCATAGCACAGGCCTACATTTATATTTTATGCACCTTCTTCCTCCCCACTGTTGAAGACTTCAATGCGATATGCTTACAATAGTTTCCACAACGAAACTTGGTCTCGAAACCTGGCAGAAAATCCAAATAGATTCTGGTCGTATGTGAAGTACGTTAACAGCAAGAAGCAACCAACACTTCCTCTGCGTTATAGCAATGGAGATGCTATCGAAGACAGTGCTGCCAAAGCAGAGTTACTAAACATACCGTTCCGGATTGCCTTCAGAAAAGAAGACGATATAAATATTCCATAATTCGAATCACGAACAGCCGCCAACACGAGTAACGTAGAAGTAAATGCGTCGGAGTACTGAAGCAACTTAAATCACTTAATAAAAGCAAGTCTTCTGGTCCAGACTGTATACCGATTAGATTCCTTTCAGAGTATGCTGATGCTGATGCATACTTAACACTCATATACAACCGTTTGCTCAACGAAAGATCCTTACACAAAGACTGGAAAGTTGCACAGGTCACACCGATATTCAAGAAAAGCAGTTGGAGTAACTGACTAAATTACAGGACTAAATCATTAACGTCGATATGCAGCAGAATTTTGGAACATACATTGTGTTCCAACATTATGAATTACCTCCAAGAAAACGGTCTATTGACATACAGACAACATCGATTTAGGGAACGTTGTTCTTGTGAAACACAACTAGCTTTTCTTTCGCGTGAAGTGTTCAGTGCTACTGACAAGGGATTTCAGATGGAGTCTGCAATTCCGGAAGGCTTTTGACTCTGTGCCACACAAGCAGCTCGTAGTGAAATTGCGTGCTCATGGAGTACCGTCTCAGTTCTGTGACTGGATTTGTGGTTTCCTGTCAGAGAGGTCACAGTTCGTAGTAATTGACGGAAAGTCATCGAGTAAAACCGAAGTGATTTCTGGCGTTCCCCAAGGTAGTGTCAGCCGTGCGGTCTAGGGTGCCTTGTCACGGTTCGCGCGGCTCTCCCCGCCCCCCCCCCGCCCACCCCCCCCCCCCCCCCGGAGGTTCGAGTCCTCCCTCGGCGATGGGTGTGTGTTGTCCTTAGCGTAAGTTACATTAATTAGTGTGTAAGCCTAGGGACCGATGACCTCAGCAGTTTGGTCCCATAGTCCTTACCACAAATTTCCAATTTGCAAGGTAAGGTTATAGGCCCTTTCCTGTTCCGTATCTGTTGTTGTGGTCTTTAGTCCTGAGACTGGTTTGATGCACCTCTCCATGCTGCTCTATCCTGTGCAAGCTGCTTTATCTCCCAATACGTACTGCAGCCTACACCCTTCTGAATCTGCTTAGTGTATTCATCTCTAGCGCAGTACAGTGTTCAATGTACATAGCAAATTTCTCTCAAACACGCACTATGTTTGACAAACTCGTCAAACAGCGCCGTACATTCTCAAATGTACGTAGCAAGTCTGTCGCCTTCGCAGACGGCAGAAATCCCTTTCCCCCACCCGTCCCCTCTCGACGCTCTCTTCGCTCGTCAGCTGTTCCGCGGTGTCAGCAGACGTTTCCGCCAGCACTTCCCCCGCTACACATCCGCCGGCCACAGGCGGAATGGATAGGCAACTGGGTCAGCGCCCCGGGATATTCTCACCCCCCCCCCCCCCCGCCAGCGGCCTTCGCTCCTCACCCCCCCCCCCCTCCCGCCGCTCTCCCACCCCCACCCCGTTCAGAGTCGCACGTCTCCAGGGATCGATCCCAGAGCCTCAGACCGCCGCCCACAGACGATGTCTGCCCCCATCGAAAGTAATGTGGTGCCCGCTCGACACCCAGCTACACGGCTCTCGTCTCTCCTATCCAACACAGTGATCAATTATTTTTGGAAAAAAACACAGCTCTTCAGGAGATTCTTCTTTGTACACTTAATATATTCATTGACGCAGTGGCTAAGATAGTCTTTTTGCAATCGTCTGACCCATGACATATGACACCTCTGGGCCGTAGTAAAGTTAGCTTTGAAAAGCGCGCCGCAGCGCGTAGCGTGAAGCAGTCGCCCTCCGTTTTCTGGCGGTGGCGCCGTTGTCGCAATTGAAGTAGAGAGCCTGTAAACAGACAGAGTGGCCATAGGTGAAGTTGCCCGTGATTGGTTGATTACCGGTAGCTTTGGCAGAAAAATGGCGCCAAACGTCTCTCGCGCTTCCTATGTTCGCCGAGCTTTTGAGTTGAACTGAAGTTCAGAGGTCTTTTGGAAACGATTAAAACGTATTTGAATTACTGAGATTTTTTATGCCTTACGCATGCATGTTAGATTTAGCTGTATATCGTTTTTAGTACGTAATTAGCGTTTGTTGATCTTAAATACGAGTTGAAAAAATGAAGCGTTTTGTGATGAAAGTAGGTAGCCCTACATGTCTAAGTGAACACGTTAGTAATTGTACAGTATTGTTTTTTACATCTGTAATTCGTTCTGCCGACGTTCGTAAACGATGCCAGGTTGTGCTGCATTTGGTTGTTCCAATAGAGGCGAAGGTGGATTTCGAATGTTAGCATATCCACGCAATGAAGAAAGACGAAAGCAGTGGGCCGTCGCAGTCAACGGGCTGACATAAATCAAACAGGAGCCTTGTGGAAAACAACCAAGTACTCTTACCTAATGCGAAGTAAGTCATTTTTGCTTTTTACTACATATAAAACAACTTGCAATATAGATACTTAAATTTTAAAACAGACCTGTAAATTGGCTGTGTGAAAATTATTATAACACATTATTCTTATAAACAAAGCCATTTAACGAATGATTTCACAATATTGTATTATTCATTCGGAGAGTGTGTACTCCTCTATGTTGTTGTTGTTGTTGTTGTTGTGGTCTTCAGTCCTGAGACTGGTTTGATGCAGCTCTCCATGCTACTCTATCCTGTGCAAGCTTCTTCATCTCCCAGTATCTACTGCAACCTACATCCTTCTGAATCTGCTTGGTGTACTCATCTCTTCGTCTCCCTCTACGTTTTTTACCCTCCACGCTGCCCTCCAATACTAAATTGGTGATCCCTTGCTGTCTCAGAACATGTCCTACCAACCGATCCCTTCTTCTGGTCAAGTTGTGCCACGAACTTCTCTTTTCTCCAATTCTATTCAATACCTCTTCATTAGTTATGTGATGTACCCATCTAATCTTCAGCATTCTTCTGTAGCACCACATTTCGAAAGCTTTAATTCTCTTCTTGTCTAAATTTTTTATCGTCCATGTTTCACTTCCATACATGCCTACACTCCATACAAATACTTTCAGAAACGACTTCATGACACTTAAATCTATACTCGATGTTAACAAATTTCTCCTCTTCAGAAACACTTTCCTCGCCATTGCCAGTCTATATTTTATACCCTCTCTTCTTCGGCCATCATCAGTTATTTTGCTCCCCAAATAACAAAACTCCTTTACTACTTTAAGTGTCTCATTTCCTCATCTAATTCCCTCAGCATCACCCGACTTAGTTCGACTACATTCCATTATCCTCGTTTTGCTTTTGTTGATGTTCATCTTATATACTCCTTTCAAGACACTATCCATTCCGTTCAACTGCTCTTCCAATTCCTTTGCTGTCTCTGACAGAATTACGATGTCATCAACGAACCTCAAAGTTTTTATTTCTTCTCCATGGATTTTAATACCTACTTCGAATTTTTCTTTTGTTTCCTTCACTGCTTGCTCGATATACAGATTGAATAACATCGGGGAGAGGCTACAACCCTGTCTCACTCCCTTCCCAACCACTGCTTCACTTTCATGTCCCTCGACCCTTATAACAGCCATCTGGTTTCTGTACATATTGTAAATAGCTTTTCGCTCCCTGTATTTTACCCCTGCCACTTTTCGAATTTGAAAGAGCGTATTCCAGTCAACATTGTCAAAAGCTTTCTCTAAGTCTACAAATGCTAGATACGTAGGTTTGCCTTTCCTTAATCTATTTTCTAAGATAAGTCGTAGGGTCAGTATTGCTCACGTGTTCAAACAGTTCCAACTGATCTTCCCCGAGGTCGGCTTCTACCAGTTTTTCCATTCGTCCGTAAAGAATCTGCGGTAGTATTTTGCAGCAGTGACTTATTAAACTGATAGTTCAGTAATTTTCACATCTGTCAACACCTGCTTTCTTTGGGATTGGAATTATTATATTCTGCTTGAAGTCTGAGGGTATTTCGCCTGTCCCATATATCTTGCTCACCAGATGGTAGAGTTTTGTCAGGACTGGCTCTTCAAAGGCCGTCAGTAGCTCTAATGGAATGTTGTCTACACCCAGGGCCTTGTTTCGACTCAGGTCTTTCAGTGCTCTGTTAAACTCTTGACGCAGTATCATATCTCCCATTTTATCTTCATCTACATCCTCTTCCATTTCCATGATATTGTCCTCAAGTACATCGCCCTTGTGTAGAACCTCTATATACTCCTTCCATCTTTCTGCTTTCCAATCTTTGCTTAGAACTGGGTTTCCATCTGAGCTCTTGATATTCATACTCATACCCCAGTCATACTCCACTACTGCCCATTCAAGAGTCCCACCCGCAGTTTGGGAGAAAATGTGGCCGCCGTATCGTCCAGTTGGCCACTCTCTCTCTATGCAGGCTTCGGTGTCTCTCTAGCGGGAAAGGGGAAAAGTGGGCTGTTCACGTGGGTTTAAGAAGTTGCTGTATGGGCTCTCGGGGAGAGCCGGCAGTCGGGGCATCAAGAAGCAACCTCTCTGCCGGTGCTAGAGGGACAGCACGCAGACCACGGCCTCAGCGTAAGCGACGCGAGCAGCGGCTCGGTGATATGGGGCGTTAACTGCTCGTCGCGAAAGGAATCTTCCTGAGCGTGGGTCCGCGAGGGGCCTAATCTGCAGTTCGGCCGTATGCTGTCGATGGATGTTCTGAAAATCGGCGCGCCTTCCTGCGTCCGCTGAAACGGCTGGCAGCGGCCGGCTCGGCAGAGCATTTGCAGGTGCTGCGTTGGTTCAGGCCTGGGAGTCGAAACGCACCAGAAGTTCAGTCTTGATTGTTAACAGATTTTATGAAGTTTAACTGAACTCAATTTACTTATTCTTGTTAATTATACGAGCCGCATATTATGGAGGTTTCCCGCCATTCATTCTCGTCTGCTCACCTGCGGGAAGGTGGTAATATTAGAAAGGGTGGTCCGTTTGTCCCCTTTTGAGGACGAAAGGGGGCGAGTCAGAGTAAATCTGTGGTTCGGACTGCTTCTTTCCCTTCCCAGCTTACCTTTGGGGTTTATTCGCCTGTTGGCCTCTGCCATGTCTGTGAAAGTCTAAGGCACCAATGGCTGTGCTGTTTAAATCTCTCGCCTGCTGTAACTCGTGTTACTAGACTCACGTGTAAAAGGTACTCTAAGAAAGAAGAAAAAATCCTTTTGCCTCGTGGTAAGAACTAGTCAATTGCATAACGAATTCCTGCTCATCTGGAAGCTGTAACTTACGTAAGTTTGTGTTTATGTATATTTGGCTATAATGAAGCAAGGTTGTTAATGTACGCCGTAGTGGATTTTTTAAATATTGTTTCTAATATATACGCCGTCCGCGGATGGCAAAACTTCAGAGTGTGAGTTATAGGGTTTTATTTAAACTAAAATCTCTCTTCGAAAGTTACAAAACAATATTCATGAGGTAGGACTGATCCTCCAATCCTACCAATAACTAAATCAGAGATTCTTCCAAACGTAAACTGTCTGTAGTAACCATACAACTTCACCAAACCAAGCCCTGGGTGTCTCGTGAGGAGCGGCGCGGAGTCCACGTTGCCGTCACCTGAGTCCGAGTACAAGCCCTGCGAGGAATGCTCCGGTACGCTGGCGGCGGTGGACGCGGCGACTACGATAACACCACTGGGCTCGCTCGGCGTGAACTGCCTCTCCAGGCTCCTGCGCCAGCCTAAATACTGCTCGGCGCATGGATATGGCTGGCTCTGTTTGCAGTCACGTGTCGAGCGGAAGGAAAGAGGTCAGCGGCTGTAGCGACCACTTGCGGCGCCGTGGACGCCTCCTGGTGGTTTCTGGGAAGAGTCTGTGTTCCCGGGGCGACCAACCAGGCTGACCCCTACTGTGTCCGGCGCTCGCTGTACCGTCCTGCTTCGCGGGAAGCGAGTGTTGCAGGCGCTTAGTCTCGATACAGTAGTTTCTAGTCAGCAAAACTGTTGTGTGTTTTTCCAATTGAATACCTGTTAATGCGATTACTCAACGTGCTTATGTGCTTTATACAGGTAGTTGGATATTACTGTGTTTTCTTGCCATGCAAAAGTTTGCCATTTCATTACTGGTAGAAACTGTTGCCTTGAAAGGAGAATGTTGTAAAACTTCGCAAGTCCGAAATTGCGAGCGTGTGTGTTTGCCGTAAGTTAACTGACAGAAATTTGTAAAATTTGTTTTTTATATATTTTGGAAATGTTTATGTTATTAACTGTCCCCCCCCCCCGTGTACATGACTCAGTGCTTTTTTGGGTTTTATATTTTGAGAACCTTTGTAAACAGGATTGTCTTTATATGTTGCAGACAAGTTAGATTCTGCGCTGTTTAATGAATGGAGTGAGGCTGTTGTGGACGGCCGTAGCTACGGCTGTTGTAAGCAAATGGGAAATGTGTCTGCCCAAAAGTGAAGTCATCTATTCAAATTGTATTCATTTATTAACGGAATAAAATTCACCTGTAATTTAGCTGAGCTTCAAATATAATACAGCGTCGCGCTGTGTACGTTAAATTGCTTGCGTGTACTTGCCTTTTACTGGCGTGAAATTTTTTTATAATAATTTAATAATTTAAAAGTCCTTTCGTATCGTAAATTATGATTTATTTGTTAAATGATTCTTTTTTTGAAATTTGAATAAGGAGTGTTACTGCAAATTGTGTGTAATTTCACCAGTTATTCCTTGGTACCTACTTGCACTTTACATTTTGTGTATTAATTGTGATTAATAACCTTTGAGGAACAAGTAATAATTTTACGGTTCAACCTGTGCCACTTATAACGCACCAGAAGTATGGGATTCATATGTCAAATATAATTTGTGATGTCAGTTTAATAAAAACTACAGTACAATCTTCTTGGTTTACAAGCCGCATCACTTCAAACAAAACACGTGAGCTTTCGATAGGTGTCTTTCCCTCTGTCATCAAGAGTTAAAATCACCGATTCTCGCCGCTGGGGCTGTGTTGACCTTGTATACTTGTAGATGCTACTGCAGTGTCTGGAACCTTCCAGAGAGGATTGGGATGATGCATGGGTAAATAATACACTCAATCTTTCGATAAAGCTGTCTCTGCCATCATCATTGAAACGCCTGCTAAATCACACAGGGCTAACAGGTAATTAATATTGTGGAAAGGGCCAAGGGAGTTGCCGTCTGATTCATTTCACAATTGTAATTTATCATCATTTAGTTCATAAATACACTTTTGAAAGAATTAAATTTGCTTTGCAGCTGAAGGCCTCCAAACACATGCTTTAGAATAAGTTCAATTTTGTAAATTATGAATAAGATAAATCGTATACATGTATGAGATCAGCATGCAGAGCAGCTGAAGGCCACCGTATTAAATGTTCAAAATTTAAATAAGTGTTGTGTACATAGTTCCGTGTAGTCAGTGCGTACACAACTTTCCCACTAGAGCGCACCCTGCTAAGCACAACAGCGCAGGCGCAGCGCTCGTCCGTCTCCGCACTACGAGATGGCGCTGCCTCAGAGACGGACCAAATTCTGCTTCCGGCGATCCGCGTATTAATATGTAACGAAGCCAATGAGATTGCTGCTAATGTAGAACCTTTTCTCCTCGCGGATTACACTCGTGCAGTGATACCTGAATGCACGAGGTATTATAACGAGTGTACAGACCTCCGATGAGTCTGTCTGCATTAGTCTATAGTCAAGTTTCAGTCTGCACCTTAGAAGATTATCATATTCCTGTACATAGCCATGAAGATAAACGTATAGACACTTTGTCAAGTATCAGAGATATGTGAGAATAAGATTAATGTACTGAGACCAAAGGAACTTCAGATTGTCAATTGTAAACAGCATCCAGAATCAAGTTACGTAATGTCCATGCTTTTTATTATTTTAATAAACGTGTGTGAAAATTAATCAAGTCCTGTTTAAAGTTGGTCCCCGTCAATCTGCTACTCTAAGCGTGCAAGTGGCATTTCTATCGCCTGACCAAACGGCAGAAGATAAACACGTCACGATAAGACAATAAGACATATTGCTAACACTCGCCTACTACGTTAGAGTGACAAGTCAAATAATCTGATAGTGTGTGTAACGAAGGTCTTACAGTACGCACAGCACACTATGATGATTACTGAAGACAGAAGGCCACAATGTTTTAAGATGCTAACAGGGCTGATGGCCCACAAGGTGCACAGAAAGAGATAAAGAAATGCAGTAAGATGTCTGAAGGCCGCAAAGTTAAATTCTGAAAATTAAGGAAATATATATTGTAACAATCGGTAAAACAATACATTAAGTGTAAATATTTCCTTTTGCAACACCAACGGCGGAACGCCCACAATAACTTGTAAAATCTTTCAGAGGAAATTACAGTTACCTTTCAGGAGCAGAAGACGATAATGTTTCGACTTGAAGGGAACTCTGAGAACATGTTTCCACAGCTGGAGGCCCACAACTAACCTTGCCAAATTAAAAATATAAAATACAGTTACATTACAACAATATTAAGACTGCCAAAAGGAAATTAAGAGAACGGGACTCAGGAGTCTCCATTGGATCGGTCTGCCGTCGTTCACTTAGGCGAGACAGGTGGCGAGTCCAGCTACACTTAATTCGTGCAGAGCCAATCAGCGGACAGTCACGGACCGACCTACCAACCGCTTGCTTGCCACGACGGAGAACACGAGAATTCAAGGCATCCCAAAAAAATTACAAGTATCACTATCCCCAAACAAACGCGTATGTGAACTGAGCTATCAAACCTACACACCAAGCTGGACAGCAGCAACAGGTGAGGAAAAGACGCTGCCTAAGAACTACGTTAGCGGCCAGGGCAGGTAACCAGAACACTAACGGCCATAAGGCAGAGAATTCGGCTGGTGCACTTGACTTTTTTTTTTTTTTTTTTTTTTTTTTTTGGGTCATCAGTCTACGGACTGGTTTGATGCGGCCCGCCACGAATTCCTTTCCTGTGCTAACCTCTTCATCGCAGAGTTTCACTTGCAACCTACGTCCTCAATTATTTGCTTGATGTATTCCAATCTCTGTCTTCCTCTACAGCTCCCTCTAGTACCATGGAAGTCATTCCCTCATGTCTTAGCAGATGTCCTGTCATCCTGTCCCTTCTCCTTATCAGTGTTTTCCACATATTCCTTTCCTCTCCGATACTGCGTAGAACCTCCTCATTCCTTACCTTATCAGTCCACCTAATTTTCAACATTCGTCTATAGCACCACATCTCAAATGCTTCGATTCTCTTCTGTTCCGGTTTTCCCATAGTTTCACTACCATGTACTCCAGACGTACATCCTTAGAAATTTCTTCCTCAAATTAAGGCCGGTATTTGATATCAGTAGACTTCTCATGGCCAGAAATGCCTTTTTTGCCATAGCGAGTCTGCTTTTGATGCCCTCCTTGCTCCGTCCGTCATTGGTTATTTTACTGCCTAGGTAGCAGAATTCCTTAACTTCATTGACTTCATGACCATCAATCCTGAGGTTAAGTTTCTCGCTGTTCTCATTTCTACTACTTCTCATTACCTTCGTCTTTCTCCGATTTACTCTCAAACCATACTGTGTACTCATTAGACTGTGCATTCCGTTCAGCAGATCATTTAATTCTTCTTCACTTTCACTCAGGATAGCAATGTCATCAGCGAATCGTATCATTGATATCCTTTCACCTTGTATTTTAATTCCACTCCTGAACCTTTCTTTTATTTCCATCATTGCTTCCTCGATGTACAGATTGAAGAGTAGGGGCGAAAGGCAACAGCCTTGTCTTACACCCTTCTTAGTACGAGCACTTCATTCTTGATCGTCCACTCTTATTATTCCCTCTTGGTTGTTGTACATATTGTATATGACCCGTCTCTCCCTTTAGCTTACCCCTACTTTTTTCAGAATCTCGAACAGCTTGCACCATTTTATATTGTCGAACGCTTTTTCCAGGTCGACAAATCCTATGAACGTGTCTTGATTTTTCTGTAGCCTTGCTTCCATTATTAGCCGTAACGTCAGAATTACCTCTCTCGTGCCTTTAGTTTTCCTAAAGCCAAACTGATCGTCACCTAGCGCATTCTGAATTTTCTATTCCATTCTTCTGTATATTATTCTTGTAAGCAGCTTCGATGCATGAGGTGTTAAGCTGATTGTGCGATAATTCTCGCACTTGTCAGCTTTTGCCGTCTTTGGAGTTGTGTGGATGATGCTTTTCCGAAAGTCAGATGGTATGTCGCCAGACTCATATATTCTACACACCAACGTGAATAGTCGTTTTGTTGCCACTTCCCCTAATGATTTTAGAAATTCTGATGGAATGTTATCTATCCCTTCTGCCTTATTTGACCGTAAGTCCTCCAAAGCTCTTTTAAATTCCGATTCTAATACTGGATCCTCTATCTCTTCTAAATCGACTCCTGTTTCTTCTTCTTTCACATCAGACAAATCTTCACCCTCATAGAGGCTTTCAATGTATTCTTTCCACCAATCTGCTCTCTCCTCTGCATTTAACAGTGGAATTCCCGTTGCACTCTTAATGTTACCACCGTTGCTTTTAATGTCATCAAAGTTTGTTTTGACTTTCCTGTATGCTGAGTCTGTCCTTCCGACAATCATATCCTTTTCGTTGTCTTCACATTTTTCCTGCAGCCATTTCGTCTTAGCTTCCCTGCACTTCCTATTTATTTCATTCCTCAGGGACTTGTATTTCTGTATTCCTGATTTTCCCGGAACATGTTTGCACTTCCTCCTTTCATCAATCAACTGAAGTATTTCTTCTGTTACCCACGGTTTCTTCGCAGCTACCTTCTTTTTACCTATGTTTTCTTTCCCAACTTCTGTGATGGCCCTTTTTAGAGATGTCCATTCCTCTTCAACTGTACTGCCTACTGCGCTATTCCATATTGCTGTATCTATAGCGTTAGAGAACTTCCATTCCTCTTCAACTGTGTTGCCTACTGCGCTATTCCTTATTGCTGTATCTATAGCGTTAGAGAACTTCAAACATATCTCGTCATTCCTTAGAACTTCCGTATCCCACTTCTTTTCGTATTGATTCTTCCTGACTAATGTCTTGAACTTCAGCCTACTCTTCATCACTACTATATTGTGATCTGAGTCTATATCTGCTCCTGGGTATGCCTTACAATCCAGTATCTGATTTCGGAATCTCTGTCTGACCATAATGTAATCTAATTGAAATCTTCCCGCATCTCCCGGCCTTTTCTAAGTATACCTCCTACTCTTGTGATTCTTGAATAGGGTATTCGCTATTACTAGTTGAAACTTGTTACAGAACTCAATTAGTCTTTCTCCTCTTTCATTCCTTGTCCCAAGCTCATATTTTCCTGTAACCTTTTCTTCTGCTCCTTCCCCTACAACTGCATTCCAGTCGCCCATGACTATTAGATTTTCGTCCCCCTTTACATACTGCATTACCCTTTCAATATCCTCATACACTTTCTCTGTCTGTTCATCTCCAGCTTGCGACGTCGGCATGTATACCTGAACTACCGTTGTCGGTGTTGGTCTGCTGTCGATTCTGATTAGAACAACACGGTCACTGAACTGTTCACAGTAACACATCCTCTGCCCTACCTTCCTATTCATAACGAAACCTACACCTGTTATACCATTTTCTGCTGCTGTTGATATTACCCCATACTCATCTGACCAGAAATCCTTGTCTTCCTTCCACTTCACTTCACTGACCCCTACTATATCTAGATTGAGCCTTTGCTTTTCCCTTTTCAGATTTTCTAGTTTCGCTACCACGTTCAAGCTTCTGACATTCCACGACCCGACTCGTTGATTATTCAATCTTTTTCTCATGGTAACCTCCCCCTTGGCAGTCCCCTCCCGGAGATCCGAATGGGGGACTATTCCGGAATCTCTTGCCAATGGAGAGATCATCATGACACTTCTTCAACTACAGGCCACATGTCCTGTGGATACACGTTACGTGTCTTTAATGCAGTGGTTTCCATTGCCTTCTGCATCCTCATGTCGTTGATAATTGCTGATTCTTCCGCCTTTAGGGGCAATTTCCCACCCCTAGGAGAAGAGAGTGCCCTGACCCTCTATCCGCTCCTCCGCCCTCTTTGACAAGGCCTTTGGCTGAATGAGGCTGACTTCTTACGCCGGAAGCCTTCAACCGCCAGTGCTGATTATTTATCAAAATTTAGGCAGTGGCGGGGATCGAACCCGTGACTGAAGGCGTTTTGATTATGAATCAAAGACGCTACCCCCCCTTTTTTTTGCTGATCTCATTTTGTTCGTAATTGTTTGTTGGATATGTTCGGGATGGACGTCCCATGACGCTTGTTAAAGTTCATCGTTGATCCGTTAGCTCAGTTCTTTATTACAGAGGGCAGCTAACCCTCTGACCAAACACGCTGAGCTACCGCGCCGGCACCCCTAGACCACGGGGTGATTATGGGAAAATTAATTTGAATTTCGAATTTCACTCCTTGTTGCTCACAGGAAAACCACCACAACAGTAACGCCGCAACCGACAACGTAATGCTCAAAACAACACAACTTTCACGCCCTGGGTCGGCGAGTGACGATGCTCGTACCGATTGTACAGCTCCAGAGAGACTCCGACACTGCGGCAGAGACCGTCAGCGGCCCAGTCGACAACGCCGCACGGAGATGTCCTTGGACCAACCGACCGACCAACAACCCAACCAAGGTCAGGCCCGGCTTACGTGATGTGTGGCGGCAACTGTCGGGTGGGCGATGTCCACGCAGGGCTCACTGCTGCTGCGAGCCGAGACTGGCTGGCCCGGGCTGAACTCCAGACGCGTTGCAACTGACTGCCAGGGCCCAACTCACCACCCCAACTGCAGCCCTCAACTCTCCTCCTCGCACGTTCGGACTCAGTCCACGACAGATGACAACGGGGAAGTAACAGCAGCGGAGCAAAGGGCCTGTCAGAGGGGATATATCAATACGCTCTACTAGCGCCGGTGACGGCCAGGAAAAACAGCAACTCATTAACGCTAGAAAGAACTGATAACACAGCTCTTCAACAAAATGATACATGGAGAGCCAATACCCAACGAGATGAAGCTAGGTTACATTAATACAATACTTAAGAAAGGGAATCGCAAAATTTGTTCAAACTATCGAGGAATTTGTGTTACAAACACATTAATGAGAATTTATGCGAAAGTAATTAAAAAGAAACTGGAAAAAATTTTAGAACCCAAGAAGAACAATGTGGATTCACGGCTGGGGGATCATGTGTAGACCATATTTTCACATTACGACAGATTTTGGAGAAACATAGGGAAAAATAATAAAAATATAGGATTAATTTTCATAGATCTAGAAAAAGCGTATGATACTGTTCCAAGAAAATTACTTTGGAGAGCACTACATATGGCAAACATAAACCCATCCTTGATTAAAATAATACAACCGATGTATAAAGATAAAATTTGCCAAGTGAAAGTTGGTAACAAACTTTCACAGAAATTTAGAACAAGCAAAGGCCACTTACAGGGCTGTCCCATGTTACCATCATTATTTAAAATCTATATAGATATATTAGCCTTAGAACATGGTCTCGTAAATGTAACAGTATGGGATTAGAAATAAGAGATGGAGTTTACCTACATCATTTATTGTTTGCTGATGATCAAGTAGTCGTAGCACAAGATGAGGAGGATGCTAACTATATGTGCAATCAACTAGCAATCGCATACAAAACTTGGAGTTTGAAGATTAATTACCAAAAAACAGAATACTTGACTAATGATTCAGATGAGCTATACATTGAAGGAATGAAAAACAAAAAGATAAACATTTTCTGTTATTTGGGATACATTTTAGAAATCATAGTCATAAATCAATAAAAGAATTAGTAGCGGATGGAGGGTCATGGGATGCTTAACGCAGTCTTATGGAGCAGGAATGTAATGAGCAGAACTAAAAAATTAATATACAGATCCATATTAGAGAGCAGTTGAACGGAATGGACAGTGTCTTGAAAGGAGGATATAAGATGAACATCAACAAAAGCAAAACGAGGATAATGGAATCTAGTCGAATTAAGTCGGGTGATGCTGAGGGAATTAGATTAGGAAGTGAGACACTTAAAGTAGTAAAGGAGTTTTGCTATTTGGGGAGCAAAATAACTGATGATGGCCGAAGAAGAGAGGGTATAAAATATAGACTGGCAATGGCGAGGAAAGTGTTTCTGAAGAGGAGAAATTTGTTAACATCGAGTATAGATTTAAGTGTCATGAAGTCGTTTCTGAAAGTATTTGTATGGAGTGTAGCCATGTATGGGAGTGAAACATGGACGATAAATAGTTTGGACAAGAAGAGAATAGAAGCTTTCGCAATGTGGTGCTACAGAAGAATGCTGAAGATTAGATGGGTAGATCACATAACTAATGAGGAAGTATTGAATAGGATTGTGGAGAAGAGAAGTTTGTGGCACAACCTGACCAGAAGAAGGGATCGGTTGGTAGGACATGTTCTGAGGCATCGAAGGATCACCAATTTAGTACTGGAGGGCAGCTTGGAGGGTAAAAATCGTAGTGGGAGACCAAGAGATGAATACACTAAGCAGGTTCAGAAGGATGTAGGTTGCAGTAGGTACTGGGAGATGAAGAAGCTTGCACAGGATTGAGTAGCACGGAGAGCTGCATCAAACCAGTCTCATGACTGAAGACAACGACAACAACATTAGAGAGTGTGGTTCTGTATGGATCGGAGACCTGGACAATTAACATGAAGCACATTAAAAAATTATAAGCTCTAGTGATGGACTTTTGGAGAAGATCGGCAAGAATCTCCAGGATAGAAAAGATAAGGAACACCGAAGTAATAAGGAGAATGGAAATAAAAGAAAGAAGATATGACGTAAGGGATAGGAAGAAATTACAGTGGTACGGGCATGTACGACGAATGGAGAAAACCAGAATACCAAAATTGATACTGGAGTGGGAACCGGAGGGGAGAAGAAGAAGAGGACGCCCTATGACCACCTGGATCCAAAATGTACAGCACACAATGAGGAGAATGGGTGCAGAGAAAGAAGACACACAGGATCGAAACATCTGGAGAAATATTTTGAGAATATAGTTTAAGAACGGTTATTGTTTGTATTGTAATTTCCAAGTAAATTATTATGTTGGAGATAAGCCTCTGTAATAAGGAAAAGCTCAAAATAATAATAATAGTAACGCCAGTAATTTAAATCAACGTGGTGAGATGGAACAAGGTGTAAAATACCAAATGGTGGGACGGCGAAACACGCACGGCTCAATCATCAGGAGATAAAATCACTCACATCCTTGGGTGACAGTGTTCTGATTATTAAGATGCAGTGGCAATGTCTGGAATCTGTTAGAGAGGGCTGGGATGCTGCATGTGCATAAGTTGGGCAGTTTCTAGCAGCTTCGTTTCACAGTGGGACTGGGTACTGCAGCTGTTACGAGTAACAGCAGCCGTCTCTGACAGGGAACAAGTAACTATTTCAAACGAGTTAAATAATTCTTAACTTCACATTTAAATACATGTACACTGACGACAACACACGACAAGAGCTCGCCAGAGTGGCCGAGCGGTTCTAAGCGCCACAGTCTGGAACCGTGCGACCGCTATGTTTGCACGTTCGAATCCTGCCTCGGGCATGGATGTGTGTGATGTCCTTAGGTTCGTTAGGTTTAAGTAGTTCTACGTTCTAGGGGACTGATGACCTCAGCTCTTAAGTACAATAGTGCTTAGAGCCATTTGAACCATTTGAAAAGCCTACTTTATGACAAAAAGGTACGGCCAAACTTTCAGGGAACATTCCTCACACACAAAGAAAGAAAAATATGTTATGTAGACATGTGACCGGAAACGCGTACTTTCCATGTTAGAGCTCAATTTATTATTTCTCTACAAATCACATTAATCATGGAATGGAAACACACAGCAACAGAACGTACCAGCGTGACTTCAAACATTTTGTTACAGGAAATGTTCAAAATGTCCTCCGTTAGCGAGGATACATGTATCCACCCTCCGTCGCATGGAATCCCTGATGTGCTGATGCAGCCCTGGAGAATGGCGTATTGTATCACAGCCGTCCACAATACGAGCACGAAGAGTCTCTACATTTGGTACCGGGGTTGCGTAGACAAGAGCTTTCAAATGCCCCCATAAATGAAAGTCAAGAGGGTTGAGGTCAGAAGAGCGTGGAGGCCATGGAATTGGTTCGCCTCTACCAATCCATCGGTCACCGAATCTGTTGTTGAGAAGCGTACGAACACTTTGACTGAAATGTGCAGGAGCTCCATCGTGCATGAACCACATGTTGTGTTGTACTTATAAAGGCACAGGTTGAGTATCCTGTATGAAATCATGATAACGTTATCCATTGAGCGTAGGTGGAAGAACATGGGGCCCAATCAAGACATCACCAACAATGCCTGTTCAAACGTTCACAGAAAATCTGTGTTGTATACGTGATTGCACAATTGCGTGCGGATTCTCGTCAGCCCACACATGTTGATTGTGAAAATTTAGAATTTGATCACGTTGGAATGAGGAAGTACAGTACATATTGACGAAACTAAAATGAGCTCTAACATGGAAATTAAGCGTTTCCGGACAGTTGTCCACATGACATCTTTTCTTTATTTGTGTGTGAGGAGTGTTTCCTGAATGTTTGGCCGTACCTCTTTGTAACACCCTGTATATTAAAATATCTAGCTATGTCAAAGATAACGTCATACTCGGTATCTCAACTAGTGTTTAGAAGTCGTCGAGGCACTAAAAGCTTCCTCACTAGTTCTTTTTGTCTTTCGTCCGTCTTACTGTAATGACGCATTTCTTTGTTAATTTTAACTTTAGTAACAGTAATGGTAATATGTAAGTTTTGTTATGGTTTTATTTGGTACACATTTGGTTAAAATTCCGTTACTGATGACGTATTCATAATCTGTTTCAGCTATTTAATTACGCTGGGCCGTGATTGGTTTGGCCACGTGTCGATTTGGCGCCATCGTATGCATATTTGTGTTCCCTATTGTTCGGAACTTGTAATCTAATTTTATCATTATGAACTCCGGTCACTGTTCTGTGTGACACAAACCATTGTGTGTATTATATTCCTGAACCGATATTGAGTACAGAATAAAAAATTCGGAGGCATTACGTTTAAGCGTGTTCTCGCATTTTTACATTAATAATTCAAAGTAAATTGTACAAATGTTACGTTCCTAACCGTGAAGTGATCCATTTATAGGTGCATAAATGGTTATTTTCTGATATACCGAGTTGTGAAGGCGAGAAATAGTCGACTGCACCAGCTAAGAGCTATGGGAAAAGTCAAATGGCTGGATAGAAAGAAGTATATTATATGGGCTGGGGTAACTAATACGTACAGGGATAGAGGCAGACATACTTGATTTACTATTGCTCAACAGAAATTAGGAAAAGAATTTCAATGGCAAAATTGAGGATTCAAGAGGAAACAGAAATTACTTTATGGGCCACTAAAGAAAGATCTGAGGAAAAGACTGGCCAAATGTTACATCTGGAGCGTTGCACTATATGGTGCGGAGACCTGGACATTGAAGACGGAAGATGAAAGAAGACTGGAACCACTTGAGGTGTGGATATGGAGAAGAATGGGGAAAGTGAAATGGGATGGAACGAAGAAGTATTAAGAAGAGTTAGAGAGGGAGGAAACATCCCGAAGGTTATGAGAAAGAGAAAACGGGACTGGATATTGTTTGGTGAGGGACTTTTTATTGAAGGAAGGAATAGAAAGAATGGTGGAGGGAAAAAGGGGAAGAGGAAAAAAGAAGATATCGAATGCTTGAAAATATAAAAGGAGACAAATACTCAGAAATGAAAAGACTGGCTATGGACATACAAAAGTGGAAGAGGCGTAACCCATGACAGGACCTGTCGTAAGGCAGAATACCATACTGCTACTACTAGATAAGGTAGCTGTAGCTGTTATTTAGTTTGATGTTATGAAAAATGTCTTTCCAGACACGTGTTTCTGCTAATGGAAAGGAATTACAGAAGGCGGCTGAAGATGGCGTGAGAAAGAAAGATTTTTATTCATATAAGCAAGAGAGTATCTGTTTTGTTGTTCAGACGAGGACGTTAGAGTCGAGGAGACATATGTTTGTTGATAAGACGGAGGAGGTGGAGTTTTGACAGAATATCTGCGCTTGTAGACGGGATACTGAGCATAAGGCGGTGGGAGAATGTGATCCAAAAGTTGAACCTGGCAAGTACACCGACGAACCTACGCACCGTGACCACATTTAGAACGCAATTCATCAGTGGAGTCGGTCGACAAGTTTGCGGTAGTTTTCCGGGGATATTTGGCGCCAGAAGTCAACACATGCGGCACACCATACCCGTAAATTAAGGGCCAGTGGACTGTGAGTGCAGAAGTGATGTACGTCAGTGAAACCCAGTGGTCAAGGGAAGGAAGGATTCGGTTACGATTGTCGACGGGCCGTAATCAGTTACTATTGCTTGCCTTTTACAGTTACACACAATTTATTTTAAACAAGTAATTCCACACTCAACAATAAATTAAAAATACCACACGTTATTGGTTCAAATGGCTCTGAGCACTATGGGACTTAACCTCTGAGGACATCAGTCCCCTAGAACTTAGAACTACTTAAACCTAACTAACCTAAGGACATCACACACATCCATGCCCGAGGCAGGACTCGAACCTGCGACCGTAGCGGTCTCGCGGCTCCAGAATGTAGCGCCTAGAACCGCTCGGCTACCCCAGCCGGCCCACATTAATGAAGGAATAAACAACTGTGCAAATAATAGTGTTTTCAGTGAGTTACAATTCAGCAAATCACTGTTAAATACCAGCAAAACAGATAATGTTTTAAAAACAAGCCACTCTGACCTTACACGCCAGGAATGGCAATAATTAAGAATTGTTTAAGAACTCGCTGCAGTTTACAACTTACAGCAGAAGGCATCTGTCCCCAGGAATGGCAGTAAATGAGGTTTTACGGCTTACGGATAAAATACAAATACCAAACTTGAATTTTAAGGTAAATGACCACAATCACGGCTGAAGGCCATACACACCAGGAACGGCAATAATATAAAATTTTTTTTGAAACCTGCTCTAAAACAACCAGTCATGGACTGTGCGGCTGGTCCCGGCGGATGTTTGAGTCCTCCCTCGGGCACGGGTGTGTGTGTTTGTCCTTAGGATAATTTAGGTTAAGTAGTGTGTAAGCTTAAGGACTGATGACCCTAGCAGTTAAGTCCCATAAGATTTCACACACATTTGAACATTTTTGTAAAACAGCAAACACAATAGCAAAAGTGAATTAAAGAAAAAAAACAGACGGTGCTCCAGGAATCGACCTCTGAGAAGGTCCACCAACAAACACTTCCGCGAGCGACGAGATATGCAGCCGAGAGTTGCATTCACTTCACAAGATGGTAACTCAGACTAGTGGCAGTCTAATGAATGACTATTGATAATATTGCCGAAGCTACCTGAAGTACGATAAACCAAATGCAACGATAGGAAAATACGCCAAAGCCGGAACCGGCGGTCTGCACTGCGTCCCCAGAATACTGTGTTTAGAGCGCCCGAGAAAGGAACCACCAGCAGATTTCCGTCCGATTGCACAAACCCAAAAATCTGAACAAATAAGTCAAAGTTCAGAACACCAGACGAACTAACAGTAACTAAAACCCCACTCGACTTGCGTGCGAGGGAAAGCCGAAATGTAACCAAAAAGAATCAGTAACCACACGTCACTGCGGAAACAATCGCAAAGCGATCAAAAACCAAGTACCAAATGAGTGACATCAAATTGATTAGGCACACAAACGCACACTCAACTCACTGTGACAACTCTGACGACAGTTGGCAGAAGGAACCAAATCTCTTCACTGCTTTATTAATTCACAGTTGAGTAACCACAACGTCTTGTCACTGAGCCAAGTGACACAGTAGGGTCTTCAAGTACTAAGCGGCAAGCAGACCCACCAAAAAGCACGTGGCGGCACGACATTAATCTGTCACAACATCACTTACGTACTACAGAGCCCACACGGGCGACTGATTCCACCCTACTTGGACAGAAATGCACTCATCTTCAAGCTTGCTGGATCCGGTTTACGACGAGGCCGTGCACCCTCGTGACCACAGGCCTTCCATCCAGCAGTCCATGAGTGCCGCCAGCGGTCCCGGCGCGTTCTGGCACTCAATGGACCTGGCTCCTCCTGAGTCCCCAACCGAACTGCTCCACTCATGCGACATGGAAAAACAACGACGTCGCCCCAAAAATATTATTGTTGTTGTTGAGACTGGTTTGATGCAGCTCTCCATGCTACTCTACCCTGAGCTAGCTTCTTCATCTCCCAGCACCTACTGCAACCTACATCCTTCTGAACCAGCTTAGTGTATTCATCTCTTGGTCTCCCTCTACGATTTTTACTCTCCATGCTGCCTCCAGTGCTAAATTTGTGATCCCTTGTATGAATATCAAGAGCTCAGATGGAAACCAAGCTCTAACCAAAGAAGGGAAGCAGAGGATAAAGCAGGTAAAAAGACGAGGGCTGCTAGAAATCCGTGGGTAACAGAAGAAATCTTGAATTTAATTGATGAAAGGAGAAAATATAAAAATGGAGTAAATGACGGAGGTAAAAAGGAATGCAAGCGTCTCAAAAATGAGATCGACAGGAAGTGCAAAATGGCTAAGCAGGGATGGCTAGAGGGCAAATGTAAGGATGTAGAGGCTTATCTCACTAGGGGTAAGATAGATACTGCCTACAGGAAAATTAAAGAGACCTTTGGAGAAAAGAGAACCACTTGTATGAATATCAAGAGCTCAGATGGAAACCCAGTTCTAAGCAAATAAGGTAAGGCAGAAAGGTGGAAGGAGTATATAGAGGGTCTACACAAGGGCGATGTACTTGAGGACAATATTATAGAGATGGAAGAGAATGTAGATGAAGATGAAATGGGAGATACGATACTGCGTGAGAATTTTGACAGAGCACTGAAAGACCTGAGCCGAAACAAGGCCCCCGGAGTAGACAACATTCCATTGGAACTACTGAAACCCAGTTCTAAGCAAATAAGGTAAGGCAGAAAGGTGGAAGGAGTATATAGAGGGTCTACACAAGGGCGATGTACTTGAGGACAATATTATAGAGATGGAAGAGAATGTAGATGAAGATGAAATGGGAGATACGATACTGCGTGAGAATTTTGACAGAGCACTGAAAGACCTGAGCCGAAACAAGGCCCCCGGAGTAGACAACATTCCATTGGAACTACTGACAGCCTTGGGAGAGCCAGTCCTGACAAAACTCTACCATATGGTGAGGAAGATGTATGAGACAGGTGAAGTACCCTCAGACTTCAAGAAGAATATAATAAATCCAATCTCAAAGAAAGCAGGTGTTGACAGATGTAAAATTACCGAACTATCAGTTTAATAAGTCAGAGCTCCAAAATACGCGAATTATTTACAGACGAATGGAAAAACTGGTAGAAGCCGACCTGGGGGAAGATCAGTTTGGATTCCGTAGAAATATTGGAACACGTGAGGCAATACTGACCTTACGACTTAACTTAGAAGAAAGATCAAGGAAAGGCAAAGCTACGTTTCTAGCATTTGTAGACTTACAGAAAGCTTTTGACAATGTTGACTGGAATACTCTCTTCCAAATTCTAAAGGTGACAGGGGTAAAATACAGGGAGCGAAAGGCTATTTACAATTTGTACAGGAACCAGATGGCAGTTATAAAGAGTCGAGGGACATGAAAGGGAAGCAGTGGTTGGGAAGGGAGTGAGACAGGGTTGTAGCCTCTCCCCGATGCTATTCAATCTGTATATTGAGCAAGCAGTAAAGGAAACAAAAGAAAAATTCGGAGTAGGTATTAAAATACATGGAGAAGAAATAAAAATTTTGAGGTTTACCGACGACATTGTAATTGTGTCAGAGACAGCAAATGACTTGGAAGAGCAGTTGAATGGAATGGACAGTGTCTTGAAAAGAGGGTGTAAGATGAACATCAACAAAAGCAAAACGAGGATAACGGAATTTAGTCGAATTAAATCGGGTGATGGTGCGGGAATTAGATTAGGAAATGAGACGCTTAAAGTAGTAAAGGAGTTTTGCTATCTAGGGAGCAAAATAACTGACGATGGTGGAAGTAGAGGATATAAAATGTAGACTGGCAATGGCAAGGAAAGCGTTTCTGAAGAAGATAAATTTGTTAACATCAGGTATAGATCTAAGTGTCAGGAAGTCGTTTCTGAAAGTATTTGTATGCAGTGTAGCCACGTATGGAAGTGAAATATGGAAGATATGTAGTCTGGACAAGGAGAGAATAGAAACTTTCGAAATGTGGTGCTACAGAAGAATGCTGAAGATTAGATGGGTAGATCACATAACTAATGAGGAGGTATTGAATAGAATTGGAGAGAAGAGAATTTTGTGGATCAAATTGAGTAGAAGTAGGGATCGATTGGTAGGACATATTCTCAGGCATCAAGGGACCACCAATTTAGTATTGAAGGGCCGCGTGGATGGTAAAAATCGTAGAGGGAGACCAAAAGATGAATACACCAAACAGATTCAGTAGGATGTAGGTTGCAGTAAGTACTGGGAGACGAAGAATCTTGCGCAGGATGTCATGGAGAGCTGCATTATACCAGCCCCTGGACTGAAGGCCACAACAGCATGCGTGTTGAACCCTTTGAATTTTGTCGTCTACATGTTGGTCGTATTCTGCTTGATTTTTGCTCTCATCCGTAATATTGGATGCCGTAAATTGTTCCATATTTGTTTCTGTTTCGTATGAAATAAGATCTGCATCCTTTGGTATTATGTGGACTGCTGTCTGTTATCTCTACCCTTAGCGCCTGCATCTTCGGTCACCCGCGAAGCAGGCCTGTAAGGCGGGTCCCGGACCAAGTAGGGGCTAACTTTTCCGGTCCCCCCGGTCTACGCAAACTCTCGTCGGCGGCCCCTAGGCGGACATGCGCCGCCAGAGGTCGCAGTATCTACGGTTCTACTTTCTTCTGCACACGACGTGACGAGACACAGTCAGCAATGTATCCTGGAGCCGGCACCGAGGCAGGAGAAGTGTTCACATCGAGTGATCTGCTCCTGGTAGCAGCCGAGCCGCTGTCCACGGCCTGCCGATTGCCGACGCGTCGACCTCTGGAAGTCTTCACATCACCGGTTATCCCAGACGGTTACGTGGTTAATTTTTACGGCAACGTCTTGCACAGTGATAATGTGTTTGAACTTCTAACAATCCAACCACAACAAAGGTCAGCATTTTGTAAAGATTGTGGTGTTGCTCACGCTGCTAAATACTGCATTTTCGGGCAACAACAGTCATATTATGTGGTAGGTGTCATTAGAGCACAGATAATAAAGTCATTTCACGTAATACTCAAAAAACTAGGCACTAATCTTTTTGTGTTTCCCACGCTGGTCTCGTCGTAAAATCATGGCTCAATCGTTGAAAATCTAGGTGGTTATGATTCCAGGCACGGATGCAAAGACGCCTAGGTTTTATCCTGCTATATTCAAAAGTTTTGTAGATGCGTTTCACAAATCGTTCTTGAAGATTACACTTTTGCAGGACAATGGTGATGCGAAAAAAGCAATCAGCACTCTGAATTTAAGTTACACTTCCTTTTAATTGCATTTATTGCAATATCACATAAACATAAAACATCACTTCACAATACAAAACATACCTGAAAACATCTCTCTCACAGTCACTGTTAAAGTTCACATTTTATTAGCAGACTACGTTATGCGTCTTTCCAACATGACGTCCAAGACTTGACTTTTTCAAGGTCAGACTCTATAACAAATTAACAACTAGCTTACGCGCCCAAAACTCAGAGTTACAAGTACGCCAAAGATCATGGTGACAAAAGAAATAATACACATAAGAATAATATCATTGCAATATAAACATACCGATGTATCACAAATGAAATCAGATCTGAATGTTGTCTCAGAAATATGTCAACTACTTTGCAGAAACACAGTAGAATATTACTGGTATTGAGAGGTTCAGGTGAGGTAACGTAATGGTTGTGTAATTCAAGTACCATTACAAACTGGAACAATTTTCTGATTGAAATTCTTTATTGTGGGCCACATAATTGGCACCAGAATGGTTACTTTCTGTCTTTGAAGAATCTTTTTAATATTAAGTTATAATAAAATCCTTAAAAGTGGCTTGGAACGTTGTTTTTCTGCGGTGTCACCGCGAGACACCACACTTGCTAGGTGGTAGCCTTTAAATCGGCCGCGGTCCGTTAGTATACGTCGGACCCGCGTGTCGCCACTACCAGTGATTGCAGACCGAGCGCCGCCACACGGCAGGTCTAGTCTAGAGAGACTCCTTAGCACTCGCCCCAGTTGTACAGCCGACTTTGCTAGCGATGGTTCACTGTCTACATACGCTCTCATTTGGCGAGACGACAGTTTAGCATAGCCTCCAGCTACGTCATTTGCTGCGGCCTAGTAAGGCCCCATATTCAGTTACTATAATATTGTGAATCATGTACCGTCAAGAGCGACGTTCATCATTAATGGATTAAAGTTAAGAATCAAACTACACTCCTGGAAATGGAAAAAAGAACACATTGACACCGGTGTGTCAGACCCACCATACTTGCTCCGGACACTGCGAGAGGGCTGTACAAGCAATGATCACACGCACGGCACAGCGGACACACCAGGAACCGCGGTGTTGGCCGTCGAATGGCGCTAGCTGCGCAGCATTTGTGCACCACCGCCGTCAGTGTCAGCCAGTTTGCCGTGGCATACGGAGCTCCATCGCAGTCTTTAACAATGGTAGCATGCCGCGACAGCGTGGGCGTGAACCGTATGTGCAGTTGACTGACTTTGAGCGAGGGCGTATAGTGGGCATGCGGGAGGCCGGGTGGACGTACCGCTGAATTGCTCAACACGTGGGGCGTGAGGTCTCCACAGTACATCGATGTTGTCGCCAGTGGTCGGCGGAAGGTGCACGTGCCCGTCGACCTGGGACCGGACCGCAGCGACGCACGGATGCACGCCAAGACCGTAGGATCCTACGCAGTGCCGTAGGGGACCGCACCGCCACTTCCCAGCAAATTAGGGACACTGTTGCTCCTGGGGTATCGGCGAGGACCATTCGCAACCGTCTCCATGAAGCTGGGCTACGGTCCCGCACACCGTTAGGCCGTCTTCCGCTCACGCCCCAACATCGTGCAGCCCGCCTCCAGTGGTGTCGCGACAGGCGTGAATGGAGGGACGAATGGAGACGTGTCGTCTTCAGCGATGAGAGTCGCTTCTGCCTTGGTGCCAAAGATGGTCGTATGCGTGTTTGGCGCCGTGCAGGTGAGCGCCACAATCAGGACTGCATACGACCGAGGCACACAGGGCCAACACCCGGCATCATGGTGTGGGGAGCGATCTCCTACACTGGCCGTACACCTCTGGTGATCGTCGAGGGGACACTGATTAGTGCACGGTACATCCAAACCGTCATCGAACCCATCGTTCTACCATTCCTAGACCGGCAAGGGAACTTGCTGTTCCAACAGGACAATGCACGTCCGCATGTATCCCGTGCCACCCAACGTGCTCTAGAAGGTGTAAGTCAACTACCCTGGCCAGCAAGATCTTCGGATCTGTCCCCCATTGAGCATGTTTGGGACTGGATGAAGCGTCGTCTCACGCGGTCTGCACGTCCAGCACGAACGCTGGTCCAACTGAGGCGCCAGGTGGAAATGGCATGGCAAGCCGTTCCACAGGACTACATCCAGCATGTCTACGATCGTCTCCATGGGAGAATAGCAGCCTGCATTGCTGCGAAAGGTGGATATACACTGTACTAGTGCCGACATTGTGCATGCTCTGTTGCCTGTGTCTATGTGCCTGTGGTTCTGTCAGTGTGATCATGTGATGTATCTGACCCCAGGAATGTGTCAATAAAGTTTCCCCTTCCTGGGACAATGAATTCACGGTGTTCTTATTTCAATTTCCAGGAGTGTAATTACATCCGCTTTCTGAATTCTCATTCCTTGTCTTGTTCCAGACCTCACGTCAGTATAGTTCTTCCCTCCTCACGCCAGCCTGCGTGAGCTAAAGCGCGTGCATTTCGGCCTCCTCTAGTAACACGGTGTTGGCTCTTCTGCCATCACATTTTCTGTCCATAGCCAGTGGACATAGCACTGTATGTTTCTTAGTGCTTACAAATCCATGTGTGAACTGCTCGATTTAAGTGACCTTTAAGTATATTGCTCTTATTCTTCACTATTTTTGTGAACACCCATGTAAAGGGTGAGCCAGTTGGTAGGAAAATTTTAATTTATTTTATTAGCTCCCAGAGGTAACTTCATGTTTCCATTACGGCCAAGCCACGGCCGGCAGTGTTGGCTGCCTGTAAATTCTTTCGTCCCACGATCTAGCAACAAGAAGTCAGCAACGAGGAAGCGAACATTGACCATGCGCTTCCCTCTTGTGCTGACAAGGGTATGCTATGCGGAGGTGTTACTGAGCAGGCGACGCCTGGAAAATCCCATCTACCCATCCTGTACATCCGTTTTCATACTCTCGCATTTAACGCAGGTCTCCGAAATTTTCATTGACTTCTGCTAAGATGTACTGTTTGTAGTTTCTGTTAATAATGTGCAGATACATTTGGGTAACTGCTGTCGCATTTTTACCATCTGCAACAAAGAATGCTCAAGTCATGAAGATCATAGTGATAGGGCCTACCGATCTACATCCATACTCTGCAAGACCCTGTGAAATGCATGGCACTCAGTGGAAGTAAGCAATACCATTCAAAGCAGATGGTTCAAATGGCATTAAGCACTATGGGACAAAATATCTGAGGTCATCAGTCCCCTAGACTTGGAACTAAGTAAATCTAACTAACCTAAGGACATCACACACATCCATGTCCGAGGCAGGACTGAAGCGCCTAGAGCCGATCGGCCACCGCGGCCGGCTAGTGGCTCACAGCTGTGACTCCTGCAGTGTATTAACGTGCGGACACTCATCGAAGGTGGGTGGCGGATCGCAATCAAAAACCTCACTGCACAATTAGACTCATCTGTTGGTAGTGCTGATACACTCATCCACCATCTGGAGTACCCTAAGGCGATTACCCGCTGTGTCCCTCACCCCCTAAGAAAGGACCATAAAGAGCAGCAAAAGACCGTGAGGATTTACTTTGGGACCACGAGGCTCACAGTGACAGTATTTTGTTGTACATTGTCACAGGGGATGAAACATGGGTTCGTCACTTCTATGTGCAAACAAAACAGGAGTCAAAGGAGTGATGCCACACCAGCTCTCCTTCAAAGCCGGTAAAGTCATGGCGACGATCTTCTGAGAATCTGAAGGAGTTATTTTTGATGTCCTCCTTCACGGTGCAACGATGAACTCTGAGGCTTGTTGTGCTATCCTCAGGAATCTGACGAAACGACTTCAGCGACTTCGTTACCACAAAAATGCGAACGTAAGGGATCACACAAGCCCACTCTGAGCCGTGCGTGGCTCATGTTCCCACCAAGATCTATTTTACACCCTGTTTCTAACGTTCTTCCACCTCTCCACGTTAAAAAATTTTTTATTGTGTTTTATGAAAATCAATTTAAGTAAATCAATTGTGGGCCTTCAGCAGCTTAAAGCCTTATTCTGAAAATTTCTTCTATGTTTGTTCTATCCGCTTTTGCCTTGAGGCTTTCCGCATAGCTTCGATTATATATATATGTATACTCCTGGAAATTGAAATAATAACACCGTGAATTCATTGTCCCAGGAAGGGGAAACTTTATTGACACATTCCTGGGGTCAGATACATCACATGATCACACTGACAGAACCACAGGCACATAGACACAGGCAACAGAGCATGCGCAATGTCGGCACTAGTACAGTGTATATCCACCTTTCGCAGCAATGCAGGCTGCTATTCTCCCATGGAGACGATCGTAGACATGCTGGATGTAGTCCTGTGGAACGGCTTGCCATGCCATTTCCACCTGGCGCCTCAGTTGGACCAGCGTTCGTGCTGGACGTGCAGACCGCGTGAGACGACGCTTCATCCAGTCCCAAACATGCTCAATGGGGAACAGATCCGGAGATCTTGCTGGCCAGAGTAGTTGACTTAAACCTACTAGAGCACGTTGGGTGGCACGGGTTACAAGCGGACGTGCATTGTCCTGTTCGAAAAGCAAGTTCCCTTGCCGGTCTAGGAATGGTAGAACGATGGGTTCGATGACGGTTTGGATGTACCGTGCACTATTCAGTGTCCCCTCGACGATCACCAGAGGTGTACGGCCAGTGTAGGAGATCGCTCCCCACACAATGATGCCGGGTGTTGGCCCTGTGTGCCTCGGTCATATGCAGTCCTGATTGTGGCGCTCACCTGCACGGCGCCAAACACGCATACGACCATCATTGGCACCAAGGCAGAAGCGACTCTCATCGCTGAAGACGACACGTCTCCATTCGTCCCTCCATTCACGCCTGTCGCGACACCACTGGAGGCGGGATGCACGATGTTGGGGCATGAGCGGAAGACGGCCTAACGGTGTGCTGGACCGTAGCCCAGCTTCATGGAGACGGTTGCGAATGGTCCTTGCCGATACCCCAGGAGCAACAGTGTCCCTAATTTGCTGGGAAGTGGCGGTGCGGTCCCCTACGGCACTGCGTAGGATCCTACGGTCTTGGCGTGCATCCGTGCGTCGCTGCGGTCCGGTCCCAGGTCGACGGGCACGTGCACCTTCCGCCGACCACTGGCGACAACATCGATGTACTGTGGAGACCTCACGCCCCACGTGTTGAGCAATTCGGCGGTACGTCCACCCGGCCTCCCGCATGCCCACTATACGCCCTCGCTCAAAGTCCGTCAACTGCACATACGGTTCACGTCCACGCTGTCGCGGCATGCTACCAGTGTTAAAGACTGCGATGGAGCTCCGTATGCCACGGCAAACTGGCTGACACTGACGGCGGCGGTGCACAAATGCTGCGCAGCTAGCGCCATTCGACGGCCAACACCGCGGTTCCTGATGTGTCCGCTGTGCCGTGCGTGTGATCATTGCTTGTACAGCCCTCTCGCAGAGTCCGGAGCAAGTATGGTGGGTCTGACACACCGGTGTCAATGTGTTCTTTTTTCCATTTCCAGGAGTAATGCAGTTTTAACTGCATATCTTCAACCACTTGAAATTTATCTTGTTGCTTATTAAGATTTCTTGTTTGGAGGCCTTCAGCCATGAAAGAATTGGATTTTAAAACTCGTAGTTGTAAAGGGTTGGCTATGTGCCGTTTTGGTTTACAGGTGTTATTAAATTACAATAAATTAAAATTTTAAAGTGAAACTGACCGACACCTTATTTGGCCCCTTCCACAAACCTAATTACCTGTTTTGCCCAGCGGGTTTGGCGGGCGTTTCACACTCTGCAGCCCGGATGTCGCACATTCCGACTTCCATCAGTGTGGCTCAACGAAGCATGCACTCTGTTGGAAGTGGTATGTGGATGATGGGCAGGTTATCGATGCAGCGAGATGTTAGCTCCAACAGCGGCCAGTAGAGTGGTACCATGTGGGACTACAGGCCCTGCCAGTAATGTGGCTTAAGTCCGTCCTGTTGACTGGAGATTATGTTGAATCATAGGGAAAATAATATGGTGTGTCGGAAACCTGAAAAAAACCTGCTTTCAGAAAAAAAATATTGCATTACTCATAGAACGCGCCTCATATTCTAAACGAAAGTATTGATTCTCATTCCAGCAGCATACTTATGGCTCAATTTTGTATATATTCAAAAATCACCAAGCTCTGCAAGGAAAGTTCACAAGCCAGATGATCCACAAATAGATAATCAGAATCTTGCTGTGTCTTGTTTCTAACATGACAAATGCATTTCCCACATTAATATAGTGATAGCTTCATAATTGAGCATCTAATTCTTTTTTCCACCCCTGTAGTCGAGTGGTGAGTGCGTCTGGCTACAATGTGGGGGAAATGGGTTCGATTCCCGGTTCTGCCATGAATTTTTCCTCTGCACTCAGTTTCATGGTGCCAATTGAGGAGGTACTCGACAGGCTGTAGTAGTCGATTGTTCAAGAAACCTGACAATTACTGGGAGAGGGGTATGCTGACAATATGCCCTCCATACCACATCCGACGAAACTGTTGACAAGTTGGTAGTGGTCCATTGGTCAAGATACCCGACAATGACTGGGAGAGCAGTATGCTGACCACATGACCTCCATACCACATCCGATGAAACTACTAATAGGTTGGTAGCACTCCATCGGTCAAGATACCTGACAAAAACTGGGAGAACAGTATGCTGACCACATGTCCTCCCTACCACATCTAATGAAACTATTGACATATGATGACAGATGTTGCGCCCAGATTGGCTCATCTGGGGTCAGAATGCGGAACTTCTTTTCAAGAACTCGTTTACAGTTGAGGAGAAGTTGCCAAGAAGAAACAACATAATTCAACTTTGAAGATGGAAATCACTGCAATACTGCTCAGAGTAGCAGCATCTTTAGAGTATGACGTAACCATATTCGGAAAGGCGGCTGTTCACGTCTGTATCTGGACATCCAGATTTAGGGATTCTGTGATTTCCTTGAATAGCTCCAGGCAAATGATGGGTTGGTATTGAAAGAGCCATTCCTTCTCCTTCCTTTAAACAGTCCAAGCTGGTGGTCTGTTTCTAATGACATTAACTCCAATCTTCCTCCCTTCTTCGTTTGGAATATCATAGAATGTAGAGAGGCAGGTAATGTTATTGCACTCAACTCTTGTAGCAGCCGATACATTGAAACAAAGCTTCGTTTCAATGGAATGGAAGCTGTAAGACAGACAAGTACACTGGTGTAACTCTTCTTAATGTTAACTTTGAACACATCCGAGAAACGAGCTAAAATCGACAGCGGTGGCGGTCAGAACAGGATGTTCTGGTGTAAACAAGGCTAAGTAGGGCTCTTATGCAACTCACAATATTCTCCCAGATAAGCAGATTTTAGAGGATTGATGATATAAACAACCAATCGATAACATCAGAGCTAGTCAAAGGAATGCAGGAAGTTGTAAATAATTCAACAAATGTAGCTCGGGGACAGTATGGGATTCCTCAAGGCTCAATCTTAGGTCTGCTATTGTTCCTCATATATGTAAACGATCTTCCGTCTATTGTACAACAAACAGAATCCATTCTTTTTACGTATGACACTACTACTGTAATCAACTCAGTCACACATACAGCAACTTAAGAAATAGCTAAGAATGATCTTAAAAGTGTAACTGACTGGTCCCAACATTCCGCAAACATTTCTGGGAAACTGGAGTAAGTACGTGTCGGATGTGGATTTTTACTAGCCAATGTACCATGGCACTTACCGGCTCATTCTAAAATCTGTATTTAACGACGCCAAGAAGATATTTTATTGAGCATGTTGCATCAAGAGCCATGACTGCATAACACGACTTTACACTAACGCGTTAGAAGATCGCCACTGTTGCCACCCTCGGGCACAGTAATAATTAATTTTGTAATGCATGGATGAACGAGTGTTTGCTGAAGTTTTCAAATAAGAAATGCTTAAGACTAACATTGTATTATGAAGCCTATTTTGTCCTGCGATCGCAAATAAGTGTGCTACATCATATCAATTTTCTCGAGACTGGTGACAGCACTACCAAAGTCTGAAGGAAAATGCAATCTGCGAGCTAAATTTCATATGCAGCAACATACTAAGTAACATGCACCAAACCCAAAATCATACTGACCTCTATTTCCGAATTTCGGGCAGTGTCTTACTTTCACGTGAATATCGCAATAATTACGACCATTAACGAAATCATGGGAACATTATCATGAACCTGACATATAAATGTATAAGTAAAGCAAAAATTAATTTTGTACCGAATAGTTTCTGTAAAATTGATTGAAAAAGATTGTGGAGTGCGCGCCCCGATTCTGTCATAGCTGACTGGCCGAAAGGTGGGAACACGTATCGGCCTCCCTTCCGAACGAACTAATGAACTCGCTCAGCGCTTTGGACGAAAACTGCTCACTGCGCATTGGCGACCGTATCTTGCGCGACTATGCTTTCCGAACTTCAAGGAATGACCTCAATATTAGTAAGTGTTTTGTCACAATGCTTGGGCAACGGCCTTGCCGCAGTGAATACACCGGTTCCCGTCAGATAACTGTAGTTAAGCGCTGTCGGGCGTGGTTGGCTCTTGGATGGGTGACCATTAGCTGTCGGCATTTTTCGGGGTGCACTCAGTCTCGTGAAGACAATTGAGGAGCTACTCGACCGAATAGTAGCGGCTCCAGTCAAAGAAAACCACCGTAACGTCCGGGAGAGCGTTATGCTGACCCCACGCCCCTCCTATCGCATCCTCCATGAGGATGACACGGCGGTCGGATGGTCCCGATAGGCCACTCGTGGCCTGAAGACGGAGTGCTTTTTTTACCACAACACTTGTCATATCAAGAGCTTTACACTGGACTCGCATTCGGGAGGACGACGGTTCGATCCCGTTTCTGGCCATCCTTATTTAGGTTTTCCTTGATTTCCCTAAATCGCTCCAGGTAAATGCCGGAATGGCTCCTTTGAAAGGGCACAACTGACGTCCTTCCCCAATTCGATGAGACCGATGACCTCGCTGTCTGGTCTCCTCCCCCAAACAACCGAAACTCCAACCCAAACCGCTCTCAACGTCGATATGCAGTAGGATTTTGGAACATATATTGTATTCGAACATTAAAAATCACCTCGACGAAAACTGCCTATTGACACACAGGCAACATGGGTTTAGAAAACATCGTTCCTGTGAAACACAACTAGTTTTTCATATACACGAAATGCTGAGTGCTATTGACAAGGGATTTCAGATCGGTTCCAGATTTCTGGATTTCCGGAAGGCTTTTGACACTGTACCACACAAGCGGCTCGTAGTGAAATTGCGTGCTAATGGAATATCGTCTCAGTTATGTGACTGGATTTGCGATTTCCTGTCAGAGAGTCACAGGTCGTAGTAACTGACGGAAAGTCTTCGAGTGAAACAGAAGTGATTTCTGGCATTCCCCAAGGTAGTGTTATAGGCCATTTGCTGTTACTTATCTATACAAACGATTTAGGAGACAATATGAGCAGCCGTCATCGGTTGTTTGCAGATGAAACAATCCTTTATCGACTAATGAAGCTGTGCGGTTGGTCCCGGTGGACGTTCGAGTTCTCCCTCTGGCATGGGTGTGTGTGTTTGTCCTGAGGATAATTTAGGTCAAGTAGTGTGTAAGCTTTGGGATTAATGACTTTAGCAGTTAAGTCCAACAGGATTTCATACACATTTGAGCATTTTTTGACTAATACAGTCATCAGAAGATCAAATCAACTGAAAAACGATTTAGGCAAATATCTGAATGGTACGAAAAGTGGGAGTAGACCCTAAATAACGAAAAGTGTGAGGTCATCCACATGAGTGCTAAAAGGATCTCGTTAAACTGCGGTTACACGATAAATGTCTAATCTAAAAGCCGTAAATTCAACTGAATGCCTAGGTATTACAATAACGAACAACTAAAATTGGAAGGAATATATTGAAAATGTTGTGGGGAAGGCTAACCAAAGACTGCGATTTATGGACAGGACACTTAGAAGATGTAACAGACCTACTAAGGAGACTGCCTACATTACGCTTGTCCGTCCTCTTTTAAAATACTGCTGCGCTGTGTGGGATCCTTACCAGATAGAACTGAAGGAGTATATCGAAAAAGTTCAAAGAAAGGCAGCACGTTTCGTATTATCGCGAAATGTGGGAGAGAGTGTCGCAGAAATGATACAGAATTTGGGCTGGAAATCATTAAAAGAAAGGCGTTTTTCGTTGCGACGGAATCTTCTCACGAAATTCCAATCACTAACTTGTTCCTCCGAATGCGAAAACATTTTGTTGACACCGATCTACATAGGGAGAAACGATCACCACGATAAAATAAGGGAAATCAGAGCTCGTGAGGAAAGATATAGGTGTTCATTCTTTCCGCGCGCTATACGAGATTGGAATAACAGAGAATTGTGAAGGTGGTTATATGAACCCTCTGCCAGGCACTTAAATCTGATTTGCGGAGTATCCATGTAGGTGTAGAAGAGCTTTAACACTATGTTATTTCATTCCTTTAAGAAACACACTTCCTTCAATATTTCGGTTTATACGAGCGGTAGATGGATTAAACATGTTACAAAATTACCTGCCGCCACCGAAAACTTCGTTTCTGTTCCACGAAATGAAAGGGATGTAACTCTTACATGGTCTTTCCTGTGTAGCCCACGAGTTGCGTGTGTCTTGTCCGGCAGGGGATATGAAGACGTAAGCAAAGCCTGTACCGGAGTGAATATGCAAATAAACTCGACATATGGTGCGAAAAAGAGAAGCGCTCAGAGTCCGAAATTAAAGTCCCTCAAAGTAGAGGGGAAGCAGCGTATGAATATTTTGAGAGAACCGCACTCTATCAAAGCGGGGAACATCGGGAGTTGTGTGCTGTGGTGGGCACTCTTTGACCGTCAATGGCATCAAACGGCCAAAGTAATTAACACTCGAGTTTTGCCTTACAGGGAAACGCTGAAGAGGCACTGGTGTGGGGAGCGTTAGATGGGCAGTGTCCGCGATGTTATTCTGTCTGTATACTGAACAAATAGCAAAGGCAACCAAGGACAAATTTAGAAAGGGAGTTGAAGTTATGAGAGAAGAAATTAAAAAAAAGAGAGAGACAGAGAGAGAGAGAGAGAGAGAGAGAGAGAGAGAGAGAGAGAGAGAGAGAGATATAGAAGTTTGTAGCTGTCTCAATTCTATCACAGATGGTCTCTGAGGTTCAGCTAAACGGAATGGATGGTGATTTGGAAACACGTGTGTCCTCGGAATATTTCGCAGCGAGATATTTGAATCTGTATATTGAGGAAGCAGTAGAGGAAACAAAAGAAAAATTATATTATCCGCAATACTCTTCTATGGTGATTGTGCACCGGCGCAGTCGCAACGGATGGTTGCTAGCAATCACTACAAGTACAACAGTGGGACTGCACCTCTGGTGGCCCACTAATACCGTAATCTCTACCAGGACTACAGTAGGTCTGCTCTGTGATGAACTACTATCAATATTCTTCAAAACTTCGACTCACTCTGCTGTGGGTTTGCCTGTCTGCATGTCTTTCTGTTGGAAGGACAACACTACTTCTCCAAGACTGCGTGGAAATCCACTACTTCCGTGTCCATTTTCTTTTACTACATCTACATCTACATGACTACTCTGCAATTCACATTTAAGTGCTTGGCAGAGGGTTCATCGAACCACAATCATACTATCTCTCTACTATTCCACTCCCGAACAGCGAGCGGGAAAAACGAACACCTAAACCTTTCTGTTCGAGCTCTGATTTCTCTTATTTTATTTTGATGATCATTCCTACCTATGTAGGTTGGGCTCAACAAAATATTTTCGCATTCGGAAGAGAAAGTTGGTGACTGAAATTTCGTAAAAAGCTCTCGCCGCGACGAAAAACGTCTATGCTGTAATGACTTCCATCCCAACTCGTGTATCATATCTGCCACACTCTCTCCCCTATAACGCGATAATACAAAACGAGCTGCCCTTCTTTGCACCCTCTCGATGTCCTCCGTCAATACCACCTGGTAAGGATCCCACACCGCGCAGCAATATTCTAACAGAGGCCGAACGAGTGTAGTGTAAGCTATCTCTTTAGTGGACTTGTTGCATCTTCTAAGTGTCCTGCCAATGAAACGCAAACCTTTGGCTCGCCTTTCCACAATATTGAGAATTGTACTATTTATCGAGTAATCGAATTCCAACGGATTTCTTTTGGAACTCATGTGGATCACCTCACACTTTTCGTTATTTAGCGTCAACTGCCACCTGACACACCATACAGCAATCTTTTCTAAATCGACTGCTCAGACTTTGTGCATAAAATTGTAATTAATACTGTGATGAATGATCAGGACTGTCTTCATGGACTGTAAGAAAATTTTAGCTTTTGACCAACATTATAGCCGGCCGCGGTGGTCTCGCGGTTCTAGGCGCGCAGTCCGGAACCGTGCGACTGCTACGGTCGCAGGTTCGAATCCTGCCTCGGGCATGGATGTGTGTGATGTCCTTAGGTTAGTTAGGTTTAAGTAGTTCTAAGTTCTAGGGGACTGATGACCTCAGCAGTTGAGTCCCATAGTGCTCAGAGCCATTTGAACCATTTTTGATCCAACATTATATCGATAAGTGCCGCATTTGATATATTTGTTAGTGTTAATATAAAAAAAATTAACAAATATGTCTTGGCCACTGCCCAAAACAATTTGTAAAATCTTTGTGGGAAGCATGGGAGCTATTTAAGTCGGCTGTTTAGGTCTTTATGTTGGTAACGTCACGTAGCGCTCTGTATGAAAATGACTGTGCTGTGTGCAGTCTGTCGCATAGCGTTGCGCAGTTGGAGGTGAGCCGCCAGCAGTGGTGGATGTGGGGAGAGAGATGGCGGAGTTTTGAGACCGGATGATCTGGACGTGTGTCCATTAGCGAGAGTAAATTTGTAAGACAGGATGTCATGAACTGATATATACATTATGACTTTTGAACAATATTAAGGTAAAAACATTGTTTCTTCTCTATCAAAATCTTTCATTTGCTAACTATTCCTGTCAGAAGTTAATGCCTTCAGTAGTTTGAATTTTTTATTTAGCTGGCAGTAGTGGCGCTCGCTGTATTGCAGTAGTTCGAGTAACGAAGATTTTTGTGAGGTAAGTGATTCATGAAAGGTATAGGTTATTGTTAATCAGGGCCATTCTTTTGTAGTGATTTTTGAAAGTGAGATTGCGTTGCGCTAAAAATATTGTGTGTCAGTTTAGTGTTGATCAGAATAAGTAAAGAGAGAAATGTTTGAGTACGCTCAGTTTTGCTCAGCTGCTTGAAAATCAAATAACGTAGAGGTTTATCAGCAGAGTCATTCATTAATTTTTCTAAGGGGACGTTTCAGTATTAAAGTCTATGGAGAAGACATAAAAATTTTGAGGTTCGCCGATGACATTGTAATTCTGTCAGAGACTTAGAAAGAGCAGTTGAACTGAATCGACAGTGTCTTGAAAGGAGGATATAAGATGAACATCAACAAAAGCAAAACGAGGATAATGGAATGTAGTCGGATTAAGTCGGGTGATTAGATTAGGAAATGAGACACTTAAAGTAGCAGATGAGTTTTGATATTTGGGGAGCAAAATAACTGATGATGGTTGAAGTAAAGTGGATGGCAAGGAAAGGGTTTCTGAAGAAGGGAAGTTTGTTAACATCGAGTATAGATTTAAGGGTCAGGAAGTCGTTTCTGAAGTATTTGTATGAAGTGTAGCCATGTATGGAAGTGAAACACTGACGATAAGTAGATTGGACAAGAAGAGAATAGAGGCTTTCGAAGTGTGGTGCTACAGAAGAATGCTGAAGATTAGAGGGGTAGATCAAATAACTAATGAGGAGGTATTGAACAGAATTGGGAAGAAGAGAAATTTGTGGCACAACTTGACTAGAAGAAGGGATCGGTTGGAAGGACATGTTGTAAGGCATGAAGAGATTAACAATTTAGTATAGGAGGGCAGCATGTAGGATAAAAATCGTAGAGGGAGAGCAAGATGTGAATACACCAAGCAGATTCAGAAGGATGTAGGTTGCAGTAGGTAGTGGGAGATGAAGAAGCTTGCGCAGGATAGAGTAGCATGGAGAGCTCCATCAAACCAATCTCTGGACTGAAGACCACAACAACAACATGTATGAATAAATGTTTATACTGTAGGGCAGCGAGCAGCAAGTTAGGACGTGTGCTGCAGAAACATGGATTGAGATCAGCGCTCCGGACCGCCACCAAGATCGGAGATATGCTGCGCCCTGTTAAAGACGACATAGCTCTCCGTGCACCCAGCGTGCATGGTGTCCCTTGCATCTGTATGGGCCATACAATTCGCACAGTTGCAGAGCGTTGATAGAGCACAAGAGACATATTAAACAAATGGAGCCCGACAAATCGGCCGTAGTCTGAGAACACGAGAGTCTTGCTTGGCTCATGCGTCAACATATTGGGACTCTGTTATAAAAGAGGTGGCTGAGATTAGAATAAACAGCAACGATTTTTTCAGAGACCAGAGCTACACACTGCGTAGGCCGTGAGGGCGGGATTTGGATCGCGAAAGGAAGCAATGGCGGATCCTTGATGCGTGTAAGGAGGCGGAAGCGGCAGTTTCAAACATGGCGCCGGACCCTTGCGCCACCTGACGTCATTCGGTCCCGCGACGGGCCGGAGCTACTGAGTCGCCAAACTCACGGGCACCCGTCGTTTCGGCCCTCTCTGATTAGTGCTGCGGCCGTAATCGTGGGTATATAGCGTGGTCCACTGATAGTGACCGAGCCAAATATCTCACAAAATAAGCATCAAACGAAAAATCTACTAAGAACGAAACTTGTCTTGCTTGCAGGGGGAAACCAGATGGCGCTATTGCTGGCACGCTAGATGGCGCTTCCATAGGTCAAACGGATATCAACTGCGTTTTTTTTTTTAAATAGGAACCCACATTTTTCATTACATATTCGTGTAGTATGTAAAGAAATATGAATGTTTTAGTTGGACCACATTTTTCGCTTTGTGATAGATGACGCTGTAATAGTCACAAACATATGGCTCACAATTTTAGACGGACAGTTGGTAACAGGTACGTTTTTTTTTAAATTAAAACACAGAACGTAGATACGCTTCAACTTTTCATTTCGGTTGTTCCAAAAACTGATACATGTAACTTTGTGAACTTATCATTTCGGAGAAAGCATGCTGTTACAGCGTGATTGCCTGTAAATACCACATTAATGCAATAAATCCTCAAAATGATGTCCGTCAACCTCAACGCATTTGGCAATACGTGAACCGACATTCCTCTCAACAGCGAGTAGTTCGCCTTCCGTAATGATCGCATATGCATTGACAATGCGCTGTCGCATGTTGTCAGGCGTTGTCGGTGGATCACGGTAGCAAATATCGCTCAACTTTCCCTGCAGAAAGAAATCGGGGGACGTCAGATCCGGTGAACGTGCGGGCCACGGTATGGTGATTCGATGACCAATCCACCTGTCATGAAATATGCTATTCAATACAACTTCAATCGCATGCGAGCGATGTGCCGGTCATCCATCATGTTGGAAGTACATCGCCATTCTGTCATGCAGTGAAACATCTTGTAGTGACATCGACAGAACATTACGTAGGAAATCAGCCTACACTGCACCATTTAGATTGTCATCGATAAAATGGGGGCCAATTATCCTTCCTCCCATAATGCCGCACCATACTTTAACCCGCCAAGTTCGCTAACGTTCCACTTGTCGCAGCCATCTTGGATTTTCCCTTGCCCAATAGTGGATATTATGCCGGTTTACGTTACCGCTGTTGGTGAATGATGCTTCGTCGCTAAATAGAACGCGTGCAAAAAACCTGTCATCGTCCCGTAATTTCTCTTGTGCCCAGTGGCAGAACTGTACACGACGTTCAAAGTCGTCGCCATGCAGTTCCTGGTTTATAGAAATATGGTACGGCTACAACCGATGTTGATGTAGCATTCTAAACACCAACGTATTTGAGATTACCTACTCTTGCGCAATTTGTCTGCTACTAGATAACAGAACGCAGAATGTCATTCTAAATGGAGAGAAGTCTTCCGAAAAAAAGAGTGATTTCAGGTGTGCCGCAGGGGAGTGTCATAGGACCGCTGCTATTCACAATATACATAAATGACCTTGTGGATGACATCGGAAGTTCACTGAGGCTTTTTGCAGATGATGCTATGGTGTATCGAGAGGTTGCAACGATGGAAAATTGTATTGAAATGTTGGAGGATCTGCAGCGAATTGACGCATGGTGCACGGAATGGCAATTGAATCTCAATGTAGACAAGTGTAATGTGATGCGAATTCATAGAAAGATAGATCCCTTATCATTTAGCTACAAAATAGCAGGTCAGCAACTGGAAGCAGTTAATTCCATAAATTATCTGGGAGTACGCATTAGGAGTGATTTAAAATGGAATGATCATATAAAGTTGATCGTCGGTAAAGCAGATGCCAGACTGAGATTCATTGGAAGAATCCTAAGGAAATGCAATTCGAAAACAAAGGAAATAGGTTACAGTGCGCTTGTTCGCCCATTGCTCGAATACTGCTCAGCAGTGTGGGATCCGAACCAGATAGGGTTGATAGAAGAGATAGAGAAGATCCAACGGAGAGCAGCGCGCTTCCTTACAGGATCATTTAGTAATCGCGAAAGCGTTGTGGAGATGATAGATAAACTCCAGTGGAAGACTCTGCAGGAGAGACGCTCAGGAGCTCGGTACGGGCTTTTGTTAAAGTTTCGAGAACATACCTTCACCGAAGAGTCAAGCTGTATATTGCTCCCTCCTACGTATATCTCGCGAAGAGACCCCTTCAAGCTAGATGAGTTTCGTTCTTTGTAGTTTTTTCGTTTGATGCTTATTTCCTGAGATATTTGGCACGGTCACTATCAATGGACCACCGTGTATAGTTCTGGCAACACCGGCCATGACCTCCTCCCCCTATGCGGATGCACACATATTACCCGAACTCCTACGGAACTTGCTAAGAATGTCTTCCACAAGTAATGAGTGTGTTGGGGTGGGAGACTACGAATGTAGTGTGTGGACTTTTTTTTGGTCATCAGTCTACTGACTGGTTTGATGCGGTCCGCCACGAATTCCTTTCCTGTGCTAACCTCTTGCAACCTACGTCCTCAATTATTTGCTGGACGTATTCAAATATCTGTCTTCCTCTACAGTTTTTGCCCTCTACAGCTCCCTCTAGTACCATGGAAGTCATTCCCTCATGTCTTAGCAGATGTCCTATCATCTTGTCCCTTCTCCTTATCAGTATTTTCCACATATTCCTTTCCTCTCCGATTCTGCGTAGAATCTCCTCATTCCATACCTTATCAGTCCACCTAATTTTCAACATTCGTCTAAAGCACCACATCTCAAATGCTTCGATTCTCTTCTGTTCCGGTTTTCCCACAGTCCATGTTTCACTACCATACAATGCTGTACTCCAGACGTACATCCTCAGAAATTTCTTTCTCAAATTAAGGCCGGTATTTGATATTACTAGACTTCTCTTGGCCAAAAATGCCTTTTTTGCCATAGCGAGTCTGCTTTTGATGTCCTCCTTGCTCCGTCCGTCATTGGTTATTTTACTGCCTAGGTAGCAGAATTCCTTAACTTCACTGACTTCGTGACCATCAATCCTGGTGTTAAGTTTCTCGCTGTTGTCATTTCTACTACTTCTCATTACCTTCGTCTTTCTCCGATTTACTATTAAACCATACTGTGTACCCATTAGACTGTTCATTCCGTTCAGCAGATCATTTAATTCTTCTTCACTTTCACTCAGGATAGCAATGTCATCAGCGTATCGTATCATTGATATCCTTTCACCTTGTATTTTAATTCCACTCCTGAACCTTTCTTCTATTTCCATCATTGCTTCCTCGATGTACAGATTGAAGAGTAGGGGCGAAAGGCTACAGCCTGGTCTTACTCCCTTCTTAATACGAGCACTTCGTTCTTGATCGTCCACTCTTATTATTCCCTCTTGGTTGTTGTACATATTGTATATGACCCGTCTCTCCCTATAGCTTACCCCTATTTTTTTCAGAATCTTGAACAGCTTGCACATTTTTATATTGTCGAACGCTTTTTCGAGGTCGACAAATCCTATGAACGTGTCTTGATTTTTCTTTAGCTTTGCTTCCATTATTAGCCGTAACGTCAGAATTGCCTCTCTCGTGCCTTTACTTTTCCTAAAGCCAAATTGATCGTCACCTAGCGCATTCTCAATTTTCTTTTCCATTATTCTGTATATTATTCTTGTAAGCAGCTTCAATGTATGAGCCGTCAAGCTGATTGTGCGATAATTCTCACACTTGTCAGCTCTTGCCGTCTTCGGAAATGTGTGGATGATGCTTTTCCGAAAGTCAGATGGTAAGTCGCCAGACTCGTATATTCTACACCCCAACGTGAATATCCGTTTTGTTGCCACTTCATACACGGTGAGAATGTGGACCTCGCGGGAGGTGTGCGCGAGATAGTCCCTGCAGTCGCGCTATTCTGTGCCCTCGGTGGCTCGGATGGATAAACCGTCTGCCACGTAAGCAGGAGATCGGGGGTTCGAGTCCCGGTTGTGGGCACACATTTTCACCTGTCCCCACTGACATATATCAACGCCCATTAGCAGCCGAAGGTATTAATATAATTCTAATTTCGGATAAAGAACTGCTCTTCCATCGACATGCAGAATACTGCAGAAGCTGATAAAAGCGTTGTACCCAGTGCTCAACACCTGGGAACTGAACCTGGAAACCAAGATCCGACTACCCTCCCATATGGCTCCACTGCGTGAGTTACGATTAGTGCCTCCTGGATGCAGACCCTCCAGCGCATCCAGAATAAGATGCTTCTGTGGAGCCTGTATGCCCTTCCCATCACGAGGGCAGTTACCTTCCACGAGGAAACAAACACGGTAACTCTGAAAACGTCCATTCGACAGAAGGCAAGGCGTCTCTGTGACAAAGTGGATGCCCTGCACGACACTATGATATGGCACCACGACCCCCCGGCACTGGATCCGCCACCCTGTACCTCTCACCATCCTCGAGGAATCAGATTCAGAACATGGCTAACGATAGCCCTGTTACGACCACTAATGAAGTGTCAGTTTTGATACGACCACTCGATATGTGTCGCCCACCAAGACCAGTATGGTGTACTTGTGTTACCTATTGCCTGCCATCTTGAACGTCCACTGTCGGAGGGTGGTATGGGACTTCAAGTCCCACCGCCACACCTTCGACATGCGCTCCAATGATGTCATTGGAATGACGTCATTGCCCGCATCTCGTGGTCGTGCGGTAGCGTTCTCGCTTCCCACGCCCCGGTTCCTGGGTCAGGGATTTTCTCTGCCTCGTGATGGCTGGGTGTTGTGTGATGTCCTTAGGTTAGTTAGGTTTAAGTAGTTCTAAGTTCTAGGGGACTGATGACCATAGATGTTAAGTCCCATAGTGTTTAGAGCCATTTGAACCAATGACGTCATTGTAGGATAGAACACTTTTTCCCTGAACACCAAAACAGTAAGCCCGAGATCCACCAGTGATGCTCTACTTCAACCTACCACAAAAAAAAAAGACCCAGCAATCAGTAGTTTTACTCTTCACAACGATGGCGGAGATAGCTGTCGAAAGCTTGCTAATTTTATTCGAATTGGCCCTGCTTGAAAACCGAGAAGATTTCATTCAGTTTTGGAAAGATATTATAAGATGCAAGTAAAATGAGGACATTTAGAATTAAATTATGCGAGGCTGAGTGAAACAGACTAGGAAATGTGACACGAAGTCGTATGTGAATTTTGTCACGCGATCGTTAAAATAAGTGGCGGTGGCTGGAGTAGATGAGATAAAACGTGCAGACTGATCAGAGGAAAAACGCATCTGCGGAAAGATATTGTTAACATAGAATAAAAATTTGTATCTTGGGAAGTATTCTCTGAAGGTATTTGTCTAGTGTAGCATTATAGGAGGGCAACGGCCCTGCCGAAGTGGATACACCGGTTCCCGTGAGATCACCGAAGTTAAGCGCTGTCGGGCGTGGTTGGCACTTGGATGGGTGACCATCCAGGCTTCCATGCGCTGCTGCCATTTTTCGGGGTGCACTCAGCCTCGTGATGCCAATTGAGGAGCTACCCGACCAAATAGTATCGGCTTCGGTGAAGAATACCATCTTAGGACCGGAGAGCGGTGTGCTGACCCCACGCCCCCCCTGTCCGCATCCTCCACTGAGGATGACACGGCGGTCGGATGGTCCCGGTAGGCCACTCGTGGTCTGAAGACGGAGTAGCATTATAGGGAAATGAAAGGTGAACAACACGTGGTTCAGACAAGCAAAGAACAGAAGCTTTGAAATGTTGTGCCATAAAAGAATGCTCAAGATTCGAGGGGTAGATCAAATAACTGATGAAGAGATACGGAATTTAATTAGAGAGAAGGATTTTGTCACATATCTCAACTAAAAGTGAATTGAGGCATTGTAAATGTGGTAATGCGGAGAAGTGTGGAAGGTAACAATATTGTAGAGGGAGATAAATGCCTGACTGCTGCAAGCAGGTTCTCATGGATGTTGGCTGCAGAAGCTGTGCAGACATGAAGAGGCTTTCAGAGAGTAGATGAGTTTGGAGAGTTGCACCAGAGCTCACTTCGGACTGATAACAACAACAGCAGCAGCAGGAACAGCTGTGCATAGCGTTGCAGAGCTATGTGAAAGGGAACGATCATGTGAGGATTGTGGTACGGGAGGCGAATGGTTGATTTCGATTTATTTTGGGAAAGAGTGATTCATCTGTAAAGGAGGCCGCTCATACCACTGTAGTACGATCTATTCTTGAGTACTGCTCGTGAGTTTGCGGTCCAGGTCGGATTAAGGGAGGACATCGAAGCTGAGGCGTGGCTGGCTCATGTGATGCGCAGGATTAAACCTTCATTGCAATTCTGTCTTTAGTCGTGATTACGCTGTTATCCTCTCCTTCCGCGGGTGGCAGCAGCGGTGTATATAGATATTCGCACCTTGGACTATCTTCGACCTGGCTCATATAGTTTCCGGCTGGGCGGTGTGCGAAGGGTCTGAGCACCGAGGAATTCTCGGCGGGGCGTAGTTTGACCGGGCCCGCTGGCGGTGTCTATGCGGTGTCGGAGGGTGTGGCGCTGTTCCCATTGCTACGAGGTCCGTGGCTCACCGACCCTGGACACGAAACTTGAGTTTTGACTTAATCTGACTGTACACATTGTGTCATTTGGAATTCGTTATTGGTTGTTGGGACATTCCCACGAGCAACAAAGTGGTTTTCAAGTTGGAAAATTCTAGCCACCCTCTGGTGGAGTTACACTGTATTTGGTTATTTGAATTGGAGTGCACCAGCGGAATCATCTGCCTTGTGGCCGTTAACTTTCCAGTTACCTGCTCTGGGCGTGGACGTAAATTTCAGGCAATGTAGTTTCCTTATTGTGTTGTTGCTGTCCAGCACAGTGTGTACTTTGACAGCTCCGTGTATGATCGGTTGTGGGCGCCAATATCTTCTACGTTGTTCGGTTGAACTCCCTGTTGTGGCGCGGACGGGTGAAGTGGAAGTTATCTTGTCGGTGGGTCCGTTTACTGTCGGTCGGGTAAGTTGTGGTCGGATCGTGAATGGCTGGCCCGACTGCCTGTCTCATCTAAGCGAGCGCTAGTGTTTGGTTTCCAGGCCGACCATCGAACATCTGGGCGCCCTTGTGTGTACTGCCTTATTTTTGTTAATTTGTTCTTGTTGTTGGTTCTTGTATGGCTTCTAGCCGGTTTTGTGTTTTAAATTAGAGTTGTTTTACTCTTAAGGCCTTCAGCCTAGTCTAAAATACTGTTTCACTTAAGCCCTTTGCCATTTAAAATTTTTTCTTCGGTCCTCAGCCGATTGGAATTTATCGTGTTTACTTCAGCCTAACTAAAGCACTGTTGTAAGATAAGGCTTGCCTTTTAAATTTCTGATTATGCTTGCGTTTTAAGTTATTGGCTTCAGCCGTTTTTAAATTAAAGTGGCTTTCAGTCGGCAACTAAGCCCCAAAGATTAAAGCTGTGTGTTTAAAAATTTTTTTTGGGCGCTTGCAATGTTTGACAGCCCCTTATTTTGGCCCCTTTCTACCATTTATTCTATCTGTCCTGTCCTGCGGGTTAAGCAGGGCATTTCAGAAGCAATTCTGAGGAGGGCTGCTATATTTATTACCTGTAGGTTCGAACGAGACGCAAGTGTTACGGAAATTCTTCGCGAACTCAAATGAGAATCCGTGGAGGGAAGGCGGCGTTTGTTTCGAGGAACACCATTGAGAAAATTTATAGAACCGGCATTTGAAGCTGGCTGCACAGCGATCCAAGTGCTGTTGATATACATTTCACTGATATAGGAATGGAATGTTTGTTTCTTCCAGGTACTACGACAGAACACTAACCAAAGAAGAACGAATCACTGTTGTTTCTGCTCGTCTTCGTGGAATGACGTATGAACAGGAGCGTACCGACTTTGCCCGTCGATTCCAGAAAACAGGCCCCACCAGGCTTGGTATCAAGACCCTCGTCAACAAATTACTGCCTACTGTTAGTGTTGCAGATGAAGAACGTCCAGAGAGGCCGGCCGTAACGCCAGACACAGTGCAAAGTGTGCAGGATGCAATCACACGTAGCCCTTCCGCATCTACCAGGGGACTTAGTAGGGAACTCGGTATTCCTCAAACCACTGTGTGGAGAGTTCTTCGTTACAAGCTGCACGAACTTGTGTACCATATCCAAGTCGTATATAAGCTTGAAGCGGAGGACTACGCAGCCAGACAAGCTATGTGTCATGACCTGCTACAAGCTGTGGAAACTGATAATTTGGTGCAAAGTGTCTTGTTCAGTGATGAAGCTACATTTCCTACCTGTGGACATGTGAACAGACACAACTGCAGGATCTGGGCAGACGAACAACCAAGTGTGCTGCAGGAGTGGCAAAGGGACGCAGCAAAAGTGAACGTTTGGTTAGGGATGACGAGATCAACAGTGTAGGGGCCCTTCGTCTTCGCAGAAGAACCACATACCTAGATATGTTGGAACAGTTTTTGGAGCCCCAGTTGATATCTGATAGGATTATGGATACAGTGTTTTTTTCTTCAACAGGATGGTGCACCACCCCATTTTGCCCTCGTTGTTTGGGATTATCTGAACCAAGCGTTTCCCGGCAGATGGCTTGGTCGTGCCTCTCCACGGATGTGGGCACCCCACTCTCCTCACTTTACACCCTTAGACTTTTTTGCGTGGGGGTTTATCAAATGGTTCAAATGGCTCTAAGCAGTATGGGACTTAACATCTGAGGCCATCAGTCCTCTAGAAATGGTTCAAATGGCTCTGAGCACTATGGGACTTAACATCTGAGGTCGTCAGTCCCCTAGAAATGGTTCAAATGGCTCTGAGCACTATGGGACTTAACATCTGAGGTCATCAGTCCCCTAGAAATGGTTCAAATGGCTCTGAGCAGTATGGGACTTAACATCTGAGGCCATCAGTCCCCTAGAAATGGTCCAAATGGCTCTGAGCACTATGGGACTTAACATCTGAGGTCATCAGTCCCCTAGAAATGGTTCAAATGGCTCTGAGCAGTATGAGAACATCTGAGGTCATCAGTCCCCTAGAAATGGTTCAAATGGCTCTGAGCAGTATGAGACTTAACATCTGAGGTCATCAGTCCCCTAGAAATGGTTCAAATGGCTCTGAGCAGTATGAGACTTAACATCTGAGGTCATCAGTCCCCTAGAAATGGTTCAAATGGCTCTGAGCAGCATGGGACAACATCTGAGGTCATCAGTTCCCTAGAACTTAGAACTGCTTAAACCTAACTAACCGAAGGACATCACACACATCCATTCCCGACGCAGGATTCGAACCTGCGATCGTAGCGGTCGCGCTGTTCCAGACTGAACCACCTAGAACCGCTCGGCCACATCGGCCGGCGGGGTTTATCAAGTCTAAGGTATAGTAGGTGAAGATCTGCAACACTGAACACTTACAACGGATTCGAGCCGCAGCTGCTGAGATTACACCAGATATGCTTGGGCAGGTTTTTCGGTCCACAGTGGAGGGCTGGGGAGTGTGCCTAGACATGCAAGTTGGTCACATTCAAATGTGCTGAAATTATGTCCTATTTTAACCTACGTTGCAGTGCCATTAGATACTGGTTAATAAAATTTGTTTAAGTTACAAAATGTATAGTGACTTTAGAATCACCCTGTACATTTAGCGTAAGGACCACGAAAATAAGATACTACAAATTAGGTCACACGAGGAGCCTTATAGACAGTCTTTTTCTGCGACTGCAACAGAAAGGAAACTAAAAACAGTGGTCATCACTTAACATTTCCGGGCTGAGATGCCGTGGTCCATACATAAGACTCTCCCCTGACGTTTCGCCTTCGACTGCGGAAGGCATCCTCCGAGGACAATCGGCCAACTGCAACGAGAGCACGAGTGAGCGCCGTATGTATAAGCCATCCAGAGGGCGCCGCTGTCAATCACGTGACGCCGGCTGAGCTATGATCTCTGACATTGCCAACTTTCTCAGTTGGAATTAATCGATTGTCAAGCTGTTGCTGCAATGTTGACATCCATATCTTATCCAGCTCAATGCCTTCATCTTTTCTATTAAAATTATTGCAGTGTTTGGCAGTCTCAATGGCCTCTCTGTACATTCGTGTATAATAATGCGACGTCTTTGCTATAGCGGTCGTCTCACTAAACTATTTCATGATCACCTTCCTGAAACACATGTTCCGCTGCAGCCGGTTTATCAATACGCCCGAGGCGGCAGTTACTTTTATGTTCACCCAGACAGGTGTTGTCGCTTCTTTTTGTTGTGCCTATATAGACCTTTCCACAACTGCACGCAATTTTATAGACACCTGGTGTAGCTAGAGGATGTCGTTTATCTTTTGCGGATTTTTAACATTCTTTTATTTTCGTGGTGGGTCTGAAAACAGTTTCCACATCGTACTTGCTTAAATTTTTTCCAGTGCGATCAGTGACCTCACTGATGAATGGCAAGAACACTTTCCCCTTGGGTTGGTGCCGATCCTGGTCCGTCCTTGTTGTCAGTCTAGGACGGTATTTCCTGCCAGTCGCGTAATGGTGCTAACAGCGCTACTAAGAGAATGCAAATCAGGTTTGCTTTAAATACACGCTGCAACGGTCATAAGGTTAGTTACTTTCGAGACTAGAAATTACTGAGTTGATGCTATTCAAGAACGTCTGTAAGGCTACAAAGATGCCATTAGTCAACACCTTGCACAGTTCGAACGACGGCGTTTAATAGGGCTACGAAAAGCTGTATGTCTCTTATGGCAGAAATGCAGCCTCTGTGTGTGGTTACTGGTAGCGGTGCTCACGAGAATGTGAGGTGGCTAGAAGACCAGGCTCCTGACGTCACGTTGGTTTTGGTTTGCTTTCGGGGGGGAGGGGGAGGGGGGGTGGCTGGGGGGTGTCGGGGGGGGGGGGGGGGCGGCGGGACGGGCAAAAGCAACTGGGGTCATACGCGCCCAGGTCAAAACTATACAACACGAAGACAGAGAGGAGTTAAAGTGTTACTATACGTGTCCCAACTGACATAATACACTCATGCTCATAAATTAAGGATAATGCTGATACACGGTGAAGCAACACTCTGGTGGACGGTTTGCGGTTTCAAATCACCTCGGGGTATGACCATGCGGTGCATCTGACTTGAGGTCGTCGCACGGTGGCGCTGGCAGCAGTCCATATACACAGAGGTGTGCATGTCAGAGTACGGTGCAGCGAGTAAGTGTGCAGACGTTTTCGGACGTGCTAATGGTGACTGTGTGTTGAAAATGGCTCAAAGAACACATATTGATGACTTTATCAGGGGTAGAATACTAGGGCGACTGGAGGTTGGTCAAACACAGCAGGTCGTAGCACGGATCCGTGTGTTACAACGTGTGATCTCAAGATTGTGGCAACGATTCTAGCAGGCAGGCAACGTGTCCAGGCGCCACAGTACGGTACGTCCACAGAGTACAACACCACAAGAAGATCGATATCTCACCATCAGTGACCGCAGACTCCCACGGAGTACTGCAGGTAGCCTTGCTCGGGACCTTACCGCAGCCACTCGAACAGTTGTCTCCAGAAACACAGACTACAGACGACTGAACAGAGATAGTTTATTCGCCCGGAGACCTGCAAGGTGCATTCCACAGACCCCTGGTCACAGGAGAGCCCGTAAAGTCTGGTGTCAAGAACACAGTACATGGTCATTGGAACAATGGTACCAGGTTATGTTGACGGATAAGTCCATTTATAGTCTGAACAGTGATTGTCGCCGGTTTTTCATCTGGCGTGAACCAGGAACCAGGTACCAACCCCTTAATGTCCTTCAAAGGGACCTGTATGGTGGTTGTGGTTTGATGGTGTGGGGTGGGATTATGATTTGTGCATGTACACCCATGCATGTCTTTGACAGAGGAACTGTAACAGGTCAGGTGTATCGGGACGTCATTTTGCGCCAGTATGTCCGCCTTTTCAGGGGTGCAGTGGGTCCCACCTTCCTCTTCATGGATGCTAACGCACGGCCCCAACGAGCTGGGATCGTGGAGGAGTACCTTGAAATAGAAGATATCAGGCGAATGGAAAGGCCTCCCTGTTCTCTCAATCGAGACGGTCTGGGATGCTCTCGATCGACGTGTCGCTGCACGTCTTCAAACTCCTAGGACACTTCAGGAGCTCCGACAGGCACTGGTGCAAGAATGGGGTCTGTACCCCAGCAGCTGCTCGACCACCTGATCCAGAGTAGGTCAACCAGCTGTGCGGCCTGTGTAAGTGTGCATGATGATCATATGCCATACTGACGTCGGGGTACGTGTGCAGGAAACAGTGGTGTTCTGTGGCACATGTGTTTCGGGACAGTTTTCTCAACTTATCACTATACTGTGGACTTACAGAGCTGTGTCGTGTGTGTTACCTATGCGCCTATGCGGCAGCTGCAATTACCCGTAATTTATGAGCATGAGTGTAGAAGACAGCTAAAAACAGGCATGTGGAGAAAGGGCTAAAAAGGGCAATACAAAAACGGAGATCGAAAATTAAAATTAAATGGCCTTCGCCATATTGCTTTGGCGGATAAAAGGCAAGACGCTGTCGACAGCCCGCGCGTCATTTGCTAAAACGGCCGGTAACTCAGACGGCAAACGCAAGCGGCAACGGTAAACGTTAAAAAATCGACATTCAATCAGGAAGTGGCGCACAGTTAACACTTGAGTGCAATGTGGACAACGTGGTGGGGTAGCGTCACTTAGGAAATGACGATGGCTAAAAAGGGCAGTGCTCAATACGCAGTCGAGTTAAAATAACCTCCTCCCGGTAGGAGGGCCGAGAGGAGGTCGTCCAAGCCCCTGGGAGAGGCCTAATAAGCCGGAACGTATTCCCTCGAAGGGAGGACCATTGGCGTTGCCAAAGGACACCTTCTTGACAGACGCAACACAGAAATCATCGAAGGAAATGTAGGTACTCGCGGGCTGAGGGAGGACTGCAGCTTTGGCAGCAGCGTCAGCAGCCTCGTTTCCTTGCAGACCGACTTGACCAGGGACCCACAGAAACATCACACTGTCTCCACCAACAGTGAGGAGTTGACAGTTTCCCTGAACCCATTGCACTAAGAGATGGGCGGTATACAGCGCATGTAGACTTTGAAGGGCACTGAGTGAGTCTGAAAATGGTTCAAATGGCTCTGAGCACTATGGGACTCAACTGCTGTGGTCATCAGTCCCCTAGAACTTAGAACTAATTAAACCTAACTAACCTAAGGACATCACACACATCCATGCCCGAGGCAGGATTCGAAACTGCGACCGTAGCAGTCGCGCGGTTCCGGACTGAGCGCCTGAACCGCTAGACCACTGCGGCCGGCGAGTGAGTCTGAGCAGAGGACACAATTGAAAGGGCTGTGTCGCCGGATGTACTCCGTGGCCTGATACAAGGCGAAGAGGTCGGCTCTAAGTAGGAGTGTGCTGGAAGCCGATATCAAAAGACATGGGTGCCAATGACAGAGGCAGAGCCGACCCCACGGTCAGTCCGAGAGCCTTGAGTGTATAGAAAAGTACTATCCAGAAGTCCCATGCGAAGGTAATGAAGGGATAGACCGAGGCTGGAGCAGTGTCCTTAGCAAGAGGGCTGTTGTAAAAGGCGCCGGTGGCCAAACGGATGCCACGATGGTGAATAGTGTTGAGACGGCGTAAGACGGATGGGCGTGCAGAAGCATAGACAAAGCACCCATATGCAGGTCTGCAAAGCACCCGTAGTCGAGTTTGGAACGCACAATGGACTGGTACAAACAAAGGACGGTGGCACCTCAGGAAGTACGATTGAGGATACGTAGGACATTGAGGAACCGCAACAACGAACTGTAAGGTAAGATACATGGGAGGACCAAGAGAGTGTCCTATCGAGCATGAGCTCAAGGAATTTCGTAGGTGTAACGAAGGGAAGGGCAACAGGCCCAAGATGTTAAGATGGTGTGAGAAACCACTTGCATGGCCAGAAATTCATACACACGGTTTTGTCACTGGAAAACCGAAAGCCAATGTCGATGCTCCAGGACTAAGAGGATCAAGACACCACTCAGTGAGACTGGTCCGTGGAGAACTGCAATAGATGGCAAGTCGTCAACAGAAAGGGAGCCAGAGATCCCCAGTGGGAGACAGGGCATGATACTGTTAATGGCGCTAGCAAAGAAGACGACACTCAGTACGGAACCCTGACGCACACCGTTTTCCTGGATAAAGGTGTTCGAAAAGGCAGAACCTGCACGCACCTTCAATACTCCATCTTGTAAAAACGCCTGAAGGGAACAGAGCAGGGGGCCACGGAAGCCCAACGTGTAAAGAGTACAGACGATACCAGTTCACCAGCAGGTGTCGTAGGCCTTCTCCAAACTGAGAAAAACGGCCACAGTCTGGATTTCCGCAGAAAACCATTCATGACATGGGTGGACAAAGTAACGAGATGGTCAACTGTAGAACGCCTTGCTCTAAATCCACACCGTGCATTCGTCAGTAAATTGGAAACTCGAGCTACCATACCAGCAAGGCATGAATCATACGTTCCATCAGCTTGCAGATGCAACTGGTAAGAGAGATGGGGCGGTAGCTAGAAGGAAGGTTTTTGTCCTTACCATGCTTAGGTATGGATATGACAGTAGTTTCACGTCAGCATCCCTGTGCCCTATGCCCAGAGGCGGTTGTATGTGTTAAGCAGAACGTGCTTGCCCGCAAGAGAAGGGTGCTGCAGCATTTGAATGTGGATGGCGCCCTAGGGTGGAGGCGTTCGATACAGTTCCGCACTGTCGCCTGATAAACAGAGTAAGAGCCTACGGAATATCAGACCAGCTGTGTGGCTGGATTGAAGAGTTTTTAGCAAACAGAACACAGCATGTTGTTCTCAAAGGAGAGACGTCTACAGACGTTAAAGTAACATCTGGCGTGCCACAGGGGAGTGTTACGGGACCATTGCTTTTCACAATATATATAAATGACCTAGTAGACAGTGTCGGAAGTTCCATGTGGGTTTTCGCGGATGATGCTGTAGTATACAGAGAAGTTGCAGCATTAGAAAATTGCAGCGAAATGCAGGAAGATCTGCAGCGGGTAGGCACTTGGTGGATGGAGTGGCAACTGAACCTTAACATAGACAAATGTAATGTATTGCGAATACATAGAAAGAAGGATCCTTTATTGTGTGATTATATGATAGCGGAACAAACACTGGTAGCAGTAACTTCTGTAAAATATCTGGGAGTATGCGTACGGAACGATTTGAAGTGGAATGATCACATAAAATTAATTGTTGGTAAGTGGGTGCCAGGTCGAGATTCATTGGGAGAGTCCTTAGAAAATGTAGTCCATCAACAAAGGAGGTGGCTTACAAAACACTCTTTCCTCCTATACTTGAGTATTGCTGATCAGTGTGTGATCCGTACCAGATTGGGTTGACAGAGGAGAGGGAGAAGATCCAAAGAAGAGCTGTGCGTTTCGTCACAGGGTTATTTGGAAACCGTGATAGCGTTACGGAGATGTTTAGCAAACTCAAGTGGCAGACTCTGCAAGAGAGGCGCTCTGCATCGCGGTGTAGCTTGCTCGCCAGGTTTTGAGAGGGTGCGTTTCTGGATGAGGTATCGAATATACTGCTTCCCCCTACTTATACCTCCCGTGGAGATCACGAATGTAAAATTAGAGAGATTCGAGCGCGCACGGAGGCTTTCAGACAGTCGTTCTTCCCGAGAACCATACGCGACGGGAACAGGAAAGGGAGGTAATGAAAGTGGCACGTAAAGTGCCCTCCGACACAAACCGTTGGGTGGCATGCGGAGTATAAATGTAGATGTAGATGTGGATCGGGATGAACTGAGAGCATGATCGAGCTCCCTCGTAGTGAAGGCGCCATTGTGGCACTCACGATTCGGAGAAGAGTTGGGTATCACCCAAGCTTCCTCCATTCTTTTCCGATGGAGGAAGGCAGGGTGATAGTGGGAAGAGCTTGAAAATGGTGGCCCAAGCTGTTGGAGATAGCAATAGGGTCTATTATAACATCGTCTGCTGCTATGAGTCCGAAAATGTGGGAATGGATCTTCGTCCCAGAGAGCCGTCGGAAGTTGGCCCACACGACAAAGGAAGTGGTGCGACTGGTAAAAAAAAACTACTGAATGAAATCTAGCTATCTCGTTTGCTATCCCGAAGAATGCGACGACACTTTGCACGCATCTGTTTATAATGAATGCAGTTTGCCGTTGTACTATGACGGTTATAAACGTGGAGAGTATGTCCTCCGTGTGCGAAATGCATCGCGGTATGTCTCAGTCCACCAAGGGACTGCGATGCGATGTGGTAAAGAGGAAGTGCGAGGAATGGAACGTTCTGCAGCAGCAAGGGTAACGCTGGTGGGATAGTCCATCTGGTCATCACAATGGGAAATCTCGTTCTTTGAAGGTCGCCAGGGAGGAGTAACGCTGCCGTTAAGTCTTAGTGAGTTGTCATTTTGGCCTCCACATGGATGGGGTACGAGTCAGCAAAGGGACAGAACATGGGAAATGGTTCCTCGAGTAGCTGTCAGAAAGAACGGACCCCTCACGACGATGGGATAGCTGGGCAGTGGAAAGGGATAGGTCCTAATGGGAATAGGTGGATTATCCTGCTCCATGGGATCCACAGAAGCATCGGCTTGCTTGTGCGGTCAGTCCGTGGAGTCCAACGGTTGGTGGTGCACACAGGCGAGACAGAGGCCAGCCGGGCTAAGGTACCACGTGGAGACAGCATGGAACAGGATCTTCGAGTTGGCGAAGGAGAAGACCACTTGCCTTTGGTGGACTTCTTTGAGCGTTTCCGGTTAGAGGAAGACCAGAGTGTTGTTTGGCTGGAGGGATGGAGTCCAAATGGTTCAAATGGCTCTGAGCACTATGGGACTTAACATCTATGGTCATCAGTCCCCTAGAACGTAGACCTGCTGAAACCTAACTAACCTAAGGACAGCACACAACACGCAGTCATCACGACCAGGATGGCCGGACGTGGATTTGAACCGTCGTCCTGCCAAAAGAGAGTCCAGTGTGCCAACGACTGCGCTACCTCCCCCTGTTCGGTTTTTAGGATTCCCATTTCCGATATGTAATGGAAGTAAATCTTAAAAACCGAAATACACGAAATCAATAGAAGGCGTTTATTCACAAATCTTACTTGCTTCACTGTTACAAGTTTTAAAACAAAAGTCCAACCTATATCCAAGCTTTCTGCTGTGAAGAGAAAAGCGTGGACTTTGTTTTCTTTTTACAGCTCTAACAGGCTATGAATGCTTTATTTCATATATATCTGTTGTATTTACTAGATGATGAGCATCATAATTTGTAGTCCTCCTTCTTCTCATTTGAAATGAGTTTCTTAAATTTACAGAGCCATCTATTATGCTGCGTACATAAAAAAGTTAATAAGGTGTTCATGAACATCTTTTGTTTCATTTATTTTGATTTCCTACGACGTATTTCCTCAGACAACTGTAAATTTTTACACTTCGTAAATTTGTGGTAAGTTCCTGTTGGACCAAACTGCTGAGATCATCGGTTTCTAAGCTTAGACAGTACTTAATCTAACTTAAACTAACCTACGGTCAGGACGACACACACACATCCATGCCGGAGGGAGGACTCGAACCTCCGACGGGGGGAGCCGCGCGAACCGTGGCAAGATGCCTAAGACCGCACGGCTACCCCGCGCGGCGGCAACTGTAAATCACGTTGCAAATATCAGGAATCATTTTAATTAATTGTTGAGATACAACAGCACTGATTTTCAGGTCCTCCTAACTTCTGCCAGTGGTTGCAAACCGTAAAGATTCTAACAACCTCTTCTCGCAGCTTACAGTCCCTCTCATGACTGCATTGTTTTTCGTTAAGAACGTTTTGATGATGCTCAGCAGTTCCGAAAAGCGCGTTTCATCTGTTATTAGATTATTAAGCAAATCATCGGCTCCCGGCTACTTCGGTAAGAGAATATGCACGAATTTCTTTCCTCGTTTTTTTTTTTGTGTCATCAGTCTACTGACTGGTTTGATGCGGCCCGCCACGAATTCCTTTCCTGTGCTAAACTCTTCATCTCAGAGTAGCCCTTGCAGCCTGCGTCCTCAATTATTTGCTTGACGTATTCCAATCTCTGTCTTCCTCTACAGTTTTTGCCCTCTACAGCTCCCTCTAGTACCATGGAAGTCAATTCCTCGTATTGCCCACAGCTTACTCTCAGCTTTTATTGGCCTTGTTACCTCTAAAACAGCCAAAGCAAATACGTAAGAATTTTTGTTTCTGTGTAAAATCAAAGGGGATTTCCTACAACGTAAACACATCATCATCATCATCCTCATCATCATCATTTAAGACTGATTATGCCTTTCAGCGTTCAGTCTGGAGCTGAGACCCCTTATAAAATTCCTCCATGATCCCCTATTCAGTGCTAACATTGGTGCCTCTTCTGATGTTAAACTTATTACTTCAAAATCATTCTTAACCGAATCCAGGTACCTTCTCCTTGGTCTACCCCGACTCCTCCTACCCTCTACTGCCGAACCCATGAGTCTCTTGGGTAACCTTGCTTCTCCCATGCGTGTAACATGACCCCACCATCTAAGTTAGTCCTGACTGCTACATGTATAGAGTTCATTCCGAGTGTTTCCTTGATTTCCTCATTGTGGACACCCTCCTGCCATTGTTCCCATCTACTAGTTCCTGCAATCATCCTAGCTACTTTCATATCCGTAACCTCAACCGTGTTGATAAGGTAACCTGAATCCACCCAGCTTTCACTCCCATACAACAAATGTGGTCGAAAGATTGAAAGGTCCACAGATAACTCAGTCTTGGTGCTGACTTCCTTCTTGCAGAAGAGAGTAGATCGTAGTTCAGCGCTCACTGCATTAGCTTTGCTACATCTCGCTTCCAGTTCTTTCACTATGTTGCCATCCTGTGAGAATATGCATCCTAAGTACTTGAAACCGTCCACCTATTCTAACTTTGTTCCTCCTATTTGGCACTCAATCCGTTTATATCTCTTTCCCACTGACATTACTTTCGTTTTGGAGATGGTAATCTTCATACCATAGTCTTTACAGTTTTGATCGAGCTCTGAAATATTACTTTGCAAACTTTCAATCGAATCTGCCATCACAACTAAGTCATCTGCATATGCGAGACTGATTATTTTGCTTTCACATATCTTAATCTCACCCAGCCAGTCTATTGTTTTCAACATATGATCCATAAATAATATGAACAACAGTGGAGACAGGCTGTAACCTTGTCTTAGCCCTCAAACAACTCTGAACCATGAACTCAATTTACCGTTAACTCTAACTGCTGCCTAACTATCCATGTAAAGACCTTTAATTGCTTGCAAAAGTTTGCCTCCTATTCCATTATCTCGTAAAACAGACAATTACTTCCTCATAGGAACCCGGTCATATGCCTTTTCTAGATCTATAAAGCATAGATACAATTCCGTGTTCCACTCGTAACACTTCTCCATTATTTGCCGTAAGCTAAAGATCTGGTCCTGACTACCTCTAAGAGGCCTGGCAACAATCAAGTAAACATAATGAATTTAAAATAAACAAGTAACAACAACAACAGGGTGGAGCTGTAATCAGAGAGTGTTGACACGAAAATAGTCGGTCGATCGGTCGGTAAACTAATACATCTGTAGCGGCTTTAACTGAACTTACGTAGGAAGTAGAGAGGTGATCGAACATCCATCCTCTAATGTCAGAGTATGGAATTAATACAAGACTCACAACGAAACATCGTCCTATCGCCATTAGGAGAATAAAAGTATAAGGCACCTGAAACTCGGTATAAAGTACCAGGGTGTAACTACGGTACCTAGTGGAAAGACAAACTATGGAAAACCAAGAAAAAATATTTAATAGCTTACATAAGACAGAGCCAACCGCCAGCCGGCGTACACAGCATAAAGCGTTGCGTGCAGCGGACGAATGTAATGCGGTCGAGAACACGAGATCAGACCTCGCAGCCGGCCACACAAACATAGAGGCGTAGAGACAAGGTCATACAACCGTAATAACAGACATCAAGGGTAGATGGCGTTGCTTAACCAGCTAACATAAGAAAAGCGTTTTCACGGCTAAATTATATATGAGGAAAAAATAAATTAGGTAAACAGTAAAATTATTAAAATTAAATTAGTGCAGCTTGTGTCTTGGCACTTATTTTATCACTGTATCTGCACTAATTTAATTTTAATAATTTGAATGTTTACCTAACATGTTTTCCCCATATGTAATTTAACTGTGTAACCGTTTTTCTTAAGTGCTCATGCCTCTCAATGTTATTTTACAACCCTAGCTTAATATGAAGATGCCCCACAATGGTGAAACGCGACATTGCCGAAATACAGACAACACAATTTGCAACCGAGGCCGTTATAACGCCGCTTATTTTGGACGCTAAATTGAAAATATAAAATAGTACCCGAAACCCAATGAAAGTCCAGAACCCAAGATCCAAATTTCAAGTCCCACTGGAATAGCATCACTTGAATAGTAGCAAGTACATAGAAAAGAAATCCACTATAAACTGACTTAATGTGTTGAAAAGGGAAAGAAATGAAGTAGAATCCATTAGTTTCAAATTAAAATAATAGTAGATCGCAAAGTAGTGTACTTATAGATCACGGAATAGAACGAGTGAACTCAAACAATACTCTTTGTGAGTACTGTTTGATGACACAGCGTAATACAGAAGAAAAAAAATCATACATTGTTAATGTGCTGCCAGCGGTTGCTGGATCAGTTCGTATCTCAACGTATGCTCTTGTACGTAGGCGCGACGAGATTGTTTTTGTGCATTTTTGGAAATTTTGCGATCTGTAGCAATCTTGAAGTAGGTAGATCAGCAACCTTGAGTATATCACTACGTAAAGCCAAGAGAGGAAAAGATCCGGACTTGTCTTAAATTGATTATCATACAGGGAAGACTGAACTTTACCCCAGAGTAATAGACTGTTAGCAATTTACGGACATAGGAAGTGAACACTCGTATTGAATTCTGAGAAAGTACTGAAGTTTCGTTAAAGTAGCAAATGGAATCTGGATCTTCTTACTTACTCTTTGACGGAAAAGTTACTAATTCCACCCAGCTTAGGGAAAAGTTACTTCCTTAATACAATAACAGAACGGGAATAGTATAGAATAAACCAGCATGAAGTGGATTTACTGTGTGACCTTTCTTTGAACCCATTTTAATATCGTGGGTTTATGAAATATTTAATTGTGCGACGACATAGATTAATATCAGAGCGCAGCATGTATAAATATTCTTTGCCGCGTCAGACAGTTATTGTACCTATTCGAACTATTAAGCTTAAGTAAACTGAAAACTTTAGGGGAGAAACTATTGCCGTATACGGACTTTAGCCATAATTAGTACAAGGATAGCCATTGGTGTGCAACTACGTGTAGTTGTGCTCGTACACGTAGGAGAGCATATAATTATTTGAACTGGTCGGTATCATTGATACGCACTCGGCGTGAATACAGTGCTGCAGGACGATTTTTTTGTGTAATGTTCCTCATAAGACAATATTACCGCTATTTAGTCGGAGCACCAATTTCACCTATCAACATTTCCAATATAGCTTAAGAGGAGCAGTAACACCGCCTTATTTAAAGACATTCATAACCGTTTACTGTACCAGGCGTCCAGCCTGAAACTGAACCATTTTTATTCATTTATTTGTTTCTGATTGTAAACTTTACCTCGATGACTGTAATAGTGTCTTGAAGCAGGGACCTCAGATCAGCACAACACTCCAATATTTTACTAGAAGACGCCTTAATTACCACTGTATATCCTTCATCCGCATAAACTACGACTTTCACAATCTCTCATGTGGATGTTCCCCAGCAAAGGTAAAAGAAACGATACTATTCCAGAAATACACTCTAAGGGGGAAAAAAGACGCACCGCGAACGAAATTATCCGACTGGGACGGAAATCAGTAGATGTGTTATACACGTACAGACGAGCTAACAATTACAATTTCATGTTAACATAATCTTACGTCGGTTCTTGATAGAACATTATAATAATAAAGATACAATAAAGTAGATAGACACAATAAAATAATAAAGATACAATAAAACTGATTGCCACAGCCAATGGCTACAATCCAGTTCCTATTGACCACATCTTGCACAGGAAACAAAAACGGAAAATTATATCCCTCCTCTATGCCCCACCCGCTTTCCCATCCTCCGCCTGCAAGAAATGGTGTACACTACCATTTATAGGTGAGGTATCACAGATTGTAGCCAAAGCACTGAAATCCTGCAAGTACAGGCTTTTCTACTATGTCAGCAACACGACAGCACAGTGTGTTTTTAATAGCGAAGATAAGATCCAGTTGTTAGCCAACAGTGGGATATACAAAATCACCTGTTCTGATGGTGACAAATTTTACATTGGTCAGTCAGGCAGAGACATATCAACTAGGTTGGCTGAACATGAACGCAGCTGGAGGTAGCAGAATTCAGACTCTGCATTTGCTGAGCATGTACTGAGTGAGGGCCACAACTACCAGCCAGTGTCCCGTGTACTTCACTTAGCAAACAGGCCATAAACTCGCCCTGCTGGAAGCCCTGGAAATTAACAAACATCTAGCTCACAGTCCAGATCTAATCCTAAATGAGCAAACACTACTCAACACTTCCCCTCTCCTAAACTTCATACAATAATCTCTGTTGTTCTTTACTTCCCACACTATCTGTCCATATATATTCCCATTTTCCTATATTCATTAAGTTCTTTCGTTTGTTGAAGTTGTCTTTGTATCCCATATAGACTGTAGTTTCAATAGTTAAGGCTTTCTTTTAACTGGTACTTGTATTACTGTCCAGGTTTAACACCCCTTTGTAGTTGTCTCATCAAATACTGTTCATATTTTACTTTGTTCATTTATTTAATGCGAATTGTTACAGTGGCACTGTTTCGATTATAATGTTAATGTTAACATGCAGTACCACCTCACTGTCAAAGATCACATTTACTGTACGTTCTCCCAAACGCCTCCATTTTCCTGCATTTATTTATTCCTGTTTATGTTACTGATATTGCTTAAGTTCCTTGTGTGTTCTGTAGCTACATTGATAATTGTCTCTTCTTTTAATTGGTTTGTGTATCACTCTCCATGTTTCATACCTCCTGATGTGGCCTTGTATAGTACTAATTTTATTTTATTTTATTAGTTTTGTTTATGAATAGAAACTGTTATGCAAGCGAGCTATTCCTATTTTGTGTCAAAGGTTTTCATGTCTACTACATTGTTATTGATGTACTGTTCAATTTTTACTTTTTCATTGCATTGCCACCACAATGTCAAAGATGTTACTTTATGTATGTTTCTACGTCAATCTAGATGTGTTACTTCTCTTCTAATGTTGTTTGCAAACATTGTAACTTCTTTGGTGATAATACGCAGTAGATATAATTGCGTGGGCTCAATAGATGTCAGAAGATGCCCTTGTAAGCCGAAAACCGGTTAACAATAAAAGTAATATCGTAGAACAAAAGCAAACTGATGCTTTCAATTTATAATTACAATTGCAGAAAAACTGGTGATGTATTCAAGTGAAGGTGCTTAACAAATTGAGCAAGTAAATAACGTGTTGGTCGACATTTGGATCTTGTGTAATCAGCTATTCGGCTTGTCACCGGTTGATGGAGTTGTTGGATGTCCTTGTGAGGGATACTTCGCCAAATTCTGTCCAACTGGCGCTTTGGGTCGTCAAAATCCCTAACGGGTTGGAGGGCCATGTCCTTAATGCTCCAAACGTTCCCTAGCGGTGTGAGAACTGGCGACCTTCCTGGACAAGGTAGGGTCTGCTAAGCACGAGGACAAGCAATAGAAACTCTCGCTGTGCGCGAGCGGACATTATCTTGCTGAAATGTAAGGCCAGGATGACTTGCTATAAAGGGTAGCTAAACGGGGCGATGTGTTGAGCAGCTCCTATTAGATGGAGGGGGTCCGACAGCCGATCAGTTCCAGTCATTACACCAGGAGGGAGGTAAACGGCTCGTGTTGTCTGTAGTTCAACCATGCCTAGACGGTCAATACCGCGGTTCGATCGCGTCCACATTATTACTTTGTGACACGAAGGACTCTCAACAAAGGAAGTGTCCAGGCGTCTCGGAGTGAACCAAAGTGATATTTTTTGGACATGGAGGAATACAGAGAGACAGGAGCTGTCGATGACATGCCTCGCTCAGGCTACCCAGGGGCTACTACTGCAGTGGACGACCGCTACCTACGGATTATGGCTCGGAGGAACCCTGACAGCAACGCCACCATCTTGAATAATGCATTTTGTGCATCCACAGGACGTCGTGTTACGACTCAAAGTGTGCGCAATATGCTGCATGGTGCGCAACTTCACTCCTGATGTCCATGGCGAGGTCTATTTTTGAACCACGACACCATGCAGCGCAGTACAGATGGGCCCAACAAGATGCCAAATGGACCACTCAGAATTGGCATCAAATTCTCCTCACTGATGAGTGTCACATATGCCTTCAACGCCGGCTTGTGTGGCCGTGCGGTTCTAGGCACTTCAGTCTGGAACTGCGTGACCGCTGCGGTCGCAGGTTCGTATCCTGCCTCAGGCATGGGTGTGTGTGATGTCCTTAGGTTAGTTAGGTTTAAGTAGTTCTAAATTCTAGGGGACTGATGACCACAGATGTTAAGTCCCATAGTGCTCATAGCCATTTTTCTATGCCTTCAACCAGACAATCGTCAGAGACGTGTTTGAGTGCAACCCACTCAGACTGAACGCCTTAGACACACTGTCCAGCGAGCGCAGCAAAGTGGAGGTTCACTGCTGCTTTGGGGTGGCTTTATATGGGGCCGATGTACGCCACTGGTGGCCATGGAAGGTGCCGTAATGGTTCTACGATACGTGAATGCCATACTCTGGCTGATTGTAAGAGTGCCGTGGATGGCAGCTACAGGAGCACTGCTGTAAAAAGACGTGGCACCCACGGCACCCCAGACCATCACAACTGGTTGTCGGAACATATGGCAGGTGACAGTGAGCTTGCTGTCCCACTACTCTCTGGAGAGTCTCAAGACAAGTCTTCGCTGATCGTCAGGGTGGAAATCAAGGGGGGCTCATCACTGAAGACAATTCTACTCCCATCAACGAGATTTCAGGCCGAATGAGCGTGTAAGGGGTTGCGTGAACCCCTATCTGTGAGCCGACTATTAATGATCCACGTGGTCGCTGAAGCATACGATGCACGTCGGGTTGATAACAATGACAAACCGAGGGCTTCTAGTGCCTCTCTGACGATTGCTCGGTTCTCATGTTCTGTCACCTCTCTAGGTCGGCCGTTTCCATCTCGACACTGTCTTCGGCCATGTTCCACCCATTGCTGCCAGCACCGTCAAATGCTTCGATCGCTCCTACTCGAATGTCGAGCGATTCGCCGGTTACTCCAACCGGCTTCTTTGAGCCCAACTACACGTCCTCTCTCAAATGCTCACATCTGCATATATTGTTCATGCGGCAGTTGGCATGGCAAAGCTGCTGTCGAACTGAATACACCGAATGAACTTCACGAAGACTTTATGCACAGGTATGGACACGTCCACTATTTACAGTCCTCGCCAGCTGCCCGATGAAACTGCGCTGCAGTGTCACACATTCATCTATCGCCTATCAAAGTTTGCATGCTTGCATTCAAATTCTGGAGTTTACAACTGCTTTTCATGTACCAGTACTTCACATCTGCAATTATTCATGACATACTTACAAAAACTAGTGATCTTGCAATGTTTATCACATCAGTATGTTACTTAGACAAATGTATTCCAGAAATTTGATTACTATACTTTACTTCTTTTTGTTGATTTTCTCCGTCAGTATATATATATGATGGATGTCCGGCACATAGCTCACGTGAGGTTGAAGCGGTATTGAATAGCATATTTCATGACAGCTGGATTGGTCGTCGAAGCACCATACCATAGCCCGCACATTCACCATATCTGACGTCCACGGATTTCTTTCTGTGGGGAAAGTTGAAGGATATTTCCCATCGTGATCCACCGACAACCCCTGAAAACATGCGTCAGCGCATTGTCAATGCAGGTGCGAACATTACGGAAAGCGAACTACTCGTTGTTCAGAGGAATGTCGTTACACGTATTGCCAAATGCATTGAGGATGACAGACATAAATTTGAGCTTTTATTGCATTAATGTGGTATTTACAGGTAATCACGATGTAACAACATACGTTCTCAGAAATGATAAGTTCACAAAGGTACATGTATCACATTCGAACAACCGAAATAAAATGTTCAAACGTATATACGTTCTGTATTTTAATTTAAAAACCTGCCTGTTACCAACTGTTCGTCTAAAATTGTGAGCCATATGTTTGTGACTATTACAGCGCCATCTATCACAAAGCGAAAAAAGTGGTCCAACTAAAACATTCATATTTATGTACGTACTACACGAACATATAATAAAAAGTGGGGGTTCCTATTTAAAAAAAAAACGCAGTTGATATCCGTTTGACCTACAGCAGCGCCATCTACCGGGCCAACCATAACGCCATCTGGTTTCCCCATTCACGCTAGACGAGTTTCGTTCTTTGTAGTTTTTTCATCTGACGCTTATTTTGTGAGATATTTGGCCCGCTCAGGATCAATGGACCACCCTGTATATATATACTCGTCTAGCTCATCTAGCTGGAAGGGGGAAACCAGATGGCAGAAGTAAAGCTGCTGGGACCGGGCGCGAGTCGCGCTTCGGTAGCTCAGATGGTAGAGCACTTGCCCGCGAAAGGCAAAGGTCCTGAGTTCGAGTCTCGGTCGGGCACACAGTTTTAATCTGCCAGGAAGTGTCATATCAGCGCACACTCCGCTGCAGAGTGAAAATCTCATTGTGGATCCTTCAACTTTCCCCACAGAAAGAAATCCGTGAACGTCAGATACGGTGAACGTGCGGGCCATGGTATGGTGCTTCGACGACCAATCCACCTGTCGTGAAATATGCTATTCAATACCGCTTCAACCGCACGCCAGCTATGTGCCGAACATCCATCATCTTGGAAGTGCATCGCCATTATGTCTTGCAGTGAAACATCTTCTAGTAAGAACGGTAGAACATTACGTAGGAAATTGCCATTTAGATTGCCATCGATAAAATGGTGGCCAATTATCCTTCCTCCCATAATGCCGCACCATACATTAAGTCGCAAAGGTCGCTGATGTTCCACTTGTCGCAGCCATCGTGCATTTTCCGTTCCTCAATAGTGCATATTATGCCGGTTAACGTTACCGCTGTTGGTGAATAACGCTTCGTCGCTAAATAGAACGCGTGCAAAAAATCTATCATCCCGTAATTTCTCTTGTGCCCAGTGGATGAACTGTACACGACGGTCAAAGTCGCCACCATGCAATTCCTGGTGCATAGAAATATGGTAAGGGTGCAATCGATGTTGATGTAGCATTCTCAACACCGACGTTTTTGAGATTCCCGATTCTCGCGCAATTTGTCTGCTACTGATGTGCGGATTAGCCGCGACAGCAGCTAAAACACCTACCTGTGCACCATCATTTGTTGCAGGTCGTGGTTGACGTTTGACATGCGGCTGAACACTTACTGTTTCCTTAAATAACGTAACCAACCGGCGAACGGTCCGGACACTTGGATGATGTCGTCCAGGATACCGAGCAGCATACATAGCACAAGCCCGTTGGGCATTTTGACCACAATAACCATACATCAACACGATATCGACCTTTTCCACAATTGGTAAACGGTCCGTTTTAACACGGGTAATGTATCATGAAGCAAATACCGTGCGCACTGGCGGAATGTTACGTGATACCACGTACTTATACGTTTGTGACTATTACAGCGCCATCTACCACAAAGCGAAAGAAGTGGTCCAACTAAAACATTCATATTTCTTTAGGTACTACACGAATATGTAATAAAAATGAGGGTTCCTATTTACAAAACCGCAGTTGATATCCGTTTGACCTATGGCATCGCCATCTAGCTGGTCACCCATAGCACCATCTGGTTTCCTCCTTCAAGTTAGACGTGTTTCGTTCTTTGTAGTTTTTTCGATTGACGCTTATTTCGTGAGATATTTGGCCTGGTCACTATCAATATAGGTGTGTGTGTGTGTGTGTGTGTGTGTGTGTGTGTGTGTGTGTGTGTGTGTGTGTGTGTGTGTGTGTGTATGATGTATATCGCTAATCAGCTAACATGAGACGTGCTCCTACGAGCTGAAATTTATTGTAGAACTCAATCTTTCTAGTATCAAGCCCATACTCTCCCGTAATCCTTTCTTACAGTCCTTCTCACTCATTCGCACTACAGTCCCCCTTGACTGTTAGATTGTTCTCATTTTACACACTGAATTACCCTTTCAGTATCGTCATATAATTCCTCTATCCCTTCATGTTCGGCTTATGACGTCGGCATCTATATTTGAACTACCGCTGTAGGTGTTGCTTTGCTGTGGATTTTGATGAGACCAATCATATCACTGTACTGTTCACAGTAACTCTCTCTCTGCTTTACCTTCATATTCATAACCAATCCTACTCCTGTTATACTATTTTTTGGTGCTGTTGATATTATCCTGTACTCATCTGACCAGAAATCCTTATCTTTTTTTCCATTTCACTTCACTGACTCCTAATTTATCTAGGCTGAGCCTCAGCATTTCCCCATTCAGTTTTCTAACTTACCTATCCCAGTCAAACTTCTGACATGCCACGCACCGACTCATAGAACGTTAATCTTTCGTTGAGTATTCAATCTTTTTCTCATGGTCACCTCCCACTTGGCAGTGTCCTCACAGGGATATGAATGGGTATAGTCCAGAGTCTTTTGCCAGTGGATAGATCATCGTAACACATTTTTCATTTGCAGGCCACTTGAGGATGAACATTACAATGTCTTTAATGAAGTGATTTCCATTGTCTTCTGCATACACACCGTTGATCATCACTGATTCTTCAGCCTTTGGGGTCAGTTTCCCACTACAAGGGCAAAGAGTGCCCTAAACCTCTTTCCACTCATCCGCTCTCTTTGACAAGGCTGTTTGGTGAATGAGGGTGACTACGCCGGAAGTCTTTGCCCATCACTGCTGATGATTCTTATTCAAAATTTAAGCAGTGGTGGGGTTCGAACCAAGGACTGAGGACGTTTTGGTTACTAATGAAAGGGCTGCTCCTAGACCATAGGTGCAAGCGAAATAATGAACTTAAATTTCCACAAAGCTCTAGACAAGAGTGGTATAATAATAATAATAATAATAATAATAATAATAATAATAATAATAATAATCGACCAGTGCACAAGAACTTTCTTCATTCCAACAAGAAACTATGGGAAGTTGATCTGCCCCATAGGACATGGATTACATGAGACAGGATTCAGTGACCTGTTATACAGTTGGGCTTTTCAAGGCAGGCACATTGTGGAAGACTGCCCCAAAATTATTACTCTGGAAACTCCTCAGACTTCATGGATACTACAGCAGATGTGATAAATTACACATATAAAAAAAAGTTTTGCATCATCTCCGTTCCGAGAGTTCCGGAACCTCTACAGAAAATTGGAATAGAGAGCAACATAAACAACATTTCCGCCCATTTAATTGCTCATAAGAACCACATTGCATGTTGTACCACCATACAGCGAGATCAAGCTCCACGTCCCCCTGCATTGATGCACGCCTGTATTCGTCGTGGCATACCATCCAAAAGTTCATCAAGGTACTGTTGGTCCAGATAGTAGATCCCTCAGATTGGTTGGAGGGTCACGTCATTCATTAACAGACCTTTTCAGTCTATACCAAGCATGTTCGTTAGGGTTCAAACCTGGAGAACATGCTGGCCACTCTAGTCGAGCGGTATCGCTTGTCTTGACGGATATCATCCACAAGATGTGCACGGTGGGCGCGCGAATTGAATTGTCGTCCTTGGAGACAAGTGACTCGCCAGTATACTGCCGATATGATTGCCCTATCAGCTAGAATATGGCATTCACGTATTGTACAGCAATTACGGCATCTTCCACGGCCACCAGTGGTGTACATCGGTCCCACATAATGCCACCCTACAGCAGCAGGGAACCTGCACATTGCTGCACTCGCTGGACAGTGTATCTAAGGCGTTCTGTCTGACCGGGTTGCCCTCAAACACGTCTCTGGCGATTGTCCTGGACACTTCCATTGTTGAGAGCCCTTCCTGTCACAAAGTAACAATGTGTACGCGATCGAATCGCGGTATTGACCGTCTAGGCATGGTTGAACTACAGATAACACGAGCCATGTACCTCCTTCCTAGTGGAATGACTGGAACTGATCGGCTGTCAGCCCCCCGTCCATCTAAGAGGCGCTGCTCATGCATGGTTGTTTGCATCTTAGCGACATCTCTGAATAGTCAAAAGGACTGTGTCTGTGATACAATATCCACAGTCAAAGTCTATCTTCAGTAGTTCTGGGAACTGGGGCGATGCAAAACATTTGTTGTATGTATATAAATAATATGTGTGAAAATTTGTAAATTATGTATGTATTCTATTTGTATTTCTAAAGTGATGTGTTATCGTCATACAATTCGTAATAATGTGGCACCCAACATGTGGTGCACTGTTGGTATTAATCAACGTATGTTTCAGAAATTGTGGTCTGTGCAACAGAATATGACTTCATAATCTTCATGTGCCATCTTTTATTGTAGTGAATGCTATCTAGATGAAAGGAGTATAGCACAATCCTGCTGTCATATTTAGAGTGAGGTGAAACATTTTTGCATTATTTTCTGGACTCTTCACAGATCAGTTCGCACTAACCTATAATATAGTACAGTATTATAATGAGATTGTACTTTCTACTCAGTTTCAAAACTAAGATGACTAAGAACGATGAATTTAGTCGCAACTGTTTTACTGTAGATGTTTTGTTTTCATTGTTTATTCATTTTGTTTGTCCACTGTTAGTACTACCAAAAGGCTCCACGAGCACATCTGAAAAATATTTCGTCACTTGACTGGTTGGTAACAGTGGAAATATCATGTAATGTGGACCACTGTCATATGTGAGAAATTAACAATAAAAGGTAGTAAGTATGAAGTATGAAAATAATTTCCTAGTAACACTTTGATAAAAACAGGAAACAGAAAGAAATGAGTCATCATTAAAATTTTTTGAACATTGTTTGCTTAAAATAGTGACCTTCTCATACCTAGCAGATGTCAAAAGCCACATAACCTGTTGTCAGATTGAATCTACCTTATGGAACGCTATGGTAGAAAGAATGCTGTTTTAATTGTATATGTTGAAAGGTAAACATATCAGGATAAGAATAAGTTTCAACACCTCCCTCTGATGTATCACCAGACTAGATCTTCATGCTTGACACAAAGCAACAGACTGAATAATTTTACACAGCCTTTGTTACAGTATAAATTAGGTATTTAAATAATTTAGTTTATTTTACAGAAATGGTATGATTTAAACAAAATTTAAGTATATTTAATCATAATTTTATTGTGAATTATTTATTTGCATGTTTATACTTCTACATTCTAATACAAGCCACACAGACACCAATAGAGTTAACCATAATTATTTTTCAACATTTTATTACTGAAATGTAATATTATAAAATCAAGCAACAATAACAATTACATCTATCACTTCGCCTGCTTCATAAAATCCTTAACAAATATTATTGTGAACTATTATTTGAACAAAATTCAGTTTTTTGTTCTATGAGTAAATACATCTTGCTTAAAATTATTTTGTTCCACTCTAAATGTTCTCTTACTTCAAAATAACGAATTTCTGTTTTATGAAGTGAATGTTATGTTGAGGTTGCACTTCAAAATAAATGTAATGAAAGACCATACCAATAACAAAATTTAAAATGATAAATTTTCTGTAATGTAATTTTGGAAAACACTAGCTTAATTAATGAAACACTATTTAATCAGTAACAAATTGCATTCATTACTATAAAATGTAGTTCAAATTACACTGAATGTGTTTATGGGAAAATAACAGCTGCACACATGAAGCAAGATTTATTTATTCAGTAAACTTTAATGTCAGTAATTATGTTATTTTCTTTAGTGTGCTACTAATTTTAACTAAATACTATCTCATAGACTATACAATCATGATTCCAAATGAAACAACATATTATATCATACAAAGTTTTCTTTTATCTTGACATGTAAACAAGTTGGAATTCTATATTACTTGTATAAATATCTGTTTGCTCCCTAGACATTTGTATGTACAAATATATAAACAATATAATTTGTATCTGACTCTGTCTTCATACCAGTAACATATATAAAGTAGTAAACAAATCTTATTTTTGTGCTTGAACTGTGCTATTCTTAGAAGTATATGTTTAAAAAATGCTTTCTTGGTTGGAATAAAATGGCAGATGTCTGTTACTCTATTCACACATAACAGATACTGAATTCCTGTGCTTCAGTGTCATTTCTTTGCTGATTTTGTGTATTTAACTCATTGAATAGAAACTCAACATGAGAAATAATTTTAAGTGAACCTGCTCACAGCTAAAATTTACACGAAATCTACGAAAGATGTACTTATTCATAAACGAGATAACATGTTCATTTTATCATGTAACATAAATAGTTCGCACTAACATTCATGAGTCTTTATAAAACTATAGTTAGTTGACATCAAAAATGAAAGAATACAAATTTTTGATTAACAAAATTCCATTCACAAGTCATTCACCTTCCTAGTTTTGTTTATAAGTTTATGACAGTTTTATCACAGTATGAATCTACTACAAATTCCTCATTACATATGTTCATTTTCTTTGTAATTTCATACTTAATGACTTTAACCAGTGTGATGTTGCATTTTCCAGTGTTCGATTTTAGGACTCTGTTATTTCAGAGCAAATGGAGGTCTGTTTTTTGTAAACAAAATTTGTTCATTGGATTATCATATCCAGTACAAAAGTAATGGTCCTGAATTACTAACCACTATGGAATTAGACTCAGTTCAAATAACAAAAACTTAATCGAAAATACGCTAGTTATTCCTGTATTTTATTGCATATTTTCAAAATGAAACTGCTTTTGTAGGGAAATGGCATATGGGGAAATATTTAAAGTTTAACACCCATAAGATAAATGTCACACAGAAATTTACAGAATGTTTTGAGATGTAGAAAATTCTGACAGAAGCGAATTTTTTAAACTCATCACCATTGTTAATTTTAGATGCCATTGTGTATTACTAAGCCAGTTGGAAAAAAAGAAAGAAAATCTAAACACTAAATGAATTTTTAACAGTTATAAGCATGAGTACATTACACATGCTTCACAATGTGTGTAAAACTATAAGGAATTTATTTCTGTTACTTCTAAACATTTAAACGTTTCGTCACATGCACAATGGGCATCTGCTGGTCTACCATTCACACTTAACTGAAGCTGAGCAAACTGAGAGGTCAGAACTTTGATGCTGGATCCAGGAATTTACTAGCTGCAAAGATCCATTCTCCATCAGAGGAAACGCTATCCAATTCTCGGTAGATATTAGGCCATTATTGAGAAATTTTCTTCTTTTCCTCTAAATCATTTGCCAAATACAAGCCTCAGAGGAACAACTACGCCAGAAGAAAGAAGTCAGTTTTGAAGACTGTGTTCACTCATCTGTTGCAGGGATAGAGATCTCACAGTCATACTCGTTAATATCCTTAGCTGTACCATGAAATGTGTGCAATTTCACCAATAGTGCCTTTAGTTAAGGTATTCCATAACAGACACTTTCCCCTGCAAGAAAATATCGTATTTTAGTTCAGCATCATTCAATTCATTCCATAACATGCACATTTTTCTATGCACTGTTTTCCTTTGTTGCCTTTCAATTTTGCATGCCAAATTCGTTATTTTAGTGCTACGCATTGCTGACTAGGTCATGCAATGGCTCAGCAAAATGTCCTGTTGCTTGTTCTTTTCCAGCACACTACATGCTCAGCTATAGTCATAGAAAGCACAGTGCAAAATATTAATAAGCTCAAGAATGAAAATAATGATACAGCCAATGACAATCACATACCAATATTAATATTCTTTTAATGACTGTTATTATTAAGTACATAAAACCAATTTGGTAAATACTTTTGGGAGTTAGAAAAATTTTTTAGTGCTAACCAAACTGATTAGTAATACATTTTATTTTGTTCACTTACTCATTGTTGTCATTTTAAACCCATTTTGTTGCTGAATTGAGTTTAGTAGCTACATCTGTTCATGCATATTAAAATTTTACATCACCAGTAACTGGGGTGGTATTTTGGTAACAGATTTCCACAAATCAGCATTTCGTATTTTGCTTTGTTTTATGTATGATGCTTCAAAAGTCATGTCTTTAGTTGTATTTATTTAATTAGTTTTTATGTCATAATTTATTCACATATTTGGTATACATTCTATTTCTTTTACTTCTTTCTGGTTTTACAGTGGAATCAGAAATTATTCATAAAATAATCACATAGAATTTTACGTGCACAAACTGACTACATTAACATAATATTTAATTTATGTTGTCTATATGTTGTTATTTAATGGAAATTATTAGACAAATTGTATGACGTCTAAACCAGAAGACAATGTTCATTTTAGTACATAATTATTGCTTGAATAGTTAAAATATTTGTATTTCTCTCTAATTATGCATTTTTATATTATTGCTTTAAGAGTAACACACAAATCATACTAAAATATAGGCTTAGTTGCCCAATGGAAGACACATGCTCAAAAAATTGGAAGTAAATATCTGTATATGATAACAATAGAACAACTGTACAACTAATATTACATAATTGACTAGAACACTAATGAATGTATAATTTCTGATGACTGACATTGTTGAATGTTAGTGGTTTCTATGAATATAATGTTCTTATATTTCTCATGTCATTTCACCTGATCACATGTAACATACCCTGAACCAGTGTGAATTAATATTTTAATCCTACTTTAGAGTGTCAGGTAACAAGCAAGAAATTTTAGAACGCATTACTTCAAACTTGTGTTCATTTCTTATGCAGATAGCTGTGTTACATACATGAAGAATGGTGTAAAAGCTTGCAGCTATCAAATATTTGGAAATAAAGGCACATTTTAAATATATCTTGTAATGCTAACCAAACGGAGACGTGGGTAAATTTAACAGGCGCTAGTAATTGCTATAAACTGAATATGATCTTGTTGAAGTTGGCATCAAAATAAGAAATCTTATGGTAATGAGGATTCCTGTACCTCTTTTCTATGTAAAATTCACCAATGATTGTTTGCAAATACTTGTGATTATTTCTGAATGTAGTCTGCATAAATGTCTAATTAGTTTGAATTATGCTATGTAAAAAGGAAATTTTTGGTTTTAATATTTGTAACTTAATCGTGCATACATTCCTCCACTGTCACTGTTACTAAACAGCTCTATTACTACAAATCTAAATACCATGGCTAAGGATGATTATTACATAGATCACAGATTCACTAAAACAGCACATCACTTTCAACAATGCTCACTACATAAAACTAAGACACACAATAATTTGCCTACTTATCAACCCAGATAGCCAATAAATTATCTAGTATTTTGAGACTTGTCACTGAAATAACCTTGTATATTTTTTTGTAACTTTGATTTGACCCTGAGTTACAAGCGATATTTTCTTATTAAATGTGTCTTTATGTTAAGTAGCTGATGCAAGTTAAAGAAGCTGCAGAACAGTATGGTATTTTGAATTTTATGTGTGATTAAAGAGTGCAACACAACGGGAATTGATAAAGGGCATGGATACATGCCCTTTTTGTGTGTGAGCGCTCTGACTGATACTGTACACAAATAAGCTTTGACAGGTATGTGGAGTAAGTCAGAAAAAAAATGTCAGGTAAAGATCATATATTTGGATACTGAATATAAAATATATGAAAATATATGTAAGATATTGTGTTAGTGAGAGGAAAATTAACTAAAGATTTAATTTTCAGAAAAATAAAAGGTAATATATTTAGCAGAGTATTTTAATCAGTTTCTTGCAATCTAGAAAAATTTTGTTCCAGAAATATATAGCATGAAATAGTTAAGTGTTGTCGACTGTGTTGTTCATAATGGAATGAAAGCAGGGTATGAATTTGTAAAAAAGAGGTGAATGAGGGGAAATATTGGAAGAATATTGGACTGGTTGACGGTATTTAAGGTGGAGTATTGTGTCATTTTCTTAAAATATCTGAGTACTGACAGTATACATATTTTTGTGTCAGCACCCATGACTTTCTGATGAGCCTGCCAGTTGTGAATTTGGAGGAAGGTATGACATTTAAAGCATAGTGACCCACATCCCAGAAACTTGTCTTCAGTTGGAGGTTCTAATAAACTGTTAAACTTATAGGAATATGGAGGCTGCTTTCAGACCCCTAACGAGCTGTAGTCTTTGAATAAACCTAATAGCCGATAACAATGCCGATAAAGGACACGGGGGCGTTAGTGATGCTACTAAAAACTCGTCTGCAGAGTCAAGTAGACCGTTGGAGCTCTGTGCGTTGCACCTGTATGTCGAGAGCAGGGATCGGGTACAATGCACGAGCCCAGCTGGCACAGCGTTCCGTGGCCATCATGGACGGGAGTATCGCAGGGAGAGGTAGGAGGGAGGCGGCCACCTACTGAGGAGGGCAGCGTACCACGGTGGTCGTGGCGAACTCGCTGAACTTCTTGTCGATGGGCACTCGGTCGTCGTAGAGTGTGGGAGCCTGCAGGATGATGCCCGCCGTGCCGACCAGCACGGCCAGTGTGAAGATCCACAGGAACAGCCGGTCGAGCACCATCGCCACGTACTTCCAGTCCTCCTTCACCTGTAACCAGTGGTAAACCACATGCTCCTTAGCTGGAAGTTAATGACACGGCCATTAAGGGGGGGGTTGGACGTGAAACGGGTCGACTTGGAGCAGGAGAGGCACCGCAGGACGTTTTAATTTGCACTGTCTAGGTTCAAAATGGCTGTGAGCACTATGGAACTTAACATCTATGGTCATCAATCCCCCAGAACTTAGAACTACTTAAACCTAACTAACCTCAGGACTGCACACAACACCTAGTCATCACGAGGCAGAGAAAATCCCTGACTCCCACCGGGAATCGAGCCCGGGAACCCGGGCACGGGGCACTGTCTAGCATGACCAGGAAGGATTCAGGATTCACACTCATAGCAGAGGACGTTCAAAAACATAACAGAACAATTTTTTTTACCTGTGAAATTTCATAATTTTCTCACTTGGTATTGGCTGCACTTGTTGCTGTAGGTACACTTTTCTTCATAAGTAAGAGAGACTCTTTGATGAATTTTGCACAGCATACTAACAACACTTACAGGTATACGAAACTCTAGAATCTCCCAAATCTGTTAAAAACTGTGGTAAAAATTGAGATGATTAACTATAAAATTCGAGTTTTCTCTAAACACAAAGTTTAAAACGTAACAGCCCATTCATTTTTACAGAGGTTAAATAAATTCTAGAGTTTCATACACCTGTAAGTATGGTTTGTAAGCTGTGCAAAATTCATCGAATAATCACTCTTACTTATGATGAAAAGTGTACCTCTAGCAACAAATGCACCCAACGCTAAGCGAAAAAAAATCATGAAATTTAACATTTAAAAAATATTATTTTTTCGTGTTTTTGAACTTCCATTGGTATGAGTGTGAATCCTGAATGCTTCCTGGTCATGCTGACAAAGTTTTATGAATTTGTTTGTAGAAGTATAGACAGTGCAAATTAAAATGTCCTGTGGTGCCTCTCCTTTCTCGAAGTCGGCCCGTTTGACGTCCTACCCCCCTTAGCGTGGCAAGGATGAAAACACATAGAAACTATCACTCCTGTACCACTGTCACTCACTTCCAATCCTCCATCACCTGCAACCCCCAGCAGGCCACATTTAGCTGCCTAAGTGAGAGTTCATTGGCAAGAACAGATGGAGGCAAAGAAAATGACCATCAATGTGAAAGGAATGAAGACTACCACAACTACTACTACTACTACTACTACTACTACTACTACGTGATCAGGCCCAGTGGACCACTAATCTACAAGTTTCCTCCTCCACTGTATTCTGTCCATTGCTGCTATCCGCCATTCGTCCTCGTCTATTGACACTTTGTTTAAATCTTCATGGAGTCCATCCCTCCAACGCTTCTTAGGTCTACATCGCGGTCTCTTTCCTGTAGGTGTGAAATCCAGGAGCTTCCGAGGCCATCTGTGATCCTCCATCCGGGCCACATGGGCGGCCCACTACATTCGTTTGGCTTTGACAGCTCCTGCTATTATGGGCTGCTGGTATAGTTCCTCAAGCTCTTGGTTGTGTCTGATCCTCCATTCCCCTGTATCTGCATCCAAAATCGGACCGAAGATCTTCTGAAGCACTTTTCTCTCAAAAACAAGGAGCTTATGGAAGTCCTGTTTCCGGATACTCCATGTTTCACAGCCATATAGAAGAACAGGCTGGATCGGGGTTTTGTACAGTCGAATCTTGAACTGTCTGGAGAGATATTTGGACTGAAGCAGTTGTGCTAGGCTGTGGTAAGATCGGTTTCCTGCTTGTATTCTGGCATTGATCTCTGCTTCACATGACGAGTTCTCAGTGAAAAGTGCCCTTAGTATTTCAGTTCTTGCACACTCTTGTAGGAATGGTCCCCAACCTGCAATGATTGTAGATGATCAGCAGTCTGACAATGACCACGTGTCATAACGAGGTACTCTGTCTTGGCTTCGTTTATATTTGAAATGGATCTGAGCACTATGGTACTTGACATCTGAGGTCATCAGTCGCCTAGAACTTAAAACTACTTAAACCTAACTAACCTAAGGACATCACACACGTCCATGCCTTCCAAATCATACTACTTTTGTGGGCAGCCTACATCTCAAGGGCAAGAAATAGTTTATTGGGCTCTAACATGTAGGCTGCTTGCATACAAGTGTGTTATGCTAGAGTAGTATTGATCTTCTTTAACGGTCTGCTTTGCATGGCACCCTATATATCAGGGGTAAATAAATGAGTTTCAAGCCCATGATGTGTGGCATTATATGTATGTTGTGGGATTAGTATCAGCATCAGCTTGCTTCACTGGACTGCCTTGCATGGCCTACATGTGGAGATGGGCATGTCTATGGAGGAGAGAGGTGGAGATGGATAGATAAGGAGATGAACAGAGTGAGGAGGGAAGTGGACAGAGAGAGGAGAAGAGGGGGAGGTGTGTGTGGCAGATGTCGGGTGTAGAGGGGTAGTGGGCAGGTGGATAAGAAAGAGGACGAGGCGGAGATGGAAAGAGAGAAGGGGAGGAGGATATGGTCAGAGGGGGGGGGGGGCTAGACAGACATGGAAAAAGATTATTTTTCGATTTCTTCAGATTTTTTAATCCAGCCATTTCGTCTAGTTTCCCTGCACTTCCTATTTATTTCATTCCTGAGTGACTAATATTTCAGTATTATTGAATTTCCCTGAACATTTTTGTACTTCCTTCTTTCATCGATCAACTTTAGTATTTCTTCTGTTACAGCTGGTTTGTTTGCATTTACCTTCTCTATACCTATATCTTTTTTCCAACTTCTACGACTGTCCTCTTTAGAGATCACTGAGGCTTTAGGAAAACTGAAGGCACTGGGGAAGCAGTTATGACGTTCTAGTTGATAATGGAAGCAAGATCAAAGAAAAATCAAAACATGTTCATCGGATTTGTCGACCTGGTAAAAGCGTTCGACTGTTTAAAGTGGTACAAGATGTTCTGAGAAAGGTGGGGGTAAGCTATGGGGAAATACGAATAATATGCAATATTTACAAGAACAGAGAGGGCATAATAAGAGTGGAAGACCAAGTTCGAAGTTCTTGGATTAAAAATGGTGTGAAACAGGGATGTAGTCTTTCACTCCTACTGTTGAATTTATACATCGAGTAAGCAATAGAAATAAAAGAAATATTCAAGAGTGGAATCAAAATTCAAGATGAAATGGTATCAATGATAAAATTCGTTGATGACATTGCTATCCTCAGTGAAAGTGAAGAAGAATTACAGACTATGCTGAATGGAATCAACAGTCTAATGAGTACATAATATGGAGTGAGAGTAAATCGAAGAAAGACGAAGGCAGTGAGAAGTAGGAGACATGAGAACAGCGAGAAACATAACATAAAAGCTGGCGATCGCGAAGTAGATGAAGTTAATGAATAGAGCAATGATGGACGGAGCAAGGAGGGCATAAAAAGGACACTATCACTGGCAAAAAGGGCGTTCCTGGCCAAGAGAAGTCTACTACTATCGAAAATAGCCATATATTTCAGGAAGAAATTTCTGAGAAAGTATGTTTCAAGCACAGCATTGTACGGTAGTGGAACATGGACTGTGGGGAAACCGGAACAGAAGGGAATCAAAGAATTTGAGAAGTGGTGCTGCAGAAGGATGCCGACTTGCAAAGTAGGGAATAAGGAGGATATCCGTATAATCGGCGAAGAAATTTATATTATGGAAAATATTGACAAGAAGAATGGACAGGATGGTAGATCATGTGTTACAACATCAGGAAAAAATCTCCATGCTACTAGATGGAGCTGTAGAGGGCAAAAACTGTATAGAAAGACTGAGATTGGAAGATATCCAGCAAATAACTGAAGACGTAGGTTGCGAGAGCTACTGTGAGATGATGAGGTTGGTATGGGAGAAAACTTCGTGGCAGGCTGCGTCATCTCAGCCAGAAGAGTGACATCAGAAAAAGCTGTACATTGCTCATATACAATATTTAATGTTTTTAAAAAAGTGGGCAGGCTCCATGCAGTGTGTACCTTCCGTTCAAATGGTTCAAATGGCTCTGAGCACTATGGGACTGAACATCTGAGGTCACCAGTCCTCTAGAACTTAGAGCTACTTAAACCTAATTAACCTAAGGACACCACACTCATCCATGCCAGAGGCAAGATTCGTACCTGCGACCGTAGCAGTCGCGCAGTTCCGGACTGAAGCGCCTAGAACCGGTTGGCCATCACGGCCGGCGTACCTTCCGTGTCAGAACTTACGTTAGCACATGATTTGGACCTTTTACAGGCTGTTTGTCTCCTGATTCCTTTTCCATCTTCTTCCACATCTCTTCCATCAATTTGCACACAAAATACCTCATTACTCCTGCATTACACATAAATACTGAACTTTGGTGGACATACACTTTTCTGAACTCGAATGTTATGAAGTATCTCGAAATGCAGAAATTGCTCCACACCAACCAAAATGAATTCTGCATACAGTGTCCAATTCGAGCATCTCTCAAATGGCGCATTGAAGGCGTCGGCAGTCAGTTGGACGCAATATTTCTTGACTCCCGAAAAGCATTTGCGTCGGCAACACATCCACTTCTACTAACGAAAGTACAGTCATATCGGTTAACAGAAGAAATTTGTGACTAAACTGAGGACGTCTTCGTAGCGAGCATGCTGCGTGTTATCTCTGCTAGAGAGTCATCTACAGATGTAGAAATAACTGTAGCAGTGATTCAGGAAAGTGTGTCAGGCCCTCGCTGTTCCTGCTGTATATTAATAATCTAGCAGACACTATTAATGATAAATTCAGGATGATGCTTTAATCTATAAAGAATTACTCTCTGAAAACAGCTGGAGGTTTGTCCACTTAGATCTTGATGAAACCACAGGAATTAATTTAAAAAATCATCTTTATATGCATTCTAACTGCTGGAAAGAATGATAACTTTCTATAAATATACAAGAATGTAAAATTATGCTCCACTCAAAGTACACTCCTGGAAATGGAAAAAAGAACACATTGACACCGGTGTGTCAGACCCACCATACTTGCTCCGGACACTGCGAGAGGGCTGTACAAGCAATGATCACACGCACGGCACAGCGGACACACCAGGAACCGCGGTGTTGGCCGTCGAATGGCGCTAGCTGCGCAGCATTTGTGCACCGCCGCCGTCAGTGTCAGCCAGTTTGCCATGGCATACGGAGCTCCATCGCTGTCCTTAACACTGGTAGCATGCCGCGACAGCGTGGACGTGAACCGTATGTGCAGTTGACGGACTTTGAGCGAGGGCGTATAGTGGGCATACGGGAGGCCGGGTGGACGTACCGCCGAATTGCTCAACACGTGGGGCGTGAGGTCTCCACAGTACATCGATGTTGTCGCCAGTGGTCGGCGGAAGGTGCACGTGCCCGTCGACCTGGGACCGGACCGCAGCGACGCACGGATGCACGCCAAGACCGTAGGATCCTACGCAGTGCCGTAGGGGACCGCACCGCCACTTCCCAGCAAATTAGGGACACTGTTGCTCCTGGGGTATCGGCGAGGACCATTCGCAACCGTCTCCATGAAGCTAGGCTACGGTCCCGCACACCGTTAGGCCGTCTTCCGCTCACGCCCCAACATCGTGCAGCCCGCCTCCAGTGGTGTCGCGACAGGCTTGAATGGAGGGACGAATGGAGACCTGTCGTCTTCAGCGATGAGAGTCGCTTCTGCCTTGGTGCCAATGATGGTCGTATGCGTGTTTGGCGCCGTGCAGGTGAGAGCCACAATCAGGACTGCATACGACCGAGGCACACAGGGCCAACACCCGGCATCATGGTGTGGGGAACGATCTCCTACACTGGCCGTACACCTCTGGTGATCGTCGAGGGGACACTGAATAGTGCGCGGTACATCCAAACTGTCATCGAACCCATCGTTCTACCATTCCTAGACCGGCAAGGGAACTTGCTGTTCCAACAGGACAATGCACGTCCGCATGTATCCCGTGCCACCCAACGTGCTCTAGAAGGTGTAAGTCAACTATCCTCGCCAGCAGGATCTCCGGATCTGTCCCCCATTGAGCATGTTTGGGACTGGATGAAGCGTCGTCTCATGCGGTCTGCACGTCCAGCACTAACGCTGGTCCAACTGAGGCGCCAGGTGGAAATGGCATGGCAAGCCGTTCCACAGGACTACATCCAGCATCTCTACGATCGTCTCCATGGGAGAATAGCAGCGTGCATTGCTGCGAAAGGTGGATATACACTGTACTAGTGCCGACATTGTGCATGCTCTGTTGCCTGTGTCTATGTGCCTGTGGTTCTGTCAGTGTGATAATGTGATGTATCTGACCCCAGGAATGTGTCAATAAAGTTTCCCCTTCCTGGGATAATGAATTCCCGGTGTTCTTATTTCAATTTCCAGGAGTGTAGTTAGAAACAGTTATTGTGACTACAATATCCATGGTATGAAAGTGAGGTCATCCACCACATAGAAATATCTGGGTGGAACAGGTAAGGTAAAGCAAGTGGTAGACTTCCGCTTAGTGGTACAATACAACACAAATACTCTAAGTCTGCAAAGGAAATTGCTTTAAGCACTAGTATGTTGCACAAATGTTGGGGGACCGACACCAAATATAACTAGCAGGAGATATCCAGATATCCACCAAGTATTAAGAAGGCAAGCACAATTGGTCATAGGTTTGAAACTTACTGGCAGATTAAAATTGTGTGCCGGACCGAGACTCGAACTCGAGACCTTTGCCTTTCGTGGGCAAGTGCTCTACCAACTGAGCTACCCAAGTACGACTCACGCCCCGTCCTCGGAGCTTTATTTCTGCCAGTACCTCGTCTCCTACCTTCCAAACTAAGGTAGGAGACGAGGTACTGGTAGAAATGAAGATGTGACGACGGGGCGTGAGTCGTGCTTGGGTAGCTCAGTTGATAGAGCACTTGGCCGCCAAAGGCAAAGGTCCCGAGTTCGAGTTTCGGTCCGGCACACAGTTTTAATCTGCCAGGAAGTTTCATATCAGCGTACACTCCGCTGCAGAGTGAAAATCTCATTTTGGGTCATAGGTTTGTTTGACTCACTGGAGAGCATCAGCGAGAACCTCAAAATCCTGTTCCGGCAGATATCATGTGGAAACCTACATGTAAGCTTTAAAGGACCAGTATTAATTGAAGGATCTAGCAGTACTTGAACTTGCTATGTATTGGTCTCATAGGACTGTAAATACAAAATTAGATTAACTGTTGCAAATACATAAGATCACCAGTCGCCAGAAAACCACTGAGGGTAATGTAGCATAGAATTTACTGAAAGGCTGCTGACAATGATGTGGTCATAGAGTGTTTACTGACATTGGCAGAGTCTTCAAGTATGTGCATGTACTCGGCGATGAAGAGTGTGCTGTAAGGTTAATAAATTATCTAATTTATTAACCTTACTGTAGGTCTGCTGTAGACGATGTAACAGAGGCAGACAGTAACTATACTGGAGTGCTACTATTATTGCGGTTATCAAAGACTGGTGGCTCACCTTGGTGGAGTCCTCGAGCATGCGAGTGTGCTCAGCGATGAAGCGCACACAGAAGCAGGAGCGGTGCACCTCCGGGGGACAGCGAGAGTGGGGGAAGGCTGGGGGGCTCCTCAGCGCCCCCTGGGGGTGTGGGGGCGCCGCCAGCCCCAGGCCCAGTGGAGGCAGTGGTGGCAGCGGAGGCGGGCTCTTGCACGCCTCCTCTGCGTCGGATAGTCTCTCTGCCTCCAGCGCCGCTCCCAGGGGGCCGTGCACCTGGCAGCTGCCGCCCAGCAGCCCGCCGTCCAGCAGGCTGTGCAACACACCAGCACACTCACCACACTCCGCATATTCTCCATTTCTACACCACACATCAACACATTCATCACACTCCAAATCTCTTACAGCACTACAGCACACACCAACATAATCACCACACTCCACATCTCCTCCATTCCTACACATACAGCAACATACTCACCACATTCCATATCTTCTCCATTTCCACACAGCATAGCGACACACTCACCACAGTTCGAATTTACATACCCACTTCACACACCAACACATGCACCGCCATCCACATCATAATCAACATACTCCACATCTCCTCCATTCCCACACATACAGAAACATACTCACCATAGTCCACATCTTTTCCATTTCCACACAGCATAGCAACACACCACAATCCAAATCTACATATCCACTTCACACACCAACACATGCATCACCCTCCAAACCATCTTCATCTTCACACTATACACCAACAGGTTCGTCACATGTCACATATCCTGCATTTCCATACCACACACCAAGACACCACAGTCCAGGTCTCCTCCATTCCCACACAACACATCAACACATTCATCACACTCCAAATCTCTAACAGCGCTAAAGCACACACCAACATAATCACCGTACTCCACATCTCCTCCATTCCCACACAACACACCATCATACCACATTACACATCTTCTCCATTTCCACACAGCATAGCAAAACACTCACCACAAATCGATTGTACATATCCACATATCAAGACATGCACCACCCTCCACATCATCTTTGTCTTCACACTACACACCAACAGGTTCGTCACATGTCACATATCCTACATCTCTATACCACACACCAAGACACCACACTCCAGGTCTCCTTCATTTCCACACAACTCATCAATAAATTCACCACACTCAACATCTATTCCAATCCTACACCTCATGTACAAACCCTGATCACACTCCACATTTCACCACACGCCAATACACTCACCAAACTCCACAGCCCATCCACTTCTACACGACAGAGCACCACAGACACCAGACTGGATACCTTCTCCACCCACACATCACTGACCAACACACTCAACACACTGAGAATGGCTATAGTTATCAAGCCGTTTGAATTAAAAATAATATAATCATACCATCATCATTTGAAGTCTGGGTAAACAGTAACTAATGCCATGAGATGCATCATAGAAACAAATGAAACAGTATGTTTCCCACATTACACACAGAATGTGGAGCAATGTTTTGTACTTGTGAGTTTTCTCCCCAACTGGTTCTATTGGGAAACAGGCATCGTTAACATTACATGAGAACTCTTCCCATAATCACAGTGGCAAAACATATAATTTATGTAACAAACTCCACTGGCACATAGTGCATGTACCAGGGGCACAGTAACTCGTCCACCTGCCGAAGCGATAGTTTCTCAGTAAACAAATGGACACATAGGGACAATGCATGTCAGTGAGTCAGTCAATGGTCTTCAGCCGGCAGCGGTGGTTTCGCGGTTCTAGGCGCTCAGTCTGGAACCGCGCGACTGCTACGGTTGCAGGTTCGAATCCTGCCTTGGGCATGGACGTGTGTGATGTCCTTAGGTTAGTTAGGTTTAAGTAGTTCTAAGTTCTAGGGGACTGATGACCACAGATATTAAGTCCCATAGTGCTCAGAGCCATTTGAACCAATGGTCTTCAGTTGAAGATGGTGTGGGTGGAGTGCACATCACTGAAGAGAAAGTAAAAATTCTACTTATCTATGAAGAATGTAAGCTAAAAGAGCAGTAATTGCAATAATGTTTCCTTCTCTTCAACAGAGGTACATACAATGCAGTACTGTAATGCATTTAAACGCTATGTGATGTACATTAAAGGCAGCCCTTGATTAAAAACTGCATCATCATATGATACACAGGCGGACGGTGAACTCTACTGAGAGTGGTATCCTCACCAGTGTGGCATTTTCTTATGTTTCCATTTTTGTTTACTGTCAGCTTCAGTGAGGTGAACGAATTGCATTTATGCGAGCAACTGAATTGTGTGCTAGTACAGAGAGCGAAATTCAGTTTTGTCTCACATTCTTAGCAGCGTCATGTTTACGTGAATGGTACACCGTGATAGGTTTTTAAATAGGTCTTGGAGACGAAGTGGATTGCGAATAAAAAATATAGGGTTTTTCCTTTTAATATATTTTTTTAAATAAGGTACTTTCGTTTATATTTTCGGAACGAACAATGTTACAAGAAAGACAACTATGCAAGTTAACGCTCCACTGGTACCTAAACAAAATGTGCTTGATATGTTGTTTATCTTGCTTCTGGTCAAAAAGTTGTTTGGCGTGGGCAAGATAAACTGAACATACACCCTTATGTTACTGTCCGTTTTAGTTTCATCTGCTGTCATAGTCGATGATATCAGAAACGTTTTCATTAGCTGAAAACTTGTCTGTTAAGTGCATTGCAAATGACTGTTAACCAGTTGGCAAAGTCTTTTTCGAAAAGAGTTGACATTCATTGACAACGCCAGATACGCTGCTGCTGTTGTTGTGGTCTTCAGCCCAGATACTGGTTTGAAGCAGCTCTCCACGCTACTCTATCCAGCGCAAGCTTCTTCATCTCCCAGTACCTACTGCAACCTACATCCTTCTGAATCTGCTTAGTGTATTCATCTCTTAGTCTCCCTCTACGATATTTACCCTCCACGCTGGCCTCCAGTACTAAATTGGTGATCCCTTGATGCTGATGGCAGGCCCGATAAGTCAATCATCCAGACTGTTGCCCCTGAAAAGGCTGCTCCCTCCCTTCAGGAACCATACTTTGTCTGTCTTCTCAACAGATATACCTCTATTGTGGTTGCACCTACAGTGTGGCTATCTGTATCTCTGAGGCACGCAAGCCCCCCCCCCCCCCCACCAACGGCAAGGTCCATGGTTCATGGGGGGGGGGGGGGGGGATATGCTCACGGAGAGCATTGCAACACCAAGCAGGAGTTGTGTACCATTAACGAAAGTTGGTAGACGTATTTCTTCATTTGAAAGATGACGTCCGAGGAGTGTTTGAAAAGTCCATGTAAAAATAAAAACTACTTAGGTATTTGGGGTAAACCTTTTTTATTTTTGGACATAGTTTCCTTTTAGACTTACACACTTCGTCCAACGCGGTTCTAATTTGTTGACCCCTTCCCAGTAACAGGAACTGTCCAAGTCTGCAAAATAGGTATTAGTTGCTGCAATCACCTACTCGTTTGAATAAAATCTTTGTCCCGCCATCCATTTCTTCAAACTTGGGAAGAAATGGTATTCCGAGGGAGCCAAGTGTAGAGAATAGGGGGGATGTGAAACGAGATGGAATCCTAATTCGAATAATTTTGCGACCACAACTGCTGAGGTGTGCGCTAATGCATTGTCGCGATGGGAAAGGACTTTTTTGCGGTCAAACCGCCGGCGTTTTTTTTGCAGCTCGGTTTTCAAACGGTCCAATAACGATGAATAATATGCACCTGTAATAGTTTTACCCTTTTACAGATAGTAGATGAGGATTATCCTTTTGTGAATTTCAAAAGACAGTCGACATAACCTTTCTTAGCAAAGGAATGGTCTTTGCCTTTTTTGGTGCAGTTTTCCTTTGGTAACCCACTGTTTCGATTCTTGTTATGTATCCACGTTTCATCCACAGTGACGAAACAACGCTTGAAGTACTGTGGATTCTCCCTGAACAGCTGCAAACAATCGTCGCAACACTTCACACGATTCCGTTTTTGGTCAAGCGTGAGCAATCGCGGAACCCATCTTGCAGATAGCTCTCTCATGTCCAAATGTTTATGCAAAATATTATGTACCCGTTCATTCGGGATGCCCACAGCACTAGCAATCTCACGCAACTTAACTCTTCTGTCATCCATCACCATATCATGGATTTTATCAATGATTTCCGGAGTCGTAACCTCCACAGGGCGTCGAGAACATTCAGCATTACTTATGCCCATATGGCCACTCCCAATCGAAGGCTCAGAGTCACCGTAATATTTATCAAGCTTCTCTTTAGTCTCCTGAGGTGTTTTGCCTTTCATAAAGTAATGTTTAATCACCACACGAAATTCTTTTTCGCCAATTTTTTGACCATCAGTCGACTTCCTTGATTCACGCGAATACCAAACACATAGAAATAGACCAATATGGCTGAAACTTGGTGTGCGTTCTTTCGAAAGATGCTACCAACTAAATATGACCTAGATACGCGCCGGTAGTGCCATATCTCTGCACGGACTTTTCAAACGCCCCTCGTATATTCACATTTCGTGCCAGTCACGTAAGAGTGGGAACATTAGTGTCACTATGAGGATGAAAATCAAGTTTAGTTTAAATACACGCTGTAACGGTCGAGAGACTGGACTGGAAGTTTTGAGTTGGTCAAGAATGTCTTTAAGGCGATATTAGTGCCTCACTGAGTTCGATCAAGCTCGTGTGATAGGGCTGCGAGAAGTTGGATATTCCTTCTGCGAAAGTGGAGAAAGACTTGGCAGGAATGTAGCCACTGTGCATGATTGTTGCCAGCAGTGGTCACGAGAATGCATGGTAGCAAGAAGAATGGACCCTGGACGGCTACGGGGCACTACCTAGAGGGAAGACTATCGAGTCGGGCATACAGCTCTGGCGTATCGTACGGCATCTGCTGCAGCAATACGAGCACCAGTTAGTACCACAGCGCCACAACGAATTATTACTTCAAGCCAGATGCTCCGCAAGCGTGCATTCCACTGACCCCAAACCACCGCCATTTTCGAGATCTGTTATGTTTTCTGATGAAATCTGGATCTGGATCGGTGTCCGTGATGACCGCGTACTGGTTAGGAGGAGGGAAACTGAGGGCGTGCAACCAACCTGTCTGCGTGCCAGACACACGGACCTACATATGTCCTTACGGTCTACATCTACATCTACATGACTACTCTGCAATTCACATTTAAGTGCTTGGCAGAGAGTTCATCGAACCACAATCATACTATCTCTCTACTATTCCACTCCCGAACAGCGAGCGGGAAAAACGAACACCTAAACCTTTCTGTTCGAGCTCTGATTTCTCTTATTTTATTTTGATGATCATTTTCGCATTCGGAAGAGAAAGTTGGTGACTGAAATTTCGTAAAAAGGTCTCGCCGCGACGAAAAACGTCGATGCTGTAATGACTTCCATCCCAACTCGTGTATCATATCTGCCACTCTCTCTCCCCTATAACGCGATAATACAAAACGAGCTGCCCTTTTTTGCACCCTTTCGATGTCCTCCGTCAATCCAACCTGGTAAGGATCCCACACCGCGCGGCAATATTCTAACAGAGGACGAACGAGTGTAGTGTAAGCTGTCTCTTTAGTGGACTTGTTGCATCTTCTAAGTGTCCTGCCAATGAAACGCAACCTTTGGCTCGCCTTCCCGACAATATTATCTATGTGGTCCTTCCACCTGAAGTTGTTCGTAATTTTAACACCCAGGTACTTAGTTGAATTGACAGCCTTGAGAATTGTACTATTTTTCGAGTAATCGAATTCCAACGGATTTCTTTTGGAACTCATGTGGATCATCTCACACTTTTCGTTATTTAGCGTCAACTGCCACCTGACACACCATACAGCAATCTTTTCTAAATCGCTTTGCAGCTGATACTGGTCTTCGGATGACCTTACTAGACGGTAAATTACAGCATCATCTGCGAACAGTCTAAGAGAACTGCTCAGATTGTCACCCAGGTCATTTATATAGATCAGGAACAGTAGAGGTCCCAGGTCGCTTCCCTGGGGAACACCTGATATCACTTCAGTTTTACTCGATGATTTGCCGTCTATTACCACGAACTGCGACCTTCCTGACAGGAAATCACAAATCCAGTCGCACAACTGAGACGATACCCCATAGCTCCGCAGCTTGATTAGAAGTCGCTTGTGAGGAACGGTGTCAAAAGCTTTCCGGAAATCTAGAAATACGGAATCAACTTGAGATCCCCTATCGATAGCGGCCATTACTTCGTGTGAATAAAGAGCTAGCTGCGTTGCACAAGAGCGATGTTTTCTGAAGCCATGCTGATTACGTGTCAATAGATCGTTCCCTTCGAGGTGATTCATAATGTTTGAATACAGTATATGCTCCAAAACCCTACTGTAAACCGACGTCAATGATATAGGTCTGTAGTTAAATGGATTACTCCTACTACCCTTCTTGAACACTGGTGCGACCTGCGCAATTTTCCAATCTGTAGGTACAGATCTATAGGTGAGCGAGCGGTTGTATATGAGTTCTAAGTAGGGAGCTATAGTATCAGCGTAATCTGAAAGGAACCTAATCGGTATACAATCTGGACCTGAAGACTTGCCCGTATCAAGCGATTTGAGTTGCTTCGCAACCCCTAAGGTATCTACTTCTAAGAAACTCATGCTAGCAGATGTTCGTGTTTCAAATTCTGGAATGTTCCATTCGTCTTCCCTGGTGAAGGAATTTCGGAAAACTGCGTTCAATAACTCCGCTTTAGCGGCACAGTCGTCGATAACAGTACCATCGGCACTGCGCAGCGAAGGTATTGACTGCGTCTTGCCGCTTGTGTACTTTACATACGACCAGAATTTCTTCGGATTTTCTATCAAATTTCGAGACAATGTTTCGTTGTGGAACCTATTAAAGGCATCTCGCATCGAAGTACGTGCCAAATTTCGCGCGTCTGTAAATTTTAGCCCATCTTCGGGATTTCGCGTTCTTCTGAACTTCGCATGCTTTTTCCGTTGCCTCTGCAACAGCGTTCGGACCTTTTTTGTGTAACACGGGGGATCCGTTCCATCTCTTACCAATTTATGAGGTATGAATCTCTCAATTGCTGTTGCTACTATATCTTTGAATTTGAGCCACATCTCGTCTACATTCGCATAGTCAGTTCGGAAGGAATGGAAATTGTCTTTTAGGAAGGCTTCTAGTGGCACTTTATCCGCTTTTTTAAATAAAATTATTTTGCGTTTGTTTCTGATGGATTTGGAAGAAATGGTATTGAGCCTAGCTACAATGACCTTGTGATCACTAATCCCTGTATCAGTCATGATGCTCTCTATCAGCTCTGGATTGTTTGTGGCCAAGAGGTCAAGTGTGTTTTCGCAACCATTTACAATTCGCGTGGGTTCGTGGACTAACTGCTCGAAATAATTTTCGGAGAATGCATTTAGGACAATCTCGGAAGACGTTTTCTGCCTACCACCGGTTTTGAACAAGTATTTTTGCCAACATACCGAGGGTAGGTTGAAGTCCCCACCAACTATAACCGTATGAGTGGGGTATTTATTTGTTACGAGACTCAAACTTTCTCTGAACTGTTCCGCAACTGTATCATCGGAGTCTGGGGGTCGGTAGAAGGAGCCAATTATTAACTTAATTCGGCTGTTAAGTATAACCTCCACCCACACCAATTCGCACAGAGTATCTACTTCGACTTCACTACAAGATAAATCACTACTGACAGACACAAACACTCCACCACCAATTCTGCCTAATCTATCTTTCCTGAACACCGTCTGAGACTTCGTAAAAATGTCTGCAGAACTTATTTCAGGCTTTAGCCAGCTTTCTGTACCTATAACGATATCAGATTCTGTGCTTTCTATTAGCGCTTGAAGCTCAGGGACTTTTCCAGCGCAACTACAACAATTTACAACTATAATTCCGACTGTTCCTTGATCCAAGCACGTCCTGTAAGTGCCAAGCACCCTTTGACATTGCAGCCCATCCCGCACTTTCCCGAGGCCTTCTAACCTAAAAAACCGCCCAGTCCACGCCACACAGCCTCCGCTACCCGTGTAGCCGCCAGCTGAGTGTAGTGAACTCCTGACCTATTCAGCGGAACCCGAAACCCCACCACCCTATGGCGCAAGTCAAGGAATCTGCACCCAATACGGTCGCAAAACCGTCTGAGCCTCTGATTCAGACCCTCCACCCGGCTCTGCACCAAAGGTCCGCAGTCGGTTCTGTCAACGATGCTGCAGATGGTGAGCTCTGCCTTCATCTCGTAAGCAAGACCGGCAGCCTTCACCAAATCAGATAGCCGCTGGAATCCAGAGAGAATTTCCTCAGATCCAAAGCGACACACGTCATTAGTGCCGACGTGTGCCACCACCTGCAGCTGGCTGCACCCTGTGCTCTTCATGGCATCCGGAAGGACCCTTTCCACATCAGGAACGACTCCTCCCGGAATGCACACGGAGTGCACACTGGATTTCTTCCCCTCCTTAGCCGCCGTTTCCCAAAGGGGCCCCATTACGCGCCTAACATTGGAGCTCCCAACTACCAGTAAGCCCACCCTCTGCGATTGCCCGGACCTTGAATGCTGAGAGTGATCCTCTGAAACAGGACAGGCAGCTGCATCTGGCTCAGCCAGAGACAGTGCCTGAAACCGGTTTGCAGACGCACCGGGGAGGCTTTCTGGTCAGCCTCAGGGGACGCCTTTCGCTGCCTGCCACGCCTTGGAACGACCTCCCAATCAACCACAGGCGAGGGCTCAGCCCCACTGCGGGCAGCAACCGGGGCAACCACAGCGGCAGACCGATCTGGGGACAGACGGGACGAGGTTGACATCCCCGTGATACCCGAGTCCGGCTCCCCACAGTGGTGCCCATTGGCAACAGCCTCAAGCTGCGCGACCGAAGTCAGCGCCGATTGCAGCTGAGAGCGAAGGGATGCCAAGTCAGCCCTCATCCGAACACAGCAATCGCAGTCCCTGTCCATTCTAATCGATGTTTAACAACAGTTACCGAAACACGAGTCCGTGCCTAGATAACGCAAGCGGAACACGAAAAGAATGTATCAACTAACCTGTACAAATGCCTAACGACTGCGCTACAATCTGCTGAATTTACGATTACAGTAACTAAAACTCGAAATTGCACCTCCTATACGAAACTCACACGCAATTTAAATAAGAATCTACGAAGTAAACACTAAAGCGCGATGCTAGAACTGTCTGGGGTGGATTTTCCGATGACACTCTAATGGTTACCCTACGCACCCTGACTGCAGATCTGTAAGTCCATCTGGTCATGTCACTAGGGCCTCCCATCGGAGCCGGCCTGTACGGCCGAGCGGTTCTAGGCGCTACAGTCTGAAACCGCACGACCGCTACGCCCGCGGGTTCGAATCCTGCCTCGGAGATGGATGTGTGTGATGTCCTTAGGTTAGTTAGGTTTAAGTAGTTCTAAGTTCTAGGGGACTGATGACCTCAGGTGTTAAGTCCCATAGTGCTCAGAGCCATTTGAACCTCCCGTCAGGTAGACCGTTCGCCAGGTGCAAGTCTTTCGATCTGACGCCACTTCCGCGATTTGCGCGTCGGTGGGGACGAAATGATGATTAGGACAACACAATACCCAGTCCCTGAACGGATAAAATCTCCTACCCAGCTGGGAATCGAACCCGGGCCCTTAGGATTGATATATTGCCGCGCTGACCACTCAGCTACCGGGGGCGGCAGTCCATCCGGTGATTCGATGTGTTGTGCTGCCATTCATGAACAGCGTTGTTTCCAAACATGATAACTCTCGCCCACACGCCGATGTTGCAGCACAGTACGTTTTACAGAGCGTCGACATATTGCGTTAGCCTGTTAGATCGCCAGATCTGTTTCTAATCGACCACCTCTGGGACCTCATAGGACAACAACTCTAACATCACCCACAAGCATCATTAACTATCCCCCCCCCCCCCCCCCCCGTATTGTTTGACCAAAACCAAAGGCATGGAAATCCGTTCCACCAACTGACGTCTGTCACCTGTGCAACGCAAAGTATACACGTTCGCATGCTTACATTCAGCATTCTGACCGTCACACCTGTTATTAATGTACCAGCATTTCACATTTGCAGTAGCTTATCTCGCTCTTAACAATCATATACAACCGTTCGCTCGACGAAAGATCCGTACCCAAAGACTGGAAATTTGCACCAACATTCAAGAAAGGCTGAGCATGTTTTTCGAGATGGGAACCACGAAATTAAATTTAGTGAGACAAGCGTTCTAGCACGAACATCCCATTATCATGCTCGCATGTATATAGAAACAATAAAGATTTACAAACACGATAATAACTTTAGTAAAAATGAGGAAGTTATAAAGTTGGACAAAATATGGATGTACATGTTGCGTCAGCAGAATGACAATTGATTACTCTTAATCGAGAATTTTATAGATCGAACACGGCCACTTATCCCGGAAGTTTCCACTGAAGACAACACCGGCCGTGAAAGCCTACAATGTATGATACTCTTAATTTATTAATGAACGCTAGGAAAACTTTTCCAGTAGGTAACCGTTGTTGCTCTTGACTTCTGGCTTCTTTTCTTCTCTGATGGAGGGCGCGATCAATTTCCATGCCGGTATATCCGTTTTTCATGAAGGCTGACCGTAAGTGATTTAATTCATCTTGCAAGTAAGCATGCTCGCAGATTTTATTGGCTGTGATCTTTAAGAAAGTTCACAAGGTTTGTGTAAACGTCGTTCTTAACATTGTCAAAACCTCCAAGATACCGTTCCCGTCAAAATATTGGTTTCAGGTGTTGTTCTCCATATTTGATCCATTTCGTTTCAGATTCATTATCAGCACCCCCTTGAGCTGACTTCCGTTCATAACAACAGAGGTTTTGATTGTTTACCATGTTTCCTGAATTTTGGCTCATTGTGTGCGGGGTCATGCGAGACGGATGGGGGGGGGGGGGGGGAAAGGGACAAATGGCTGCAGTTTTTCTCATGCACAGCGTTCACGTTCACCTACACTTCCTCCGCGCAGTTCCAGACAGCCCCGTGCACGTTAGGCAGTCTCTGTGGAGCCTGTTGTATTGCCCGCCACCTTCCCTCCCTCCCTCTTTCTCTCCCTCTCGCCGCGCTCGGTACCGAAAATTGATGGTGAGTGCAGAGAGAGACAGGGAGAGAGAGAGGAACTCACCCTCCCTCTCTCCCTCTCTCCCTTTCACCCTCTCTTCCCCCTCTCTCCCCCTCCCCCCACCCCCTCTCTCCCTCTCTTACTGTCCCTCTCTCTCTCTGTCCCTCTCTCTCTCTCTGTCCCTCTCTCTCTCTCTCTGTCCCCCTCTCTCTCTCTGTCCCTCTCTCTCTCTCTGTCCCTCTCTGCACTCACCATCAGTCTACACTCCTGGAAATGGAAAAAAGAACACATTGACACCGGTGTGTCAGACCCACCATACTTGCTCCGGACACTGCGAGAGGGCTGTACAAGCAATGATCACACGCACGGCACAGCGGACACACCAGGAACCGCAGTGTTGGCCGTCGAATGGCGCTAGCTGCGCAGCATTTGTGCACCGCCGCCGTCAGAGTCAGCCAGTTTGCCGTGGCATACGGAGCTCCATCGCAGTCTTTAACATTGGTAGCATGCCGCGACAGCGTGGACGTGAACCTTATGTGCAGTTGACGGACTTTGAGCGAGGGGGTATAGTGGGCATGTGGGAGGCCGGGCGGACGTACCGCCGAATTGCTCAACACGTGGGGCGTGAGGTCTCCACAGTACATCGACGTTGTCGCCAGTGGTCGGCGGAAGGTGCATGTGCCCGTCGACCTGGGACCGGACCGCAGCGACGCACGGATGCACGCCAAGACCGTAGGATCCTACGCAGTGCCGTAGGGGACCGCACCGCCACTTCCCAGCAAATTAGGGACACTGTTGCTCCTGGAGTATCGGCGAGGACCATTCGCAACCGTCTCCATGAAGCTGGGCTACGGTCCCGCACACCGTTAGGCCGTCTTCCGCTCACGCCCCAACATCGTGCAGCCCGCCTCCAGTGGTGTCGCGACAGGCGTGAATGGAGGGACGAATGGAGACGTGTCGTCTTCAGCGATGAGAGTCGCTTCTGCCTTGGTGCCAATGATGGTCGTATGCGTGTTTGGCGCCGTGCAGGTGAGCGCCACAATCAGGACTGCATACGACCGAGGCACATAGGGCCAACACCCGGCATCCTGGTGTGGGGAGCGATCTCCTACACTGGCCGTACACCTCTGGTGATCGTCGAGGGGACCCTGAATAGTGCATGGTACATCCAAACCGTCATCGAACCCATCGTTCTACCATTTCTAGACCGGCAAGGGAACTTGCTGTTCCAACAGGACAATGCACGTCCGCATGTATCCCGTGCCACGCAACGTGCTCTAGAAGGTGTAAGTCAACTACCCTGGCCAGCAAGATCTCCGGATCTGTCCCCCATTGAGAATGTTTGGGACTGGATGAAGCGTCGTCTCACGCGGTCTGCACGTCCACCACGAACGCTGGTCCAACTGAGGCGCCAGGTGGAAATGGCATGGTAAGCCGTTCCACAGGACTACATCCAGCATCTCTACGATCGTCTCCATGGGAGAATAGCAGCCTGCATTGCTGCGAAAGGTGGATATACACTGTACTAGTGCCGACATTGTGCATGCTCTGTTGCCTGTGTCTATGTGCCTGTGGTTCTGTCAGTGTGATCATGTGATGTATCTGAACCCAGGAATGTGTCAATAAAGTTTCCCCTTCCTGGGACAATGAATTCACGGTGTTCTTATTTCAATTTCCAGGAGTGTATTTTCGGTACCGAGCGCGGCGATCCACTGGCCAGGACACTGGACTCGCGTTCGGGAGGACGACGGTCCATATCCACGTCCCACCATCCTGGATAGGGGTTCCATTATTTCCCTAAAGCACTCCAGGCGAATGTGGGAATGGTTCCTTTGACGTCGATGCTACGTTAAGCCCTAATATTCCTTTCTTCCATTTTCGATAACAGGCGGCATATTATAGTGCAGTAAATAACTCGCAACTCTGGATGTGTATCGTGGCGTCTTACATACTTACACAAAGGCCCTCACATTGTAGTTTACTGTTACTGACCTGGTTGCATGTACGAACGGTTCTCCTCCTCTGCATGTTAGCAATGGAAGCCAGCTCTCTTTCCAAATCTTACGAGGGGCGTTTGACTAGTCCGTGCGAAGCCCGAGAGATGGCACCACTGGCGCGTATCTGTGTCATGTTTAGTTAGTAGCACACCAAGTTTCAGCATTTTGGTCTTAAACATTACTTTATGAAAGGCTAAACGCCTTAAGAGACCAAAGAGAAGCTTAATAAACTTTTCGGTGGCTCTGCACCCTCGATTAGAACAGTTTAAAAGTGGTTTCAAAGTTTTCAGAGTGGCCATATGGGCACAAGTGATGCTGAACTGTCTGGACTCCCTGCGGAGGTTACGATTCCAGTAATCATTCATGAAATTCATGATATTGTGATGGATGACAGAATAGTTAAGGGGCGTGAAATTGCTACTGCTGTGGGCATCTCGAATGAACGGGTACATAATATTTTGCACAAACATTTGGACATGAGAAAGCTATCCGCAAGATGGGTTGCGCGATTGCTCACGCTTGACGAAAAACGGAATCATGTGAATTGTTGCAAGGATGGTTTGCAGCTGTTCAGGAAGAAAGCGCAGGACTATAAGCGTCGTTTCGTCACTGTGGATGAAACATGACTATTCTCCTGAGACCGAAAAAACAATCTAAACAATGGGTCACCAAGGGAGAATCTGCACCAAAAAAGGCGAAGACCAGTCCTTCGGCCGTAAATGTTATGGGGACTGTCTTTTGGGATTCGCAAGGGATAATCCTCATCCACTATGTGCAAAAGGGTAAAACTATTACAGGTGCATATTAGTCATCGTTATTGGACCGTTTGAAAAAAAAGCCGAGGTGCAAGAAAAACGCCGGCGATTGGAGCGCAAAAGAGTCCTTTTCCATCACAATTCACCAGCACACACCTCAGTAGTCGTGGTCGGAAAACTAATGGAAATAGGATTCCAACTCGTTACACATCCTCCATTTTCTCCAGACTTGGCTCCCTCGGACTACAATTTGTTCTCCAATTTGAAGAAATGGCTGGCGGGACATAGATTTTATTCAAACAAGGTGGTGATTGCAGCAACTAATAGCTACTTTGCAGACTTGGACAATTCCTATTATTCGGAAGAGATCAACAAATTAGAACACCGTTGGACGAAGTGTACAAGTCTAAAAGGAGAGTTTGTCGAAAAATAAAAAATGGCTTACCCCGAAACACGTAGTAGTTTTCATTTTTGCACGGACTTTTCAAACGGCCCTCGTACTTACCATCCCCCATACAAATTTTGTATCTCTTCAGAAACTTGCAAAACATTCACACCTCCTATTTATCCCACAAATTAGACACCATACACGCAATCGCTTCAGCACTTATCTCTAATTACAATAATTTGCCAACTTGTAGCAACACGTCTTCCAAACCTCACAACTAAATACATTCCACATCTTATTCAAATTAAGCATTAATTACCCCAAGCCCCCTCAGAAACATTCATCCCCTACGTCAACAGAAAACTGCTTTGCCTTTCCATTTAAGACATCTCTTATTTACATCTACATCTACACCCATACTCCGCAAGCCACCTGACGGTGTGTGGTGGAGGGTACCCTGAGTACCTCTATCGGTTCTGCCTTCTATTCCAGTCTCACATTGTTTGTGGAAAGAAGGATTGTCGGTATGCTTCTGTGTGGGCTCTAATCTATCTGATTTTATTCTCGTGGTCTCTTCGCGAGATATACGTAGGAGGGAGCAATATACTGCTTAACTCTTCGGTGAAGGTATGTTCTCTAAACCTTAACAAAGGCCCGTATCGAGCTACGGAGCGTCTCTCCTGCAGAGTCTTCCACTGGAGTTTATCTATTATCTCCGTAACGCTTTCGCGATTACTAAATCATCCTGTAACGAAGCGCGCTGCTCTCCGTTGGATCTTCTCTATCTCTTCTATCAACCCTATCTGGTACGGATCCCACACTGTTGAGCAGTATTCAAGCAGTGGGCGAACTAGCGTACTGTAACCTACTTCCTTGGTTATCGAATTGCATTTCCTTAGGAGTCTTCCAATGAATCTCAGTCTGGCATCTGCTTTACCGACGATAAACTTTATATGATCATTCCATTTTAAATCACTCCTAATGCGTATTCCCAGATAATTTATGGAATTAACTGCTTCCAGTTGCTGACTTCCTATATTGTAGTTAAATGCTAAAGGATCTTTCTTTCTATGTATTCGCACCACATTACACTTGTCTACATTGAGATTCAATTCCCATTCCCTGCACCATGCGTCAATTCGCTGCAGATCCTCCTGCAATTCAGTACAATTTTTCATTGTTGCAACCTCTCGATACACCACAGCATCATCTGCAAAAAGCCTCAGTGAACTTCCGATGTCATCCACCCGGTCATTTATATATATTGTGAATAGCAACGGTCCTATGACACTACCCTGTGGCACACCTGAAATCACTCTTACTTCGGAAGACGTTTCTCCATTGAGAATGACATGCTGCGTTCTGTTATCTAGGAACTCCTCAATCCAATCACACAATTTGTCTGATAGTCCATATGCTCTTACTTTGTTCATTAAACGACTGTGAGGAACTGTATCGAACGCCTTGCGGAAGACAAGTAACACGGCATCTACCTGGGAACCCATGTCTATGGCCCTCTGAGTGTCGTGGACGAATAGCGCGAAACCCATGCTGATTCCTACAGAGTTGATTTCTAGTCTCCAGAAAAGTCATTATACTCTAACATAATACGTGTTCCAAAATTCTACAACTGATTGACGTTAGAGATATAGGTCTATAGTTCTGCACATCTGTTCGACGTGCCTTGTTGAAAAGGGGGATGACCTGTGCCCTTTTCCAATCCTTTGGAACGCTACGCTCTTCTAGAGACCTACGGTACACCGGTGCAAGAAGGGGGGCAAGTTCCTTCGCGTTCTCTGTGTAAAATCGAACTGTTATCCCATCAGGTCCCAGCGAATTTTAGTGAATTAGCAGTCTAGTTAAAGTTGATTAACTCTCTTCAGTAAATTGATTCCTTAGTATGGATTGGATGTGTGACTGCTGTGTACGGACGCAGGAGGAGCTGTCCACTGTTCGCGAACAGCTGAGCGTGTTGATGGCCGCGGTCAGCCGTCTTCAGGCTGCTGCCTCGGAGTGTAGCGGCAGTGGGGAGTCTGGTGCGTCGCAAGGTACACCCAAGGTGTTACATGCTTCACCCACTGTCCCTGCAGTCGAGACATCTTCGCGGGTACCGGGCGCGGTTGGGCCACCCTCTCCCCAAGGGGAGTGGCGGGTTCAGCAGCGTTCGCGGCTCACGAGGCGGAGGGTCAATGTGGAGGCTGGCCGTGTGGCATCGCCCGCTCTGCCTGTGAGTGGACATGTGGCCGCTCCTTCAGCAAGGTCCGAGCAGGCACACGGGGGGGAGGGGTTTATTAGTTATTGGGAGCTCCAACGTTAGGCGGGTGATGGAGCCCCTTAGGGAAATAGCGGAAAGATCGGGGAATGACATGGGCATGCAAAAACTGCCACAGCGTGTACAAAAATGCATCGACAGAAATGGAGATTATGTCGAAAACTAGCCAAATATTGAAGCTGTAAATTGATGTAAACCACTGTAGAAATAAACAGGTCTATGTACGTATATAAAAGTAGGAGACCTTACTTTTGGGATTAACCTCGTGATAGTAAGATGAATAATGTAACAAAAGAATTAATGCTAACAGATTTACAGAGCGAGCTTAAGAAAATGCTCTCTAAATGAATTGGCTTCACAAATTGTGGCCCGACTTACTGCACATTACAGCGTCTGTAAGTTGGCTAGTGAGAGTGTTGAAAGGTGATGTTTAAGAAGTTATCATACACGACAGTGAACGGACATCTCTGTTTCGGCCATCACTATTAGAAGTCAGCAGTTTAATTTTATCTTATGATGCACCTACCAGTAGCCTGGACCATGGCTCACTTTCATTTATTGGATAACTACCACTTTAAGTAAAAATTACGCGTTATTGGATGCTTGGATTACTTCTGTGTCCATCCTTTGCTCAGTTACTGTGCTTCAAAAAAGCGTTTGAAATTGTCAACAACTGATTTGTCTCTCAGATTTAATTCAATCTGTTATAGTCACACAAATCCCAATGAAAGGAAAAGGGATAGATCCGCTGAATTACAGAGCCATATCACAAATACCTGCAGCGCCGTCCGATGTCGTTTCTGAACACTGATTCCTATATTCCATTTCTTCCTCGAGACACCCTCTACAACTTCTCAGAGTTTGTCACAATATTTCTGGGGCACCTGACATACACCTTCCACATTATGTACCAATATTTGCTCGAGTATTGACAAGCACTTGCATGTGTCAGAGAATGCACAGCTACTCTTCCATCTACTAGAGTAGCTTTGTCTTTAGCTGAGAACATAGAGCATAGCCTACTGCGCGTGTTCTCACATCAAACAGGGAAACGTGGAAGTGCGATGTCGCTGCCTGTCTACAATTTGTGGCAACACTATAACTTTAATTACACGTATTCAGCTGTTTTTACATACGTTTGAACACGTTTTAGTAGTAATAACAGCCATAGTGCAGTTTTGTTGTTGCTACGGATGTGAAGAGAAGTACGTGAAAGCAGGGCCAGTTACTTTTAAGTGGTACGTACAAGAAGTCTCTAATGGTGAATATCATATTGACGTGAGGCGCTTTATGTTTCAAAATATCGAGACGCGGTATTATAATGTATTGTATGGTAGAGCAAGTTTCAGCGATTTTTTTTTTTTTTTTGCTCATGTGTTTATGAGAGAAATGCGAGATAAATTTGCAAGTGTGTATAAGCTGCCTACATATTCGTGCTATGTCCGTCTGCAGATAAAATTTATACGAGTCAGTGTGATTAATTTCCTCCAGTTTATTCAGGTGAATAGGTGGAATAGAAAACCTAAAAAATATGGTTGGCTGTCAAACAAAGCAGGTGGTGTTAATTGCTTATTTACAGCAAGAATTTCATTGCTACAAATGCGTTTTCCCCCTCCTTCCTGTGATGCACCTTGTCGCTGTGACGTAATTAATTAGAATAGAGATTCGACAACACGAATAAGTGCAATACAAAACCTAAAAAGGTATTCTTGGCTGTCACTTCTTTTCTCGCATCCGAAAAAAACGTAAGTAAAATGTAACTGAGCTATGATACTGTGGCGAAAAATAACAATACCCTTGTCCCTCACAGCTTTAAAACTATTTCAGTTGCAGGTATAAAATCGTTGAGATGTCTATAAAATGCATATACAAAGCTGCAGGATGCTATCTGTCTGTTCTGGCGAAGTACAAGGTGCATTCAAGTTCTAAGGCCTCCGAATTTTTTTCTCCGCACTGGAAAGAGATAGAAACATGCGCATTGTTTTAAAATGAGGCTGCGTTCATTGTCAATACGTCCCAGAGATGGCACCACCGTACGGCAGATGGAATATTACCGCCAGCGGCGAGAAAGAGAACTGTTTTAAATACTTAAAATGGCGACGTTTTCCTTACTTGAACAACGTGCAATCATTCGTTTTCTGATTTTGTGTGGTGTGAAACCAACTGAAATTCATCGACAGTTGAAGGAGACGTGTGGTGATGGAGTTATGGATGCGTTGAAAGTGCATTCGTGGGTGCGACAGTTTAATGAAGGCAGAACATCGTGTGACAACAAACCGAAACAACCTCGGGCTCGCAGCAGCCGGTCTGACGACATGATCGAGAAAGTGGAGAGAATTGTTTTGGGGGATCGCCGAATGACTGTTGAACAGATCGCCTCCAGAGTTGGCATTTCTGTGGATTCTGTGCACACAATCCTGCATGACGACCTGAAAATGCGAGAAGTGTCATCCAGGTGGGTGCCACGAATGCTGACGGACGACCACATGGCTGCCCGTGTGGCATGTTGCCAAGCAATGTTGACGCGCAACGACAGCATTAATGGGACTTTCTTTTCGTCGGTTGTGACAGTGGATGAGAGGTGGATGCCATTTTTCAATCCAGAAACAAAGCGCCAGTCAGCTCAATGTAAGCACACAGATTCACCGCCACCAAAAAAATTTCGGGTGCTGAAAAAATGATGGTGTCCATGTTCTGGGACAGCAAGGGCGTAATCCTTACCCATTGCGTTCCAAAGGGCACTACGGTAACAGGTGCATCCTACGAAAATGTTTTGAAGAACAAATTCCTTCCTTCACTGCAACAAAAACGTCCGGGAAGGGCTGTGCGTGTGCTATATCACCAAGACAACGCACCCGCACATCGGGCTAACGTTACGCAACAGTTTCTTCGTGATAACAACTTTGATGTGATTCCTCATGCTCCCTACTCACCTGACCTGGCTCCTAGTCACTTTTGACTTTTTCCAACAATGAAAGACACTCTCCGTGGCCGCACATTCATCAGCCGTGCTGCCATTGGCCCAGCGATTTTCCAGAGGTCAAAACAGACTCCTAAAGAAGCCTTTGCCGCTGCCATGGAATCATGGCGTCAGCGTTGTGAAAAATGTGTACGTCTGTAGGACGATTACGTCGAGACGTAACGCCAGTTTCATCGAGTTCGGGTGAGTAGTTAATTAGAAAAAAAATCGGAGGCCTTAGAACTTGAATGCACCTCGTAATAACATTCAAAATAAGCCAAACTCTATAAGGAATAACATCGCCGTCCCAATAACACGTGACTTGAGCAGCAGAAGAGGTTTCGGATAGCTTTCTTGTTCTGCGCATCCGAATGTTCAATCCGTATTTATACGCTATGGATAAGAACCACAAAAACACGTCTTGAGCAGGTCGCTCTAACAGATTATCCAGCCAATTGTATAGCATGACACGGAGGGTCAGTCAGAAAAGGTCCATGGCTTTTGGACAAAGACACGCCTGTTCTCTTCCCTGTTTCGAGGTGCCAGACTCAATAGTACGAACGCTTTGCCCTGTGATACTGAAGTGGGCACACTGAACTGGCGTCGTCCAGTACTAGGGTGGCATGGTTACTTACTTCAGCAGTCTTCGCTTAATTATATGGTGAGTGGTTTTTCAGATTTATTCACGCGAGGTACTTTGAAATCGCAACCTATGTGAGGATGGTAGTTCTTTGCCTGGTTTCACAATTTAGTTGTTGTTGTCTTCAGTCCTGAGACTGGTTTGATGCATCCCCTCCATGCTACTCTATCCTGTGCAAGCTTCTTCATCTCCCAGTACCTACTGCAACCTACATCCCTCTGAATCTGCTTGGTGTATTCATCTCTTGGTCTCCCTCTGCGATTTTTACCCCCCACGCTGCCCTCCAATACTAAATTGGTGATCCCTTGATGCCTCAGAACACGTCCTACCAACCGATCCCTTCTAGTCAAGTTGTGTCACAAACGTCTCCCCCAATCCTATTCAATACTTCCTCATTAGTTATGTGATCTACCCATCTAATCTTAAGCATTCTTCTGTAGCACCACATTTCGAAAGATTCTATTTTCTTCTTGTCCAAACTATTTATTGTCCATGTTTCACTTCATTAAATGGCTACACTCCATTAAAATACTTTCAGAAGCGAGTTCCTGACACTTAAATATATACTCGAAGTTAACAAATTTCTCTTCTTCAGAAACGTTTTCCTTGCCATTGCCAGTCTACATTTTATATCCTCTCTACCTCGACCATCATCAGTTATTTTGCTCCCCAAATAGCAAAACTCCTTTACTACTTTAAGTGTCTCATTTCCTAATCTAATTCCCTCAGCATCACCCGACTTAATCCGACTACATTCCATTATCCTTGTTTTGCTTTCGTTGATGTTCATCTTATACCCTCCTTTCAAGACACTGTCCCTTCCGTTCAACTGCTCTTCCAAGCCCTTTGCTGTCTCTGACAGAATTACGATGTCATCGGCGAACCTCAAAGTTTTTATTTCTTCTCCATGGATTTTAATTTTTAATTTAGTTTTAACTCATGGGAATCAATATCCATTTTCTGTTCAGTCATACGGGTCTGTAAGTTGTTTATCCAGTTGTTTTTCCTCTTATTAAATAATTTTACTGCCATTACAATAAATATAGCGTTATTTTTCTGCCCTTTTGTAAATATGGGGTAATGTAAGGTCACGAGTTCATTGAAGGGCAATTTTCCCAAAGGTAACATTTATTCACGCACGGTAGTTTGAATATGCAATCTATGTGAGGATGCTAGGTCTTTGCCTGGTTTCACAACTTAGTTGGAACTCATGGGAATCAATATCCATTTTCTGTTCAGTCATACAGGTCTGCAAGTTGTTTATCCAGTTGTTTTTCCTCTAATTTTACTGGCGATACAATAAATATAGTGTTAAAATGGTTCAAATGGCTCTGAGCACTATGGGACTTAACATCTTAGGTCATCAGTCCTCTAGAAGTTAGAACTACTTAAACCTAACTAACCTAAGGACATCACACACATCCATACCCGAGGCAGGGTTCGAACCTGCGACCGTAGCGGTCGCGCGGTTCCAGACTGAAGCTCCTAGAACCGCTCGGCCACAACGGCCGGCTCCCAGTACTTACTGCAACCTTCTGAATCTACTTTGTGTATTCTTCTCTTGGTCTCCATTTCGATTTTTACCCTCCACGCTGCCCTCCAATGCTAAATTTGTGATCCCTTGATGCCTCAGAACATGCCCTACCAACCGGTCCCTTCTTCTTGTCAAGTTGTGCCAAAAACTCCTCTTCTCCCCTTTTCTATTCAATACCTCCTCATTGTTACGTGATCTTACTACCTAATCTGCAGCATTCTTCTGTAGCACCTCTCTACATTATTTCGTGATTTATTCAGTTTTCTAATTTATACTCACTTTTTGATCACCCGGTATATTAATTTTTAATATCCACAAACTTGGCACACTGTATACTATTCTTTACCACGTAGGTTGCACCTGATGATGATGTCATCGAAACCGGTTGTGCACCAACGAAACGAGAATTTTACCAGCTGTCAGTGGAATTTTTGTTAACATCATGCACGGCTTCTCGTCCTGACCGAGCGAGGTGGCGCAGTGTTTAGCACACTGGACTCGCATTCGGGAGGACGACGGTTCAATCCCGTCTCCGGCCATCCTGATTTACATTTTCCGTGATTTCCCTAAATCGCTTCAGGCAAATTCCGGGATGGTTCCTTTGAAAGGGTACGGCCGATTTCCTTCCCAATCCTTCCCCAACCCGAGCTTGCGCTCCGTCTCTATTGACCTCGTTGTCGACGGTACGTTAAACATTAACCACCACGACCACCATCGTCTTCCTGAATATCTCGTACGCTGCAGCGCCGCCGCCCACCCCTGTGCTGGTGGGAGCCGCTCACTGACCTGCCGGGGGAGAGGTCGTCCTTGGAGGTGGGCGTGCGCAGGCTGTCGCTGGAGGAGGCGCGCAGACGCGCCAGCCCGCCCACGCCTACGCCCACGCCGCCCCCGGCGCCGCCCCCGCCGCCCCCGCCGGGGTCGTCGCCGCAGGGCGCGCGCTCCTGGTAGGGGTAGAAGCAGGCGTGCGCCTGGCCCACCCCCTCCTTCCGCAGCGCCCCTATCGGCCGCACCAGCACGCGACCGCACGCGAATCTGCAACACGACAAAGCGCCGGTCACCACACCGCCTTCACGTCACACCTCGCTGGCAGACACCACCACTACGTTGCTTGCCACTTGCTGAGGAAGACTGCAGCCGAACACCCGACCAGTGATGCACTACTGGCCATTAAAATTGCTATATCAAGAAGAAATGCAGATGATAAACCGGTATTCATTGGACAAATATAACATACTAGCACTGACATACGATTACGTTTTCACGCAATTTGGGTGCATAGATCCTGAGAAATCAGTACCCAGAACAACCACCTCTGGCCGCAATGACGGCCTTGATACGCCTGGGCATTGAGTCAGAGATTGGATGGCGTGTACACGTACAGCTGCCCATGCAGCTTCAACACGATAGCACAGTTCAGCAAGAGTGGTGACTGGCGTATTGTGACGAGCCAGTTGCTCGGCCACCGATGACCAGACGTTTTCAGTTGGTGAGAGATCTGGAGAATGTGCTGGCCAGGGCAGCAGTCGAAGATTTTCTGTATCCAGAAAGGCCCTTACAGGACCTGCAACATGCTGTAGTGCATTATCCTGCTGAAATGTAGGGATCGAATGAAGGGTAGTGCCAAGGTCGTAACACATCTGAAATGTAACGTAAACTGTTAAAAGTGCCATCAATGGGAACAAGAGGTGACCGAGACGTGTAACCAGTGGCACCCCATACGATCGCGCCGGGTGATACGCCAGTATGGCGGTGATGAATGCACGCTTCCAATGTGCGTTCACCGCGATGTCGCCAAACACGGATGCGACCATCATGTGCTGTAAACAGAACATGGATTCATCCGAAAAATGATGTTTCGCCATTCGTGCCATCAATGGGAACAAGAGGTGACCGAGACGTGTAACCAGTGGCACCCCATACGATCGCGCCGGGTGATACGCCAGTATGGCGGTGATGAATGCACGCTTCCAATGTGCGTTCACCGCGATGTCGCCAAACACGGATGCGACCATCATGTGCTGTAAACAGAACATGGATTCATCCGAAAAATGATGTTTCGCCATTCGTGCACCTAGTTTCGTCATCGAGTACACCATCGCAGGTGCTCCTGTCTGTGATGCAGTGTCAAGGGTAACGGCAGCCATGGTATCCGATATGCAAACATCGTCGAACTGTTCGTCTAGATGGTTGTTCTCTTGCAAACGCCCCCATCTGTTGACTCAGGGATCGAGACGTGGCTGCACGATCCGTTACAGCCATGCGGATAAGATGTCTGTCATCTGGACTGCTAGTGATACGAGGCTCTTAGGTTTCACCACGGCGTTCTGTATTACCCTCTGAACCCACCGATTCCACATTCTGCTAACAGTCATTGGATCTCGACCAACGCGAGCAGCAATCTCGCGATACGATAAACCTCAATCGCGATAGGCTACAATCCGACGTTTATCAAAGTCGGAAACGTGATGGTAAGCGTTTCTCCTCCTTACGCGAGACCTCACAACAACGTTTCACCAGGCAACGCCGGTCAACAGCTGTTTGTGTATGAGAAATCGGTTGGAAACTTTTCTCATGACAGCACGTTGTAGGTGTCGCCACCGGCGCCAACCTTGTGTGAATGCTCTGAAAAGCTAATCATTTGCATATCACAGCATCTTCTTCCTGTCGGCACCGTAACCTTATGAGGTTGTTTCGAACGAGACGGGTCTGTATTATTAAATGTGTAGCGATACTGCTATCGCGGTTCCTTGACAATAAATTGCCTGAAAAAATGGAACTCCCTTGACGTCAACATCATTTTACAAGATACTGCAGTGAATGCCTTTCGAAGGAATAGGCACTGCTGCGATTACAGTTGTTATGAAATGCATGAAACGTATTTGCACTTGCCGATATGGACAACCTTCATCTGCATAATGGAATGAGGACATTGATATTTTATGTAGATCATTTTACAGACAAGCGATGTGACAGGTAATCCATCATTGTAGGCGTATAGCATAACAAATTCAGTCGTGTTGCGGTAAAGCCTGTCCAAACAGACGCATTAATACGCAGCACCCCTCCCTGTGGCGGCAACACACGCGTGTGTTCTCTCATTCAAACGATCACAAAAGTGTGATTCTTGTAGTTTTGCCGGCGTACTGAATATTCTATGAGGTTTCGGAATCGCAGACTATTCATGTTGACTTCTTGCTTCAATGTTTCGGCTGGTAGCCGTCCAGCCATCTTCAGGTGAGTCTCCGTCACCGTAGACTAGCAGTCTACTGTGGCGGACACTCGCCTGAACTGTTGTCACTGAGTCGCGGAGAAGCCTACGCAACACAGGAGCCCTACCACCTCGGCTGTATGGGTGATTACCTACGATCCATAACAACAACACTCCACTAAGATCGATTGTTAGCGCCCCTGGCTCAGCAACGTATGACAAAACACTTGGCCCCTTTGCTCCAACCACAAGACGGGAAGAACGACACATACATAAAGGGCTCAGGACACTTCATTGGGAAGCTGAAGAAACTAAAACTTACACCACACGACATCCTGGTCAGCTTTGATGTTGTGTCTTTGTTTACGAAAGTGCCACTCCGTGACGCTCTGGAGCACATCGGTTCCATTTTCCAGCAAGACATCACGAAGCTCTTCCATGCTTGCCTCACCACGAGTTATTTCACGTGGAATGGCAATTTCTACGAAAAGCCGGACGGCGTTGCCATGGGTAGTCCTCTTAGTCCAGTGGTGGCCAACTTCTTCATGGAAAATTTCGAAGAACAGGCACTGGACTCAGCGACTTGTAAACCTGAGGAGTGGTACAGGTACGTCGATGATACTTTCGTTGTGTGGAGCCACACATCTCGGTCTCTTCCTAACACACTTCAACAGCTACAAGACCAACATAGAATTTACCATAGAAGCGGGAGGGTGAGTCAAATGAAAACCTTAAATTTGTAATAACAAATTTAAAATTTCGCGCCGTTATCCTCTAAGTTGGTAAGCGTGCTACAAACAGCGTGCAGAATGGCCTGTAGGTGGCAGCATAGTGCAGATGCACACATACCGTCGCAGTATCAGTATAAAGATGGCCGCCGTACTTGCGACTTGCACCAGGAAAGAACAGCGATCTGTTATTCGGTTTCTGCGTAGTGAAGGTGTGAAACCTACTGAAATTAATCGATAAATGAGGGTTCAGTATGGTAATGCATGTCTGTCACAGCATCAAGTCTACGAATGGAGCAAGAAGTTCGCAAAAGGTGTGACTTCAAGGGAAGATGCTCCTCGTCCAGTTGTGACTCTACCGAACATTGCAGCAGTTGAAGTCATAGTGAAGGAAAATCGGTGAGTGACACTGAATGACATTGCAGCATGTTTACAGATTAGTCATGGGTCAGCACACCACATTGTTCATGATGTGCTCCAGTTTCACAAAGTGTGTGCAAGATGGGTGCCACGGCAGCTAACTCCTGAAATGAGAGAACGACGTGTTGATGGTTGTGAAGAACTTCTTCGGCACTTTGAACGAGAAGGTGATGGCTTCCATGCAAGAATAGTTACTGGGGACGAAACCTGGGTTCACTTCAACCAACCGGAAACGAAGAAAGCGAGCAAGGAATGGCGCCATTCCTCATCACCAAAACCAAAGAAGTTTCGAACACAACCATCAGCAGGGAAGGTTATACTGACTCTTTTGGGACGAAAAAGGCGTCATTTTGGAGCATTATATGCCTAGAGGGACCACTGTCACCAGTGCATCATACACAGATCTCCTAAAAAATCATCTGCGGCCTGCAATCAAATGAAAGCGACGTGGATTGCTGTCAGCAGGTGTCCTTTTGCAACATGACAATGCAAGGCCCCACACTGCCCGTACAACAATTGAAACAATCACAGACCTGCATTTTGAGTGTCTTCCTTATCCACCATACTCAGCAGGCGTTGCCCCAAGTGATTTCCATATGTTTGGACCACTCAAAGAGGCAATGGGAGGAAAGAAGTTCCGTTCTGATGAAGAGGTACGCCACGCGGTGCATGAGTGGTTGCTCGGACTACCAAAAGAATTTTTTTCGAAAGGAATTTATGCACTTTGTAAGCGCTGGATGACTTGCATTGACTGTGGGGGAGATTATGTTGAAAAGTGATACACCTTTGTACCACTTCTGTACAATAAATAATATTTAAAAAAAGTATTTAACGTTTTCATTTGACTCACCCTCATAGAAAAGGACAAAAAAAACTACCATTTCTAGATCTGCTGGTTACAAGGGACGGCGAAAATTTGGTATATAGCGAAAACCGACACACACGGACCGATACCTGCACAAACTATCAAACAACCACCCGAGCCATCAAAGAGGCACCATGAATACGCTCGTAACGCGAGCAGGAAGAAAATGTGAGCCGCAGCACCTCAAACGCGAAATATAACAAATGGAAAGTCTTCTGACGACGAATGGGTACTCCAAAAATTATATTTGAAGCCTAACAGAGCCAAACACTCGGCAAAGTAAGGGATCAGGAAAAGAAATGCAATTTTGTCATATGTTGACATAATGGAGACCGTGGCTGTTGTTTGAAGACAAATGTTGATGGTGTTAGGACAGCAACCAGCCACAAGTTTATTTTCAGTTCCTTTGAATAAAGGATACCGATACCGGTTTCGAATCGTTGCGATTCATCCTCAGACGGTTTACACGCTTTCTTTATGACATGTGGTGTGTTTTTACAGATTAATTGTCCTAAAATATAAATAATATATAATTATAAACACGCTACACACAGATGGCTGCGTTACAGATTTTCGTTGCACGTGACTTACGTGAAACGTCGGTTTCGAGTGTTTGTTTTCATAACATTCGTCCAACAGATGTAAACGCATTCCCACTGCATCCTCGTTCTTGCAGCGACAAATCTAAAGTGTTCAGTGAGAACTATTTACGTGTGTAACAACGAGGATGCAGTGGGAATGCATTTACATCTGTTGGACGAATGTTATGAAAACAAACACTCGAAACCGACGTTTCACGTAAGTCACATGCAACGAAAATCTGTAACGCAGCCATCTGTGTGTGGCGTGTTTATAATTATGTATTATTTATATTTTAGGACAATTAATCTGTAAAAACACACCAGATGTCAAAAAGAAAGCGTGTAAACCGTCTGAGGATGAATCGCAAAGATTCGAAACCTGTAACGGTATCCTTTGAATAAAGGAACTGAAAATAAATTTGTGGCTGGTTGCTGTCCTAATACCATCAAGAAAAAGAAATGTCGGGTACTGCCTTTCTGCCATACGTTCCCAGAGAGTCTGACAGAATCGGCCGTATATTGCGTAAAGAACATTTGCAAACCGACAAGGAAGATCAAAGTGTCTTAGATTGGCAAAGGATAAAAGGGACGCACTTGCAATGTCGGGAATATACCGTATACCATGCACATTTGGAAAAGTTTACGTCGGAATGACTGGGCGATCAATCAACACCAGCATCAAAGAAAATAAGCGACATTCAGATTGGGACAGGTGGAGAAATCGGCCGTGGCAGAGCACGCACTGAGTGAGACCGACCACGTAATAAAATTCGCCGACACGGAAGTCCTGGCTGTAGAAAAGCAATATCACACGCGATTGTTGAGCGAAGCTGTGGAAATACACTCCTGGAAATTGAAATAAGAACACCGTGAATTCATTGTCCCAGGAAGGGGAAACTTTATTGACACATTCCTGGGGTCAGATACATCACATGATCACACTGACAGAACCACAGGCACATAGACACAGGCAACAGAGCATGCACAATGTCGGCACTAGTACAGTGTATATCCACCTTTCGCAGCAATGCAGGTTGCTATTCTCCCATGGAGACGATCGTATTGATGCTGGATGTACTCCTGTGGAACGGCTTGCCATGCCATTTTCCACCTGGCGCCTCAGTTGGACCAGCGTTCGTGCTGGACGTGCAGACCGCGTGAGACGACGCTTCATCCAGTCCCAAACATGCTCAATGGGGGACAGATCCGGAGATCTTGCTGGCCAGGGTAGTTGACTTACACCTTCTAGAGCACGTTGGGTGGCACGGGATACATGCGGACGTGCATTGTCCTGTTGGAACAGCAAGTTCCCTTGCCGGTCTAGGAATGGTAGAACGATGGGTTCGATGACGGTTTGTATGTACCGTGCACTATTCAGTGTCCTCTCGACGATCACCAGAGGTGTACGGCCAGTGTAGGAGATCGCTCCCCACACCATGATGCCGGGTGTTGGCCCTGTGTGCCTCGGTCGTATGCAGTCCTGATTGTGGCGCTCACCTGCACGGCGCCAAACACGCATACGACCATCATTGGCACCAAGGCAGAAGCGACTCTCATCGCTGAAGACGACACGTCTCCATTCGTCCCTCCATTCACGCCTGTCGCGACACCACTGGAGGTGGGCTGCACGATGTTGGGGCGTGAGCGGAAGACGGCCTAACGGTGTGCGGGACCGTAGCCCAGCTTCATGGAGATGGTTGCGAATGGTCCTCGCCGATAGCCCAGGAGCAACAGTGTCCCTAATTTGCTGGGAAGTGGCGGTGCGGTCCCCTACGGCACTGCGTAGGATCCTACGGTCTTGGCGTGCATCCGTGCGTCGCTGCGGTCCGGTCCCAGGTCGACGGGCACGTGCACCTTCCGCCGACCACTGGCGACAACATCGATGTACTGTGCAGACCTCACGCCCCACGTGTTGAGCAATTCGGCGGTACGTCCACCCGGCCTCCCGCATGCCCACTATACGCCCTCGCTCAAAGTCCGTCAACTGCACATACGGTTCACGTCCACGCTGTCGCGGCATGCTACCAGTGTTAAAGACTGCGATGGAGCTCCGTATGCCACGGCAAACTGGCTGATACTGACGGTGGCGGTGCACAAATGCTGCGCATCTAGCGCCATTGGACGGCCAACACCGCGGTTCCTGGTGTGTCCGCTGTGCCGTGCGTGTGATCATTGCTTGTACAGCCCTCTCGCAGTGTCCGGAGCAAGTATGGTGGGTCTGACACACCGGTGTCAATGTGTTCTTTTTTCCATTTCCAGGAGTGTACAAAACCACGGGAACAGATTCAGTAAGAAAGAGGAAAGCCTTAAGGTAAACGGATCCTGGCTTCCCGTACTGCAGCCAACGACCGTCGCAGGTAGCAAGAGGAGAACGGCACCGGAAATGACCGCGGAGAAGCCCTCGGACGTTGTCGCGCCAGGTACATACAGTCTGCGGCCGCGAGCTCGGCTCCAGTTCACCACCGGCAATGGAGGGTGGAGCTTTGACAATGCCAGCCACTCGTGCTGGCGAAACGTCAGTAAAATCATCAGACAAACGTCGGCCAAAGAACCAGAGACGGAAACAAATCTACATCTACATCTACATACATGCTCCGCAATCCACCATACGGTGTGAGGCGGAGGGTACCTCGTACCACAACTAGCATCTTCTCTCCCTGTTCCACTCCCAAACAGAACGAGGGAAAAATGACTGCCTATATGCCTCTGTACGAGCCTTAATCTCTCTTATCTTTGTGGTCTTTCCGCGAAATGTAAGTTGGCGGCAGTAAAATTGTACTGCAGTCAGCCTCAAATGCTGGTTCTCTAAATTTCCTCAGTAGCGATTCACGAAAAGAACGCCTCCTTTCCTCCAGAGACTCCCACCCGAGTTCCTGTTGCATTTCCGTAACACTCGCGTGATGATCAAACCTACCAGTAACAAATCTAGCAGCCCGCCTCTGAATTGCTTCTATGTTCTCCCTCAATACGACCTGAAACGGATCCCAAACGCTCGAGCAGTACTCAAGAATAGGTCGTATTAGTGTTTTATAAGCGGTCTCCTTTACAGATGAACCACATCTTCCCAAAATTCTACCAATGAACCGAAGACGACTATCCACCTTCCCCACAACTGCCATTACATGCTTGTCCCACTTCATATCGCTCTGCAATGTTACGCCCAAATATTTAATCGACGTGACTGTGTCAACCGTTACACTACTAATGGAATATTCAAACATTACGGGATTATTTTTCCTATTCATCTGCATTAATTTACGTTTATCTATATTTAGAGTTAGCTGCCATTCTATACACCAATCACAAATCCTGTCCAAGTCATCTTGTATCCTCCTACAGTCACTCAGCGACGACACCTTCCCGTACACCACAGCATCATCAGGAAACAGTCGCACATTGGTAGCCACCCTATACAAAAGATCATTCATGTAGACAGAAAACAACAGCGGATCTACGACACTTCCCTGGGGCACTCCATGTGATACCCTCACCTCCGATGAACACTCACCATCGAGGACGACGTACTGGGTTCTATTACTTAAGAAGTCTTCGAACCATTCAAACATTTGGGAAGCAATCCCATATGCTCGTACCTTAGTTAGGAGTCTGGAAATAAGCAAAACTATAAAACTGTATCTTGTATCAGGCGGAATTGGTCTCCAAGAAAACTTTTGTTTATTGTCTGGTGTTGAGATGAAAAAACGAAGTGGGGGGGGGGGGGGGGGGAGGAAAAGGTTGACGACAGTATTGTAGGTCATGAGAACCCAGGAGGAAAATGGCTTGGACGGTATTAATATAGAACTGATTAAACTTGGTGCACAAGTTGAACACAAACCTCTGTTACACTTTTAAAGTATACAGGGTGGTGCATTGACCGTGATCGGGCCAAATATCTCACGAAATAAGCGTCAAACGAAAAAACTACAAAGAACGAAACTTGTCTAGCTTGAAGTAGGAAGCCAGATGGCGCTATGGTTGGCCGGCTAGATGACGCTGCCATAGGTCAAGCGGTTATCAAATGCATTTTTACAAAATAGGAACCCACATTTTTATCACAAACTCGTGTAGTACGTAAAGAAATATGAATGTTTTAGTTGGACCACGTTTTTCGCTTTGTGATAGATTGCGCTATAATAGTCACAAACATATGGCTCACAAGTTTAGACGAACAATTGGTAACAGATAGGTCTTTTAAATTAAAATACAAAACGTAGGTACGTTCGAACATTTTATTTCGGTTGTTCCAATGTGATACATGTACCTTTGCGAACTTACCATTTCTCACAGCGTGATTACCTGTAAATACCACAGTAATCCAATAAATGCTCAAAATTATGTTCGTCAACCTCAATGCATTTGAAATACGTGTAACAACATTCCTCTCAACAGCGTGTAATTCCCTTCCGCAATGTTCGCACATTCAATGGCAATGCACTGACGCATGTTGTCAGGCGTTGTCGGTGGATCACGATATCAAATATCCTTCACCTTTTCCTACAGAAAGAAATCCGGGCACGTCAGATCCTGTGAACATGCGTGCTATTCAGTACGGCTACAACCGCACGCGAGCTATGTGCCGGACATCCATCATGCTGGAAGTACATCGCCATTCTCTCATGCAGTGAAAGATCTTGTAGTAACATCGGTAGAACATTACGTAGGAAATTGGCATACATTGCACCCTTTAGATTGCCATCGATAAACTGTCGGCCAATTATCCTTCTTCCCATAATGCTGCACCATACATTAACCCGCCAAGGTCGCCGATGTTCCACTTGTCGCAGCCATCATGGATTTTCCGTTACCCAATAGTGCACATTACGCCGGTTTACGTTACCGCTGTTGGTGAATGACGCTTCGTCGCTAAGTAGAACGCGTGCAAAAAATCTGTCATCGTCACGTAATTTCTTTTGTGTCCAGTGGCAGAACTGTACACGACGTTCAAAGTCGTCACCATGCAATTCCTGGTCTATAGAAATATGGTATGTGTGCAATCGACGTTTTTGAGATTCCCGATTCTCGCGCAATTTGCCTGCTACTGATGACCGGATTAGCCGCGACAGCAGATAAAACACCTACTTGGGCATCGTCGTCTGTTGCAGGTCGTGGTTGACGTTTGACATGCGGCTGAACACTTCCTGTTTCCTTAAATAACGTAACTATCCGGCGAGCGCTCCGGACACTTGGATGATGTCGTCGAGGATACCGAGCAGCGTACATAGCACACGCCGGTTGGGCATTTTGATCACAATAGCCATGCATCAACACGATATCGACCTTTTCCGCAATTGGTAAACGGTCCATTTAGCAAAACAAATACCGTCCGCACTGGAAGAATGTTACGTGATACCACGTACTTATTCGTTTGTGTCTATCACAGCGCCATCTATCACAAAGCGAAAAAAGTGGTCCAACCAAAAACATTCATATTTCCTTACGTACTACACGAATATCTAATAAGAACCGGGGGTTCCTATTTTAAGAAACACAACTGATACCCGTTTGACCTATGGTACCGCCATCTAGCGGGCCAACCACAGCGCCATGTGATTCCCCTCTTAAAGCTAGACGAGTTTCATTCTTTGTAATTTTTTCGTTCGATGCTTATTTCGTGAGATATTTGGCCCAGTCACTAACAATGGAGCTCCCTGTATGCTTGGAACTGAACAGGGTGCACAGCACTTGTCTTTCATAGAGTACCTCAGCAATGGAGGGACCAGTGGCCACCTGGTCCCACACTGTATGCTATCTACAGCTATCCACGGCGTCCAATGACCTCACTTAAGACGCTAACCAATATTTCGTAAATTTAGACCGGAAACACCGTGAAGGAAGCAGTGGGACAGGTGTTGGAGTGTGGGAACTGTGGCTCATGGGAGTATAGTGTAGGGTAAGACAGAAGGATGGCTGGAATGGCCAGCGGCGCTCGCTCACCTGGTGGCCTCGAACTGGTACTGCGGCCGGCGCATCACCAGCAGGCGGGGCAGGATGTGGATGAAGACGCGCTTCACCCAGGGCGCCATCTTGTGCGTCTGCGGCGACCGGAAGTGCACGTTGAGCACCACCACCGTCACGCAGATGCTGCGGCACACACACAGGCACGGGAGGCCGCCATTAGTCGCCGGTCCTGCAACGCAGTCTCACTTCGGGAGTAATGAGTTAGGGGAAACACACCTTCCAATGGCAGTAGTCACCAACTGGCCTGATGTCAGTCACTCAACAAAATGTCCAGAATCTACACCATCTGACCAGAACTATCAATGGACATTAATATGGGGTATGTCCATTCTTCACCTTTATGGTGGCTTAAATTGTCTGAGTGTCTGGACGGATGGCAGCACATTTCTCCTCAAGAGCCGAAAACAGATAATGTTGGACGCTAGGGCCTCATGTCAGTCACTGAACGAAATGCCCAGAATCTACACCATCTGACCAGAAGTATCAATGGACATTAAGATGGGGTATGTCCCTTCTGGTATGTCCCTTCTTCACCTTTATAGTGGCTTGAATTGTCTGAATGTCTGGACGGATAGCAGCCCATTTCTCCTCAAGAGCCGAAAACAGATAATGTTGGGCGCTGGGGCCTGATGTCAGTCACTGAACGAAATGCCCAGAATTTACACTATCTGCCCAGAAGTATCAATGGACATTAAGAGGGGGTATGTCCATTATTCACCTTAATGGTGGCTTAAATTGTCTGAATGTCTGGATGGATGGCAGCCCATTTTCCTCAAGGGCTGAAAACAGATAATGTAGACGCTGGGGCCTGATGTCAGTCACTGAACGAAATGCCCAGAATCTACACTATCTGACCAGAAGTATCAATGGACATTAATATGGGGTATGTCCATTCTTCACGTTTATGGTGACTTAAATTGTCTGAATGTCTGGATGGATGGCAGCCCATTTTCCTCAAGAGCCAAAAACAGATAATGTTGGACGCTGTGGTCTGGAGTGGTCGAGATTTTAACTCATCATGAAGGTCTTCCATTGGGATCAGGTCGGCACTCTGGACAGGTCAGTCCATTTGAGGAATGTTACTGTCCACGAACCATTACCCCACACATGCTGCTCTATGACAGGGTCCTGATACAGTCATCATCTCTGAGGTGTTCCCCTACAGCACTCAGTACATAACCCTGCAAAATGTATTTATACTTTTATATGAGTGGGAGTTCAAAATAAGTGTGGGCAGAGTTATGTGATATGAACGAAAGACGACACGGCAGAGGAACGCGCACTTGCAAGACACCGGTACACCATTGAAACAGGTCAACCGCAATCAAGCAGATGGCACTGTCGCAGAGCCTGCGCACAAAGTGGAGGCCAGCCGCTTGGTCTTTACCTGGAGCTATGGAGAAAAGGTTGTTTTTGGAATCGTGGTCAAAGGCGGAAGTGGGAGGTGTTATCCGCTACGAATGATGGTTCAAATGGCTCTGAGCACTACGAGACTCAATATCTGAGGTCACCAGTCGCCTAGAACTTGGGGAACTACTTAAATCTAACTAACCTAAGGACATCACACACATCCATGCCCGAGGCAGGATCCGAACCTGTGACCGTAGCGGTCGCGCGGTTCCAGACTGAAGCGCCTAGAACCGCTCGGCCACAACGGCCGGCTCCGCTATGAATGGGCACATGGAGTATCAGGCACAGTAATTCGTAACAGCCTTGTTGGTGTAGAGGTCAGGTGTGACGTCGAGGCAGATGGTGTGGAGATGGTGCCAGCAATTCAGTGATGGACGTCAGCAAGTGCAGGGCATACCGATACCTGGACGGACGAGCACAGCCACTGCAGATGCAAATTTCAGGAAGGTGGATGATATGATTAAACCGAACCGGCGTATCACCATCGATGGAGTAGCGACAGAACTTGGAATCGGACATGAGCGAACGCACAAGATCATACACTACGTTCTTCGATACAGGAAGGTGTCAGCATGATCTGTGCCCCACCAGCTGACCCCGACACACATGGAACAACGCATGGAGTCCAGCCTGGAACAGCTCGTGCGTTACCACGAATCTGGCAATGACCTTCTGTTTCGGATTGTGATGGGCGATGAAACGAATCGAAGGCCGCATCCACGGAGTAGAAAGAAGTTCAAAAGCACTCTGTCTGCAAGTAAAGTGCTACTCGCCGTTTTCTGGGACGCCAAAGGAGTTTTGCTACTGGACTTTCTGGAGGATGCAACCATCAATGCTGCTTTGTACTGTGCCACTCTGTCGAAATTGAAAGAGGTGATTCGGAAAAAGCGGCCTGGCCTTCACAGGACTGGCGTTCTGCTGTTGGACGACAATGCGAGACCAGACACGGCGACGGCAACGCCAAACCATATTGCAACTCTTAGTTGGGAGCGGCTATACCATCAGTCCGGATCACGCACCAAGTGACTTCAAATGGTTCATATGGCTCTGAGCACTATGGGACTTAACTTCTGAGGTTATCAGTCCCCTAGAACTTAGAACTACTTAAACCTAACTAACCCAATGACATAACACACATTCATGCCCGCGTCACGATTCGAACCTGCGACCGTAGCGATGGCGCGGTTCCGGTCTGTAGCGCCTAGAACCGCTCGGCCAATCCGGCCGGCCAAGTGACTTCCATCTGTTTCCTGCTTTAAAGAAGAGTTTCGCTGGAAGGCGCTTTGACAGCTATTCTGACGTCAAACAAGCCGTTCAACGCTTCTTACGTATGCAACGCCCTGATCTTTTCCTGGAAGGTTTTCTGAAGCTTATAAAGCGGTATCACAAATGTCTCAATGTACTTGGAAATGATGTAGAAAAATGAAGATATATCTTACCTTTAATGTCTGATTCTCTTTTTTTACCTTTCACACACAACTCTGACCACAGTCGACACGAGAAACGTATTTTCCAACTCCCCCACGTACTTTATGCTTTCCTTAAGCACAGTAAGACGAAGACATCCTAACCGAGAAAACTGGACCCCAATACCGACCCTACCTCCCTCAAATTTCACTGTTGGCACTAGACATGATGGTAGGTACTATTCTCCAAGCATTAGCCAATCTAAACCTTGTCATCGGATTTTCACAGCCTATAGCGTGATTCATCACTCCAAACCACTCCTTTCCAGTAATCCACTGTCCAGTGATGTAGCTCTTTACATCACCTTATCGGCACTTACCACTGAGTACAGAAACGTATAGCCTATGACCTCGACCATTGTACACATCTCATTTTGGCTCCCTAGTCACAGTCACTGTGCAACCTGCACTGGTGCCACAACTTTCGAACTCACGAATGATTCCTTCACACGATTTAATACGATTTTTTTACAACCATCCTCCACAATTCTAAACGGTGCCTGTCCATCGTATTGGTTTAGCCGAAGCTACAGGAGCTACAGGAGCTTCTTCGATTCGCAATCAAATCACTAACTGTCGACTTAGGCAGCTGTAGAAGGGTAGAAATGTGCCAGATGGATTTGCTTCTGAGATGACATCTGGTCAGTGAGCTCTGTTGACTTATTCCTATGTTACAGCTTGTCTACTGACAACGTTGGGTCTGCCTCTCATGGCATCAGATTGCATTGCCATGGAGGTGTCCAGACACTTTTGGTCAGATAATGTAGATCTAAACCCATATTCTGCAAGCCTCTGTCATCTACTTGGCACTGTATGATGTCAACCGCCGTTCGCGGATGGATTACAAGAAAGCTGATCGCCTGTTTGTGGTGGAGTGAGTCCAGCTTTGTCTTTGTTGTATCTACAGGAGCCGTATGTAGGGGACGCCAAAATGTTCCTTCATGCCTCATTCAATATCGCTGTTTCAAACTTTGTAAGTAGGAATGGGATTTTCACTTTGCAGCGGAGTGTGCGCTGATATGAAACTTCCTAACAGATCAAAACTGTGTGCCGGACCGAGACCCGAACTCGGGATCTTTGCCTTTCGAGAGAAAGTGCTCTACCAACTGAGCTACCCAAGCACGGCCCACGCCCCGGCCTCACAGCTTTACTTCAGCCAGTATCTCGTCTCCTACCTTCCAAACTTTACAGAAGCTCTCCTGCGAAACTTGCTGACCTAGCACTCCTGATGGAAAGGATATTGCGGAGACATGGCTTAGCCACAGCCTGGGGGATGTTTCCAGAACGAGATTTTCACTCTGCAGCGGAGTGTGCTCTTTTGATCTGGTCAGGAAGTTTCATACCAGTAGTCGCACGGGCAACAGTCTGGATGATTGATTGATCTGGCCTTGTAACACTAACCAAAACGTCCTTGCTGTGGTGGTACTGCGAACGGCTGAAAGCAAGGGGAAACTACAACCATAATTTTTCCCGAGGGCATGCAGCTTTACTGTATGATTACATGATGATGGCGTCCTCTTGGGTAAAATATTCCGGAGGTAAAATAGTCCACCATTCGGATCTCCGGGCGGGGACTACTCAAGAGGACGTTGTTATCAGGAGAAAGAAAACTGGCGTTATACGGATCGGAGCGTGAAATGTCAGATCACTTAATGGGGCAGGTAGGTTAGAAAATTTAAAAAGGAAAATCGATAGGTTACACTTAGATATAGTGGGAATTAGTGAAGTTCGGTGGCAGTAGGAACAAGACTTCTGGTCAGGTGATTACAGGGCTATAAATACAAAATCAAACAGAGGTAATGCAGGAGTAGGTTTAATAATGAATAGGAAAATAGGAATACGGGTAAGCTACTACAAACAGCATAGTTACGCATTATTGTGGCCAAGATAGATATGAAACCCACGCCTACCACAGTAGTACAAGTTTATATGCCAGCTAGCTCCGCAGATGACGAAGAGTTTAATGAAATGTATGATGAAATAAAAGAAATTATTCAGATACTGAAGGCAGACGAAAATTTAATGGTCATGGGTGACTTGAACTCGATAGTAGGAAAAGGAAGAGAAGGAAACGTAGTAGGTGAATATGGAATGAGAGTAAGGAATGAAAGAGGAAGCCACCTGCTAGAATTTTCCACAGAGCATAACTTAATCATAGCTAATACTTGATCCAAGAATCATGAGAGAAGGTTGTATACATGAAAGAAGCCTGGAGATACCGGAAGGTCTCAGATAGATTATATAATGGTAAGACAGAGATAATGGAACGAGGTTTTAATTTCCAGAAACAGATGTGGGCTCTGACCACAATCTATTGGTTATGAACTGTAGATTAAAACTGAAGAAAATTGCAAAAAGGTAGGACGTAGATAGACTGAAAGAATCAGAGGTTGCAGAGAGCTTCAGGGAGAGCATTAGGGAACTATTGACAAGAATGGGGGAAAGAAATACAGTAGAAGAAGAATGGGTAGCTTTGAGAGATGAAATAGTGAAGACAGCAGAGGATCAAGTAGGCAAAAATATGAGGGCTAATAGAAATCTTTGGGTAACAGAAGAGATATCGAATTTAATTGATAAAATGAGAAAATACAAAAATGCAGTAAAAGAAGAAGTCAAAAAGAAATAAAAACGTCTCAGAAATGAGATCGACAGGAAGTGCAAAATGGCTAGAAAACAAATATAAGGATGTAGAGGCTTATCTTACTAGGGGTAAGATAGATACTGCCTCCAGGAAAATTAAAGAGACCTTTGGAGAAAACAGAACTACCTGAACGAATATCAAGAGCTGAGATGGAAAACCAGATCTAAGCAAAGAAGGGAAAGGAGAAAGGTGGAAGGAGTATATAGAGGGTCTATCAAAGGGCAATGTTCTGGAGGACAATATTATAGAAATGGAACAGAATGTAGATGAAGATGAAATAGGAGATATGATACTGCGTGAAGAGTTTCGCAGAGCACTGAAAGACCTGAGTCGAAACAAGGCCCCGGGAGTAGACAACATTTCATTAGAACTACTGATGGCCTTGGGAGACCCAGTCCTGACAAAACTCTACCATCTGGTGAGCTATATTTATGAGGCGAAATACTCTCAGACTTCAAGAAGAATATAATAATTCCAATCTCAAAGAAAGCAGGTGTTGACAGATGTGAAAATTACCGAACTATCAGTTTAATAAGCAATGGCTGCAAAATATTAACACGAATTCTTTACAGACAAATGGAAAAACTGGTAGAAGCCGACCTTGGGGAAGATCAGTTTGGATTCAGTAGAAATGTTGGAACACATGAGGCAAAACTGACCCTACGACTTATCTTAGAAGCCAGATTAAGGAAAGGCAAACCTACGTTTTCTAGCATTTGTAGACTTGGAGATAGCTTTTGACAATGTTGACTGGAATACTCTCTTTCAAATTCTGAAGGTGGCAGGGGTAAAATACAGGGAGCGAAAGGCTATTTACAATTTGTACAGAAACCAGATGGCAGTCACAAGAGTCGAGGGGCATGAAAGGGAAGCGGTGGTTGGGAAGGGAGTGAGACAGGGTTGTAGCCTATCCCCGATCTGTACAATTAGCAAGCAGTAAAGGAAACAAAAGAAAAATTCGGAGCAGGAATTAAAATCCATGGAGAAGAAATAAAAATGTTGAGGTTCGCCGATGACATTGTAATTCTGTCAGAGACAGCAAAGGGCTTGGAAGAGCAGTTGAACGGAATGGACAGTGTATTGAAAGGAGGATATAAGATTAACATCAACAAAAGCAAAACGAGGATAATGGAATGTAGTCGAATTAAATAGGGTGATGCTGTGGGAATTAGATTAGGAAATGAGACACTTAAAGTAGTAAATGAGTTTTGCTGTTTGGGGAGCAAAATATCTGATGATGGTTGAAGTAGAGAGGATATGAAATATATACTGGCAATGGCAAGGAAAACGTTTCTGAAGAAGGGAAAGTTGTTACCATCGAGTATATAAGTGTCAGGAAGTCGTTTCTGAAAGCATTTGTATGGAGTGTCGCAATGTATGGAAGTGGAACGTGAACGATAAATAGTTTAGAGAATAGAAGCTTTCGAAATGTGGTGCTACAGAAGAATGCTGAGGATTAGATGGGTCGATCACGTAACTAATGAGGAGGTATTGAATAGAACTGGAGAGAAGAGATATTTGTGGCACTATTTGACTAGAAGAAGTGATCAGTTGGTAGGACATGTTCTGCGGCATAAAGGGATCTCCAATATAGTATTGGACGGCAGCGTGGAGGAAAAGAAAATCGTAGAGGAAGACCAAGAGATGAATAGACCAAACAGATTCAGAAGGATGTAGGTTGCAGTAGGTACTGGGAGATGAAGAAGCTTGCACAAGATAGAGTAGCATGGAGAGCTGCATCAAACCAGTCTCTGGACTGAAGACCACAACAACAACTACAACAACAACATATTTATTGAACAAGCATATTTTGGCTCATGAATGCGGTCGTCGAGGGACACCGAAGGCAAGATATTCACAGGTACTTTAACCATTTTTAACTACTTACTAACCGGTGGGACGTTACACTGTGCTTTCACTCGATATTGCTTATTGTTTCTTGTTTAAAGATATCTCAGATGAAGCAAGTTTTACCACATGCAGCGAAAGTTTTACAATGAATCATTGATTTTTTCCAGATCCACGAAATTTGTCGTAATTACAGAATATTCGGCGTCATTGTAAAACATCACAATGCTGATTCCAAAACATTTTCGGGCTTTTTAGGCATTTCCGGGATATCCGAGGGCATTTGGAAACAGTTCTATAAATAGTAGAATATCCGAAAACGTACAATAAACATTCTTGAACATTCAAAATCGATTCTACATTTTAGATAACATTACCGAACAACATCAGACCATTTCGGTATAATGTGTTTCGGTTAATACATTCTCACAGTTCAATTTTGTATGAGTTAAAGACTACGCTGTGATTTCGGATGGTTATCAATGCCATAGCTACAAAACGCACCACAGTCAGACGTGGGATATAAGATCTCGCACTGCGGGCATACACAGGTGTTTTTCGGCGTTTGTTAAGATATCCGAGTACACAGGGTTGTAGACCTTTATTTTTGTTTATATGTAGACTTTAATCACTCTGTCAGGGCGGTGGGGGGGGGGGGGGGGGGAAGGGAAGGGGAGGGGAGGGGAAAAATGGCTCTGAGCACTATGGGAGGTCACCAGTCCCCTAGAACTTAGAACTACTTAAACTTGACTAACCTAAGGACATCAAACACATCCATGCCCGAGGCACGATTCGAACCTGCGACCGTATCGGTCGGGAGAGGAGAGTGGCGGGCGGGGGTGGGGGAGGGGAGAAGAACTGGCACCAACCCTATTGTTGTTTTTTGGCATAATACAATCTTACATTTATACAATTAATATAACGAAAAAGACAAATATGTAAAATATATGTAGAGCTTCAAATATAAAATTTAAAATCATACTTGTAAATAAAATAATTATGCGTATAAAAATACAAAATATAACAAATATAAATATAAAAACTCCATACCCGAAAACATAAACAACGTAATGTAATATAATATACGTTGCCATCCGGAAACAATGAAGCACCGAGAAACCATCTGCGACTGCTACAGGTACGTGTCATTCGCGGATATGTGAGTGTTAAGAACTGCAATTCTCTGTGACTGATCGAATGTCCAGCACAGATAATGATATCTCTGTACGTCCAACCTTGTAATGGTTTCAAGGACTTCGGCAGTTCAATATTAAATGACAAAACACCTGCAGCCGTCCTGTTGTATTTAACTTTTTTTTTTACGCAATCCGTTTGGGACGGTGGGATGATAGGGATAACGTCATGTAAACCAGAGATATACGGACTAGTTATGTAATATGGCTCCTGTCCTGACTGCACACCAGACTGGGTTCCTCCCAGTTTACGTTGGTCAATGATATGCAAGATTGTGTAGTGGAACATCGAAACGGGATGTGTAAACAAATTAAACGCAAAAGTGACGGCTGGAAGTATTTGATTTTCATTTCAGAGTTCATTAGTGTTCCCCGGACGGGTAGGATACATAAGGGGTATGAACAGCGTTCAGTGATTGCTATGGAGGATACGGAAATGTCACGTACTCGTACGAGACAGTCTTATCAGCACATCAAAATTTTAAGTGACCTACCTTATACTGGGTCTCCATTTCTCCGACTGATGGAATCGTGAAATATTTGCATCATGGGGCATTCGAATTGCGCAGTGGCCCGATTTTGGACGTAACTGATACGTGAGAGTATGCCTAAGATTTTGGTCTGACCAACAGAATGGAGGATGGCCATATTGTGCCCACAAGCTGACCCCTTCACATTTGAGCCTGCCACCCGAGGACAAGTAATGGACTCCTTAATCTAGTCTGCATCGTTCCATACAACTGGAGACTAGCAGCATATGGACCGGGGAATTCCCATCCAGCGCTTGAGTGATACTGGGACAGAAAAGCACGGAGTACTGATGAATAGCGTTCCATCGTAGTTCAAACCTTGTGGGTTATTAGGCAGCGTCATGTTTCTTCTAAATTGATCGACGACCCCTCTGCTGGGATCATCCTCAGGAAGCAGTAGTGGCCACCAGAAGATCCTGAGGAAGATCCCAGCAGAAGGGTCGAAACGTCGATCATTCTAGAAGACACATGACGCTGCCTAATAACCCAGAAGATTTTAACTTCAGTGACAACGGCCACGGAAGCCTGCACACTTACAGCTTTGCATCGTGTTCAGCGATGAATCGAAGCTGTGCACTACCCCGGATGACAATCATTGCGGCTACCTGGGGACAGATCCCATCCTACTAACAATACTTTGAAGAGGCGCAGTGATGTTACTCCTGGGATCACGGTGGAAATTGACATCAGCTATGACTTCAGATAATATGTTGTAGTATTAGAGGGAATTCTGGCAGCACAGTGTAGCGTCACGGACAAACTATGTCCTAGCGTGTCACCTCTCATGCTACACTATTCTGGTGCCAGTTTTCAACATGACAACTCTCGCCACAAATATCATATATCTCTATGAATTAACGGCGTGATCATCAGGTACTCTTACGGCCAGCATAGTCTCCGACGTTACATGTGCACTCCAGAGCTGACGTCAACTCCGTCTTAGAGTCAGTAGCCTGAATATCAAGGAAGAGTTAAAACAATAGTGTAACGATTTAGCTCAGGAGAAGATACGATGGCTTTATGGCTGAAATACATTCATGTTCAGAAAAAAACAGAACACTTTGAATGATTAGAGATAATACATTCATGTTCACAGGACGAGTACATTAGTATGTTCTGAAGAAATAATTACCATTTCTGTTTGCTTGAAAATAATGGCCGCATTTCGGTTCGGCACAAACAGTAGCAACTTGAGGCCTTATGGTATGACGTGATATTGTGCACAACCGCAAATCACGGCTGCTGCGTGTGCAGGGCACTGAAACCTGAATGATCTACATGTAAGACATCCTGCGATCTGTAGCCGTACCCTTTCCCAGCCGCCACTTTCCAGCATGACAATGCACGACCACTTCTTGTTGCACGAATACGTGCCTTATTGGTATCACCACATGGCAGCCTTTTGCGCTGGCCAGCCAGATCAGCAGACCACTACCAGTCACTACGGATGAACTTTGGAACCACGTGACTGCAGCATGGATGACTATACCACAGGACGGCGTTCACACCTTATACGCGTCGTGCCATCACGCATCGAGCAGCTTATCAGGGTTGATGGCAGAAGTTGCGTCTACTAGGCAAGAGAACACATGTGGAACCAAGGTGACTGAAATGCTACTTATTTCTGAAGAACATAGCAAAGTACATGTCTTGTGAATACGAACGTCCTATGTCATTCAAGGTGTTTAGTGCTTTCTGTGCATGAGTGTGGTATGTCATATCTCTCCACCTGAGAAGTATTCTGGAACCTCGCGATCGCTATGGTCGCAGGTTCGAATCCTGACTCGGGAATGGATGTGTGTTATGTCCTTAGGTTAGTTAGGTTTAAGTAGTTCTAAGTTCTAGGGGACTGATGACCTCATAAGTTAAGTCCTAGAGTACGTCGAGCAATTATTTTGTGAAGTTTAACTTTGTTCCCTCCTTCTTTTCTGGGTGCCTCACTTTTTCCGCCAGGCAGTGTAAAAATAACATATAGAAAATATTTGTATTGAAGACGTTTCTATACGGAATACAGCTGAGAAGTGTTGAGATGGAGGTGATGGGTTCAAATGGCTCTGAGCACTATGGGACTTAACATCTGAGGTCATCAGTCCCATAGAACTTAGAACTGCTTAAACCTAACTAACCTAAGGACATCACACACATCAATGCCCGAGGCAGGATTCGAACCTGTGACCATAGCAGTCTACCGGTTCCAGACTGAAGCGCCTACAACCGCTCGGCCACACCACTCAGCTGGAGGTGATGATTTTTCTTCTGGCTGATACGAAGTGGACATGGTTCTGCATGAAGGTCAGCTCAGTGAACTGTGGCAGGGGTGGGAACAGAGGTTGGATAGATTTGGACCAATGCGGATGTGTCAATACACGGGGTGCGTCAGGATGCCGATGGGTGTTGAGTAGAAAGAACGTGAGGATCATACACCAGATGGCAGAAAGAACAAGGCGGTGCAGTGGTTGGCTGTGCTCAGCGAAACGTCTCAAGGGCTGTGCTTTGTGGCGCACCATCAACATGAAGAGAGAGTTGCTGTCAGCAACTCAGTTACTATGGTCACTCCATAAGAAATGCACACTATTTTTTTTTAAATCCATCTCTTATTCTACATGTTTGAAAGTTTTACAGTGTGTAGATATGCCCTTTAGGAACAGTATTTTCATTCCTCCACATAATTTCCATCCCTCTCAACTGCCTTACTCCTGTATACCCAAACGGTAGTATTCTGAACCAACCTGTTGGAGCCACTGTTTGGCAGCGTGCACAAGGGAGTCATCATCTTCAAATCTTGTTCCACGAAGAGAGTCTTTCAGGTTCCCAAAGAGATGATACTCACATGGAGCCAGGTCAGGACTGTAAAGCGGGTGTTTCAGTGTTGTCCATCCGAGTTTTGTGATCGCTTCCATGGTTTTCTGACTGACATGTGGCCGTGCATTATCGTGCAACAGCAAAACACCCTGCTGAAGTTTCTTTAGCGTCGTCACATATGCATAAGAATTTATGGTGGTTCCACTTGGCATGATGTCCACAAGCAAGAGTCCTTCAGAATCTAAAAACACTGTAGCCATAACTTTTACTGCAGAAGGTGTGGTTTTGAATTATTTTCTTGGGTGAATTTGCATGATGCCATTCCATTGTTTCTGGTGAAAAGTGATGGAGCCATGTTTCATAATCTGTCACAATTCTTCGAAGAAATTCAACTCCACCATTCTCATACTGTTCCAAAAGTTCGCTGCATACTGTTGTTCTTGTTTCTTTGTGAGCCACTGTCAATATCCTGGGAAACCACCTGGCACATACCTTTTTTAACGCCAACACTTTGAGTCTTCTACAAACTCTTCCTTCCCCTATCCCAACGTTGCGTGACAATTCGTTCACAGCGGTCACCAGTTCGTTAACTCTCTGCACATTGTCTGGAGTGTATGCAGTATGAGGCCTGCCGATGCGAGGATATTCCTCAATACTGCCGTCCCCTCTTTCATCACGTAACCTGCTTGCCCACCGACTAACTACTGCGATCGACAGCAGCGTCTCCATACACCTTTTTCAACCTCTTGTGGATGTTCCCCACTGTCTCGTTTTCACAGGACAGTAATTCTAGGACAGCACGGTGACGCTGACGAACGTCAAGTGTAGCAGCCATCTTGAAGACATGCTGTGACGGCGCCACTCACGGGAACAGGTTGAACTAAGTTTGAAAACAAGCGGGAAGGATGTATCTACACACTGTAAAATTGTCACACATGCAGAATGAAAACTGTATTTTTTAAAAATAGTGTGCATTTCTTTTGGAGTGACCCTCGTACGTGGGGCAGGTGCGCCCAAACCGTGGGACAAAGAAAGCAAGCGCGCGCGGCGTACCCACCTGATGGAGACGAGGATCATGGCGAAGATGAGGTACTTGCCGAGTAGCGGCACCACCAGCGACGTGGGCGGGATGATCTCGACCACCAGCAGGAAGAACACGTGCAGGCTAATCAGGATCGAGATGGACAGCGTCACCTGCGGCACGTGACCACACTTGTCAACTTCCCAGCGAGACGTGGGAAGGGACTGTTCTTAGCCAAAGCTATTTGGCTCCAGAACAGACACCATGTGCAGAATTAGGATCAATATTCAGATCACAAAACGTAATGTTTTGCAAACAAGGCGTGTATGAAAATCCAATGTTTGACAACGTAACCAGAAAACCGACAATGTAAAACATTAACTTTTACAGTTCAGGTATGTTGCCTTATGGACAGACAGTGACCATTTCGTAAAAAATACACTCCTGGAAATGGAAAAAAGAACACATTGACACCGGTGTGTCAGACCCACCATACTTGCTCCGGACACTGCGAGAGGGCTGTACAAGCAATGATCACAAGCACGGCACAGCGGACACACCAGGAACCGCGGTGTTGGCCGTCGAATGGCGCTAGCTGCGCAGCATTTGTGCACCGCCGCCGTCAGTGTCAGCCAGTTTGCCGTGGCATACGGAGCTCAATCGCAGTCTTTAACACTGGTAGCATGCCGCGACAGCGTGGACGTGAACCGTATGTGCAGTTGACGGACTTTGAGCGAGGGCGTATAGTGGGCATGCGGGAGGCCGGGTGGACGTACCGCCGAATTGCTCAACACGTGGGGCGTGAGGTCTCCACAGTACATTGATGTTGTCGCCAGAGGTCGCGGAAGGTGCACGTGCCCGTCGACCTGGGACCGGACCGCAGCGACGCACGGATGCACGCCAAGACCGTAGGATCCTAAGCAGTGCCGTAGGGGACAGCACCGCCACTTCCCAGCAAATTAGGGACACTGTTGCTCCTGGGGTATCGGCGAGGACCATTCGTAACCGTCTCCATGAAGCTGGGCTACGGTCCCGCACAGCGTTAGGCCGTCTTCCGCTCACGCCCCAACATCGTGCAGCCCGCCTCCAGTGGTGTCGCGACAGGCGTGAATGGAGGGACGAATGGAGACGTGTCGTCTTCAGCGATGAGAGTCGCTTCTGCCTTGGTGCCAATGATGGTCGTATGCGTGTTTGGCGCCGTGCAGGTGAGTGACACAATCAGGACTGCATACGACCGAGGCACGCAGGGCCAACACCCGGCATCATGGTGTGGGGAGCGATCTCCTACACTGGCCGTACACCTCTGGTGATCGTCGAGGGGACACTGAATAGTGCACGGTACATCCAAACCGTCATCGAACCCATCGTTCTACCATTCCTAGACTGGCAAGGAACTTGCTGTTCTAACAGGACAATGCACGTCCGATTGTATCCCGTGCCACCCAACGTGCTCTAGAAGGTGTAAGTCAACTACCCTAGCCAGCAAGATCTCCGGATCTGTCCCCCATTGAGCATGTTTGGGACTGGATGAAGTGTCGTCTCACGCGGTCTGCACGTCCAGCACGAACGCTGGTCCAACTGAGGCGCCAGGTGGAAATGGCATGGCAAGCCGTTCCACAGGACTACATCCAGCATCTCTACCATCGTCTCCATGGGAGAACAGCAGCCTGCATTGCTGCGAAAGGTGGATATACACTGTACTAGTGCCGACATTGTGCATGCTCTGTTTCCTGTGTCTATGTGCCTGTGGTTCTGTCAGTGTGATCATGTGATGTATCTGACCCCAGGAATGTGTGAATAAAGTTTCCCCTTCCTGGGACAATGAATTCACGGTGTTCTTATTTCAATTTCCAGGAACGTATTTATGTCCAGTGTGAGCCCAAATTTTTTTTCTTTCTAACAAAAATTTGTGTTTAAAGAACTATGCTGCAACCATGCATGCAGCTTGTTGCAAATGGTGGCTTAACTGATGAACTTTCTACGTGGACATTTCGTAACCACGTTGCACATCAGTAAGAGTAACTTCAAGCATGGGTAGTGGTTCTAACAAGTTGCTGTATGCACCATCACATAGGGGTTTACTTGTTTATAAATTCTTGAATAGAGCTTTTCTGGACACATGGATAGCTAAAGACCTCTTGGATTCTCGTTCATCCATCATAAGCTGTCTTGACCTTGTTTTACTGAGTTGCTCGGTTCATCAGTTGCAGGCTACATTACACAGCAACTCGCCAACTGACGACCGAACATCCTGATACTATTTAGCTCATAAACCATTGGTGAAACTGAATATGTGCAGGTTGATCTGGAGGGTTAACCTGGTGTATCAGGATGAAGCTACAGGCCTTTTTTCATATCTTTTAATGACTAACTGCACAGTAATTGTAATTCTATCTATCTGTCTATCTATCTATATCCAAATCCCGCTCCAGCTACTGCCAGGTCTGGGTGCTGACGGGTCCTCTCCATTTGGCTCGGTCCTCCCACCCCTTTTCTTCCTCTCCTTTCCACAGATATTCTCACTCCCATTTTCCACCGAGTTCTTGTGCGTCCTCTAGGTCTTTTTCCATCCATCTTTAGTTCTTCCATAATTTTGGGGAGTCTCTGCCAATGCTTCCTCTTAACATGCCCATACCATCTTAATCTCTTTTTTCAACTTCGTCTCTCAGACTTTCTTCTTTAAACTCCTTTTACTAGTCCCTAACCAGAAGCGAATTTTATAATACCATCTGTGTGCCTCAATAGTTTACTTTCTTGATTCTGCATCTTAATTAAATATCTAATAGTCACAGTTCTCACATTTTCGTTTGCCTCAGAAAGTAAACCGATTTTGTGACATATTAAAAGTTCCTAAGCAGGGGCGAATTATCTAGTTTCACCTGAATTCTTCTGTAGTAAGGTTTTTAAATTTCTGTACATTAATCTAGTTTATTAGACACAGCTGCTGCGTTATTATCAGTGTCTACAGTAAAGTTCCACAGCACTTGGCGATAGTCCATTTATTTGGATAGTTTATTATCCACCCTCTGTAGTATGGGCAGGGACTGTGGTTATTGTGTGCAGATGATGACGCTTCACTCTCAGCTCCAGGCTGTGATGGCTTCGGTTACATAGCTTGAAGCTGCAGTGGAAGGGGCACCACTGTTGTGGGCCTGCCATAGGGATCCAACAGACGTCCAGTACATCCGAGCTCTCCAATAAGTTCTCCCCAGTGGCCAGCCCAGTTACTGCTCATACTGAGTTTGACCCCTTACCTATGGTCGAGTGGGTGGTCGCCCCGGGCCATGGCAGGTGGCGAAAGACTTTCCAGGTAGCCACATGTGAGGCCTCCCTGGTTAGTGTGACAAACAGGTTCCGGATGTTCCAGGTGCTGTCTGTGGCTGACACTGTTGCTGAGCCAGATGCTGTCGCCTGTCCTGTTTAGAGGAAACATCTCAGCCTGTAAGATCCGGACAGTCACAGAGGGTGGGATTGTTGAAAGTTGGGAGCTCCTATGTTAGGCGCATTATAGGGCTCCTTAGGGACATGGCTATCAAGAAAGGAAAGAAAAGTAGTGTACACTCTGTGTGCATACCGGGAGGTGTAGTTCAAGATGTGACGGGTCCTCACGGATGCCATGAAGAGCATAGGTGCTGCCAAATGCAGGTTGTGGCTCACGTCGGTACCAATGATGTGTCTCACTTTGGATCGGAAGAGATTTTCTCTGGTTTCGAGGGGCTAACAGAAGTGGTAAAGGCTGCTAGTCTTCCTTAACAGATGGAAGCAGAGATGACCAATTGTAGCATAGTCGACAGGTCCGATTGCGGACCTCTGGTACAGAGCCGAATGGAAGACATTCCAGGCGGTTCTGCGACCGCGTAGGCTGCTGATTCCTCGACTTGCGCCAAAAGTTGGTTGGGTTTTGGGTTCTGCTGAATAGGTCAGATGTCCACTATACGCAGGAGGCGGCTACACGGGTAGCAGGGGCTGTGTGGTATGGACTGGGCGGGGTTTTTAGGTTCGAGGATCTTGGGAAAACACAAAGGGTGCAGGCCGAACACAAGAAGAAAGTAGATATAGAGACCATCGGTATAACAGTTGTAAACTGTCGTAGCTGTGTTGGGAAAGTACCAGAGCTCTAAGCGCTAATAGAAAGCACTGATGCTCAAATCGTTATAGGCACTGAAAACTGGCTAAAGCCGGATATAAGCTTAGCCGAAATTTTACGAAGAACCTAACGGTGTTCCGAAAGGATAGACTAAACACGGGTGGCGGTGTTTGTTGCTGTTACAAATAGTTTAGCTTGTCACGAAATTGAAGTAGATACTTCCTGTCAGTTAGTATGGGCAGAGGTCACTGTTGGCAACCGAAAGAAAATAATAATTGGATCCTGTTACCAACCTCCCAATCAGATGATACAATTTCTGAAAGGTTCAAAGAAAACTTGAGTTTGATTTCAAACACATACCTGACTCATACGATTATAGTTGGTGGTGACTTTAATTTACCCTCGATATGTTGGCGAAAATACATGTTTAATTAAGGAGGTACACATAAAACATCATCCGAAATTGTTTTAAACGCATTCTCTGAAATTATTTCGAGCAGTTAGTTCACGAGCCCACGCGAATAGTAAACGGTTGTGAAAACACATTTGACCTCTTATCAACAAATAATCCTGAGTTAAAAACAAGCGTCAAAACCAATTCAGTGGTTAGTGAACACAGGGCTGTCGTAGCGAGAATGAATATTGTAACCCAAATATCCTCCAGAAATAAAGGAAAAACATACCTATTCAAAAAATCAGATAACAATTCACTTGACACCTTTCTGAGAAACCATCTCCACTTCTTCCAAATGAACAATATAAGTGTAGACCAGATGTGCCTTGAATTCAAAGTAGTAGTATCGGCAGCAATTGAGAGGTTTATACCAAATAAATGAACAGACGACGGAGCTGATTCTCCTTGGTACACAAAACGGGTCGGAACACTGTTGCAGAAACAACGAAACAAACAGGCCAAATTTAAACAGACGCAAAATCCCCAAGACTAGTGATGTTTAACAGAAACTTGAAATTTGGCACGGACTTCAATGCGAGATGCTTATAAGAGTTTCCACAACGAAACTTTGTCTCCAAACCTTGCAGAAAATTCAAAGAGATTCTGGTCGTATGTGAAGTATGCTAGCGGCAAGACACAATCAATGCCTTCTCTGCGCGATAGCAATGGGGATACTATCGAAAACAGTGCTGCCAAAGTAGAGTTACTGAAGTCTTCCGAAATGCCTTCACAAAAGAAGGCGAAGTAAATATTCCAGAATTCGAATCAAGAACAGCTGCCAACATGAGTAATGTAGAAGTAAATGTCCTCGGAGTAGTGAAGCAACATAAATCACTTAATAAAGCAAGTTTTCAGGCCCAGACTGTATACCATTTAGGTTCCTTTCAGAGTATGCTGATGCAATAGCTCCATAAGTAAGAACCATTTACAACCGTTCTCCCGATGAAAGATCCGTATCCAAAGAAAGGAAAGTTGCACAGGTCACACCAATATTCAAGAAAGGTAGTAGGAGTAAATTACAGGCTTATATAATTGATGTCGATATGCAGAAGGATTTTGGAACAGATACTGTGCGAACATTATGAATTGCTGCCAAAAAAACGGTGTATTGACACACAGTCAACACGGATTTAGAAAAAATAGTTCTTGTGAAACACATCTAGCTCTTTACTCGCATGAAGTGTTGAGTGCTACTGACGGGGGATTTCAGATTGATTCCGTATTTCTGGATTTCCGGACACTGTACCACACAAGCGGCTTGTAGTGAAATTGCGTGCTTATGGAATATTGTCGCAGGTATGTGACTGGATTCGTGGTTTCCTGTCAGAGAGGTCACAGTTCGTAGTAACTGACGAAAAGTCATCGAGTAAGAGAGAAGTGCTTTCTGGCGTTCCCCAAGGTAATGCTACAGGCCCTTTGCTGTTCGTTATCTATATAAACGATTTGGGAGACAATCTGAGCAGCCGTCTTAGGTTGTTTGCAGATGACGCTGTCATTTATCGACTAACAAAGTCATCAGAACAGCAAAAAATTGGAAAACCATTTAGAAAAGATATCCGTATGGTGAAAATTTGGCAGTTGACCCTAAATAACGAAAAGTGTGAGGTCATCCACATGAGTGCTAAAAGGAATCCGTTAAACTTCGGTTACGCGAAAAATCAGTGTGTTCTAAAGGCCGTAAATTCAACTCAATACCTAGGAATTACAATTACGAAAAACTTAAATTGGAATGAACACATAAAAAATGTTGTGGGAAAGGCTAACCAAAGAGTGCGTTTCGTTGGCAGGACACTTAGAGAATGTAACAGACCTACTAAGGAGACTGCCTACACTACGCTTGTCCGTCATCTTTTAGAATACTGCTGCGCGGTGTGGGATCCTTACCAGATATGATTGACGGAGTACATCGAAAAAGTTCAAAGAAGGGTAGCATGTTTTGTATTATCGTGAAATAGGGGAGAGCATGTCACTGAAATGATACAGGATTTGAGGTGGACAAAGGCTTTTTTTATTGCGGCGGAATCTTCTCACGAAATTCCAATCACGAACTTTGTCGTCCGAATGCGATAACATTTTGTAGACACCGACCGACATAGGGAGAAATGATTACCATGACAAAATAAGGCAAATCAGAGCTCATACGAAAAGATACAGGTGTTCGTTTTTTACGCTCGCTACACGAGACTGACATAATAGAGAATTCTGAAGATGGTTCGATGAACACTCTCCTAGGCACTTAAATGTGATTTGCAGAGTATCCATGTAGATGTAGATGTGTACTTGAATTAATGCGTTAGAGAACCATAATTTTGTGTGTTCCTTGTTCTGTAGTTGTGTAGTTTTCAAATATTGGTATTGAGTTATTGCACCTTAGTAAGCACGGCCTGAGGATAGCGGTAATGTGTCGTCGAAACTAGTTGTGTGATATAGTAAAGGCATTCACAAGATACAGCTGTAACGATACTTTCTCTCGTATATATCATCAGCTGAAGTCCCTTGTCCATTCAAGAAGAAAGACAGCTAGAAGTTGGAATTATGGTTGAACTGTTCTGGACGCTATCTCGTTGCAGGTAGATTTCGAATGATATACCTGTATTTTTCATAATAATCACTTTTGTAATGACGTACAGGAAATATTCGTCTGGCCATTCGACATAAAAAATTTTGAGAATCGTAGAGCGTCATATTGTAAAAAACTATGCTGGGCAAACCAACGTTTCGGCGACGCTGTAGGCGTTGTCAAAACGTTGGTTTGTCCAGTACAGTATTTTACATTATGACGCGGTCCAATATTCAAACTTTTATGTCTACATAATCTGGCTGCGGAAGCCTATATAAATTATACCTCTTTGGCCAGTTTTATTTTGGAGATCGCTTGGAATACCTATTCCAGCAGCACAAGTTGGGATTCGCATCACCAGTTTTCAAAACTCATGCTGCTCTCCATGACCAAGACAACATCTTTTTCGGGTGGGTCGTTATTTTTACTCTCCTTGTATAGCTACGATTTTGATTCTCCTCGAAAAGCACGAAGTTGCATGACGACTTTCATACAGCACCCAACTGACGAATCGTTGCCGGAAGTGTCTTATACAGGGTGGTCCATTGATCGTCACCAGGACAAATATCTCACGAAATAAGCGTCAAACGAAAAACCTACAAAGAACGACACTTATCTAGATTGAAGGGGTAGATGGCGCTATAGTTGGTCCGCTAGATGGCGCTGCCATAGGCCAAACGGATATCAACTGCGTTTTTAAAAATAGGAACCCCCATTTTTATTACATATTCGTGTAGTACCTAAAGGAACATGAATGTATTATTTGGACCATTTTTTTCGCTTTGTGAGTGATGGCACTGTAATAGTCACAAACATATGGCTCACAATTTTACACGAACAATTGGTAACAGGCAGGTTTTTTAAATTAAAATACAGAACGTAGGTACGTTTGAACATTTTATTTCGGTTGTGCCAATGTGATACATGTACCTTTGTGAACTTATCATTTCTAAGAACGCATGCTGTTACGGCGTGATTACCTCTAAATACCACATTAATGCAATAAATGCTCAAAATGATGTCCGTCAACCTCACTGCATTTGGCAATACGTGTAACGACATTCCACTCAACAGCGAGTGGTTCGCCTTCCGCAATGTTCGCACATGCAGTGGCAATGCGCTGACTCATGTTGTCAGGCGTTGTCGGTGGATCACGATAGCAAATTTCCTTCAAATATCCCTACAGAAAGAAATCCGGGGACGTCGGATCCGGTGAACGTGCGAGCCATCCATCATGTTGGAAGTACATCGCCATTCTGTCATGGAGTGAAACATCTCGTAGTAAGATTGATAGAACATTACGTAGGAAATCAGCACACATTGCACGATTTAGATTGCCATAGGTAAAATGGTGGCCAAGTATCTTTCCTCAGCAGCATACATAGTAAACGTGCGTTGGGCATTTTGATCACAATAGCTATACACCAACACGATATCGACCCTTTTCCGCAATTGGTAAACGGTCCATTTTAACGCGGGTAATGTATCACGAAGCAAATATCATCCGCATTGAAGGAATGTTACGTGATACCACGTACTTATACGTTTGTGACTATTAATTGCCAACTATCACAAAGCGAAAAAGTCGTCCAACTAAAACATTCATATTTCTTTACGTACTACACGAATATGTAATAAAAACTGGGGGTTCCTATTTTTAAAAATCGCAGTTGATATGCATTTGACCTATGGGAGCGCCATCTAGCGGGCCAACCATAGCGCCATCAAGTTTACCCCTGCAAGCTAGACGAGTTTCGTTCTTTGTAGGTTTTTCGTTTGACGCTTATTTCGTGAGATATTTGGCCCGGTCACGATCAGTGGACCACCCTGTATACGGCCAATTTCAATTTGGAGCTGCGGCTGGACCTGAACTCAGGTCCTCCTGCCATGACAGCCAAGCGCACCAACCACTCAGTTACGAAGACGGTGAGGTTTAGTATCTGAGACAGTTTCTGCGCTGTAAAGCAACTCTCCTCCCTCGACTTGCCGAATTTGTTTAACTACGGGGATTTAAATCAATTACCCCGCAGTAACACTGCACTGTTTCATCCCGATCTGACGACCTTAAACACCTACACGGTCGCCTATCTGTATATAGAGCAATTTCCTTTCCTTTCCGAAAGAGAAAGCAAATCACATGACGCTCTAAGGAATGCATATAGGTCATTTATATTCATGGAACCTATCTCAAAGCAATTTGCAGCTAAATCTCACCCCACGATGGGAACGTCATAAAGCAAACTAAAAGTCTCCAGACCCACCCTATACGAACAGTACAATTTTGTGTTTTAGAAGTGCTGGCATGGGATAAGGTGGAAACGTGATTGGATTTTGTGTAACTTTTAAAGAAACGTTAAAAGGATCGCTGGTGGTGCTACATACACTACAGGCCATTAAAATCGCTACACCACGAAGATCTAGTGACGCAAAATTTAACCGACAGGAAGAAGATGCTGTGATATGCAAATGATTAGCTTTTCAGAGCATTCACACAAGGTTGGCGCCGGTGGCGACACCTACGACGTGCTGATATTAGGAATGTTTCCAAGCCATTTCTCATAAACGAACAGCAGCTGACCGGCGTTGCCTGGTGAAACGTTATTGTGATGCCTCGTGTAAGGAGGAGAAATGCGTTTCCGAGTTTGATAAAGGTCGGATTGTAGCCTATCGCGATTGCGGTTTATCGAATCGTGACACTGCTGCTCGCGTTGGTCGAGATCCAATGACTGTTAGCAGAATATGGAATCGGTGGGTTCAGGAGGGTAATACGGAACGTTTGCAAGATAACAACCATCTGCACGAACAGTTCGACGACGTTTGCAGCAACACGGACTATCAGCTCGGAGACCACGGCTGCGGTCACCCTTGACGCTGCATCACAGACAGGAGCGCCTGCGATGGTGCACTCAACGACGAACCTGGGTGCACGAATGGCAAAACGTCATTTTTTTAGGACCGATCCAGGTTCTGTTTACAGCATCATGATGGTCGCATCCGTGTTAGGCGACGTCGCGGTGAACGCACATTGGAAGCGTGTATTCGTCATCGCCATACTGGCGTATCACCCAAAGTGATGGTATGGGGTGCAATTGGTTACACGTCTCGGTCGCCTCTTGTTCGCACTGACGGCACTTTGAACAGCGGATGTTACATTTCAGATGTGTTACGAGCTGTGGCTCTACGCTTCATTCGATCCCTGCGTAACCCTACATTTCAGGAGGATAATGCACGACCGCATGTTGCAGGTCCGTATACGGGCCCTTCTGGATACAGAAAATGTTCGAGTGCTGCCCTGGCCAGCACATTCTCCAGATCTATCATCAATTCAAAACGTATCGTCAGTGGTGGACGAGCAACTGGCTCGGTACAATAAGCCAGTCACTACTCTTCATGAACTGTGGTATCGTGTTGAAGCTGCATGGGCAGCTGTATCTGTACACGCCTACCAAGCTCTGTTCGACTCAATGCCGAGACATTTCAAGGCCGTTATTACGGCCAGAGGTGGTTTTTCTGGGTACTTAATTCTCAGGATCTATGCACCCAAATTGCGTGAAAATTTAATATATGTCAGTTCTAGTATAATATATTTGCCCAATGGATACCCGTTTATCATCTGCATTTCTTCTTGGTGAAGCAATTTTAATGGCCAGTGCACGTGAGTGGTGCCTATTCGCTCGGACATGTCGGAAAGAATAAGACACCACTCCGATAGCTGTGCCGGATGCCGGATGTTGTGTGACGTCACAGCAGTAGCTGTCTGGGCACCCTGCATCGCTTTGCAACACCGGACTATGCTCGCCCTTCCTCCTCTAGGGGGACGAATCCATTTTGCTACGGTGCTGACGTCCACCGTAACGTCTCCAAACACCTTCTTCAGCCTTTCGAGAAAAAGATCGACCGTTTCACCTTCTGAAGTAAGAAATTCTTTTGCTGAACGCTGTTTTATACATACATCAATGTTGGCTATTTTTTAAACATAAACAGTGCTGTCATCTGTTGATGTAGGCTGCTGTTACAAGAGCGGATTGTGGAAGAAAGTTTCCGGAAGTGCGCCAAATTCATTAATCCTGGATTACCATGACGGAGAGAAAGGGTAGGGGGAATTACTTTCTGACTAGCGCTGGCTGCTGCTGTTACTTTTTTTTTTTTAACACTTACCTTCTCCCCGCTGTCGGAGGGCAGGTAGAATGTGAGCACGGTGAGGAACGAGATGCCCATGCAGGGGATGATGATGTTCACCGTGTAGAAGAGCGTCTTGCGGCGCATCGTGATGTTGAACGTGATGTCGAGGTACGGTTCGTCGCAGCACGTGTAGAACTTCTCGTTCCTGGAAGCGAACAGTCGATGTCACGATCAGCAGTGAACGGGACGCAGCAGTTGGGAGGTGCCCATTTCGTGGCGCTGAAACTACTGCTAATATTCGCAACAAATCTTAGTTGTGGGATGGCCGAGAATGACTGCACAGAGTAAATGGGACAAGATGTTGCATGCGCATCATAATATGACGACTGGAACGTTACTTGTGGCAACACTGCCATACAAAATGGTTCAAATGGCTGTGAGCCCTATGGGACTTAACTTATGAGGTCGTCAGTCCCCTAGAACTTAGAACTACTTAAACCTAACTAACCTAAGGACATCACACACATCCGTGCCCCAGACAGGATTCGAACCTGCGACCGTGGCGGTCGCGCGTTTCCAGACTGTAGCGCCTAGAACCGCTCGGCCAACCACCGGCTGGCTGCACTGCCATACAGACGTAAGGCAAATGTCGCTTACATTATAAATTAATTTCATGTCCCTACCTTATCTCTGTGCAAATGGGTCTTCGCACATCAGCCGCGCGGAGTGGCCGAGCGGTCTATGGCGCCATGTAACGGTTTGCGTGGCCCCTCCCGCCAGAGGTTCGAGTCCTTCCTCGGGCATGGGCGTGTGTATTGTTGTTAGCATAAGTTACTTTAAGTAGTGTGTGAGTCTAGGGACCAATGACTTCAGCAGTTGGTACCTTAGGAATTCACACATATATCGTCCCACATTAGGCTCGTGTGAAGTTATGACTTTATTTTACTATACTGGTGTACAAAGTGAAAGCAGCGAACCGAAATTTTGCAAGGTTGGGTTTATTTTGCCACAAAACAGGTGATAGTAACGTAGAAATAATGTGAAGAATACAGAACGTAAGCAACTGCAACATGCATAACGGTAGACAAAACTGTTCTTCGCTTTTTCCCGGATTAAAGGGTTTACATACACATTTCGGCAACTGGTTAAAGTTCTTAGTATGGGGTGTGACCACCTCTGACAGAAGTACAGCCGGCCGCGGTGATCTCGCGGTTAAGGCGCTCAGTCCGGAACCGCGCGACTGCTACGGTCGCAGGTTCGAATCCTGCCTCGGGCATGGATGTGTGTGATGTCCTTAGGTTAGTTAGCTTTACGTAGTTCTAAGTTCTAGGGGACTGATGACCACAGATGTTAAGTCCCATAGTACTCAGAGCCATTTGAACCATTTGAACAGAAGTACAGGCCTCTATCGACGGGGGATGCTATGAACGGTATCATCACTCTCACATTGAGCAGATAGCGCCCATTCTTCCTACAGAACTGCTTGCAGTTCTTGAAGTGTGATTGGTGGATGTCGACGTGATGCAACCCCTCTCACTAGTGCATACCAGACATACTTGATGGTATCCAAATCGAGAGAGCGAGCAGGCCACGCCATGCGTGCAATATCTTTCGTGTCCAGGAAAACATCATCCAACCGTCCTCTCTGAGGTCGAACATCATCGTCCAGCAATACGAAGTCTGGGCGCAGAGCACCTAGAACTAACCTCACACGAGGTCCCAAGGTCTCCTCACGATACCTGACAGCAGATAAACCTTGCCGATTTAACCGTACAGCCTCATGAAGAGGTGTTCATGTGATCAACATAATCCTTGCCCGCACCATTAGGGATCATCCACGACATCAGACTCCTTCCACAACGCTAGGTCCCGAAATCGTATTGTACGTTCCCTACAGATGCAAGTTCGTCGAGAATCACTGTCGAGACCAAATTGGGGTTCAAATCGCTCTGAGCACTATGGGACTTAACATCAGAGGTCATCAGTCCGTTAGAACTTTTTTTTTTGTCATCAGACTACTGACTGGTTTGATGCGGCCCGCCACGAATTCCTTTCCTGTGCTAACCTCTTGCAACCTACGTCCTCAATTATTTGCTTGACGTATTCCAATCTCTGTCTTCCTCTACAGTTTTTGCCCTCTACAGCTCCCTCTAGTACCATGGAAGTCATTCCCTCATGTCTTAGCAGATGTCCTATCATCCTGTCCCTTCTCCTTATCAGTGTTTTCCACTTATTCATTTCCTCTCCGATTCTGCGTAGAACCTCCTCATGCCTTACCTTATCAGTCCACCTAATTTTCAACATTCGTCTATAGCACCACATCTCAAATGCTTCGATTCTCTTCTGTTCCGGTTTTCCCACTACCATACAATGCTGTACTCCAGACGTACATCCTCAGCAATTTCTTCCTCCAATTAAGGCCGGTATTTGATATTAGTAGACTTTTCTTGGCCAGAAATGCCTTTTTTGGCATAGCGAGTCTGCTTTTGATGTCCTCCTTGCTCCGTTCGTCATTGGTTATTTACTGCCTAGGTAGCAGAATTCCTTAACTTCATTGACTTCGTGACCATCAATCCTGATGTTAAGTTTGTCGCTGTTCTCATTTCTACTATTTCTCATTACCTTCGTCTTTCTCCGATTTACTCTCAAACCATTCTGTGTACTCATTAGCCTGTTCATTCCCTTCAGCAGATCATTTAATTCTTGTTCACTTTCACTCAGGATAGCAATGTCATCAGCGAATCGTATCATTGATATCCTTTCACCTTGTATTTTAATTCCACTCCTGAACCTTTGTTTTATTTCCATCATTGCTTCCTCGATGTACAGATTGAAGAGTGGGGGCGAAAGGATACAGCCTTGTCTTACTCCCTTCTTAATACGAGCACTTCGTTCTTGATCGTCCACTCTTATTATTAGAACTTAGAACTACTTAAACCTAACTAACCTAAGGACATCACAAACATCCATGCCCGAGACAGCATTCGAACCTGCGACCGGTTAGCGCCTACAACCGCTCGGCCACAGCGGCCGGCCCAAATCGGGGCTCATCTGTGAAAAGGACATTGGCCCTCTGTTCGACTGTCCATGTGGCATGTAGACGGAGCCAGTCTAGACTTTCCCTTCTGGCAAGAGCCGTCAGAGGTACACACGCAGCAGGCCTCTGACAATAAAGGCCACTTTCCCGAAGCCTTCTGTATACTACTTGGTAGGCCCCGACTTGGTATTCGGGACACAGTTTCCACCTCCATCAGCTGTCACCACATCCGAAAAACAACAGAATGACTCACATTAAGCCATCGGGCCACACCATTTTCCTACTGTCCTGCTTCCATTCTTCCGACGGCCTGCCACCGCAGAAAGCCTGGCAGGCGTGCCATACTGCACCGCCTGTGACTGTGTACAAAGCGATTGTGGTTGTGGGACTACCCAACAAACACCATCCCGTAGTCATACTTGGCGTCGTTGTCCATGGACCAGAATGCCATCTTCCTTGCAGGACGCAATCGTACGGACATCTGTTGACAGTTTATACGATTGTATCTTCCAGGAAACAGGACATGACAGGGAAACAGAGGTTTGTTGCTTCAACTTTGGACACCAGTATGTGTAGTCCATACGGGGATCTGTCCGGTGGCCAAATGACGGAACGTTTGTACGATCCTCCTGTGTGTACGTTTTCTTGAACATGAAATATAAAACTTTGGGATTCGCTTTGCTATCTTCAACTACACACCAGACTGGTCGACAAGGAACTAGATGGAAGCCTTAGGCCCGCTTGGCGATTTTACGCAGGCCCAGAGTTCCTATGGAATGGTCACGCGCAACAATGTCACACATGAATTGTCTGAATAATTTGGTTTGATTAGAAGCTGAAAGTATTACGTTGGATCATACGACAAAAGTGCTTTATGATTTGGTTTATTTGTGAAAAGGCGCTTGGGATTACTTAACAAATATGTGGACAAAACAGTATCATATTTGTTAATCAGCAATGTCCGTGGCGAAACATATTATTGTAAGTACATAATTGACAAAGGCTTCTGTGATCAGTGATTACCTGTTAAATTTATGTGCAAATGGATTACAGCAATAGTTTGTTCAGTATGAATGTGAAATGTGCCCGACTGTTAACACAAGAGTTTGTGAATTAATTTCGTAGAGAATCGGGTTTACTCTGTGCACCTTCAATATTCGACAGCGGTAGTCGAAAAATAACCGAGATAACGAAGAAAGATCCTTACATCAGAATTATATTAGTACCTTCAGCTGCTGACGGGCGTTGATATATATCAACGGGGAGAGGTGAAAATATGTGCCCCGAACGGGAGTCGAACCCGGGATCTCCTGCTTACAGGGCAGACGCTCCATCCAGCCTTTTTTTTTTAAAAATCTCATTATGTTCGCTTTTAATCGTTTCATCTGGTCATGGCGGACGTCGTAAGACACCCTTTTAAGTTCGATGTTGATCGATGAACTGAGTTTATTTTATTACAGAGGGCAGCTAACCCTCTGACCGAACACGCTGAACTACCGTGCCGGCGTCCAGCTGATTCACCGAGGGCACAGAGGATAGCGCGTCTGTAGGGACTATCACGCGCACGGCTCCCGAGAGACGCACATTCTCACCTTGTATGTCCACACACTACATTCTTAGTGTCCCACCCCAACACACTCATTATTCGTGGAAGACATTCTTACCGAGTCCCGTAAGAGTTCGTGTAATGTATGTGCATCCGCACACAAGAAGGAGGTCACGATCGGTATTGCCAGAAATATATACTTACATGGATATGGTGACTGTTCTTTCGGAACAGCTGCTGACGGTCGGGGCACACATTTTCACCTGTCCTCGTTGACATATATCAACGCCAGTCAGCAGGTGAAGGTATTAATATAGTTCTAATTTCGTTCTAGATGGCAGGATGTCATTAATGGCGTCTCTTCTTTCGGACATGTCTGAAAGAACAGACACCATATCCACATAAGTATATAGGTCTTTACATAGTTCAATGTGCCATTGCAGATGACCTTTGAATGGTACGTAAGAGAAAAATACACTTTTGAGTGACTTTTATAGCACAATTGGCCAGTCTCAGTGACGTTTGGTGCATCTATCGAGGCTCACGAGGAAGTCAGGCCGTGTGACGTACGTCACAGAACTTGGCTTCACGGGTCTTACCAATGCCAGCAGCCGTCTCTTCCTGGGAGGGAGTAACTATTTCAGACGAATTTATTAATTCTTGACTGCGTGTTCAAATGCTTTCCCAAGCACCCGACAAACCTGGCCTCCGGTTATATCCAGCCACTGACTTCACACGACTTTGCATTTATGACATAGAATGACAAGCCCTTGGTCGCTGCAGCCGTGGGGAGGTCTACATCTGTATCTACTTATACATGAGTACTTTGAAATTCACTCACACTGGCAGAGGGTTCTTCGAATCTGCATCACAGTATTTCTCTACTATTACGCCGCGCGGGGTAGCCGAGCGGTGTGAGGCGTCTTATCACGGCCTACGCGGCTTCCTCCGGCGGAGGTTCGAGTCCTCCCTCAGCCATAGGTGTGTGTGTGTGTGTGTGTGTGTGTGTGTGTCTGTCTGTCCTATGTGTGTGTGTGTGTGTGTGTGTGTGTGTGTGTGTGTTTGTGTGTGTGTGTGTGTGTCGTCCTTAGCGTAAGATAGTTTAAGTTAGATTAAGTAGTGTGTAAGCTGAGAGACCGATGACCTCGGCAGTTTTGGTCCCATAGGACCTTACCACAAATTTCCAATTTTGTACTATTCCGCTCTCGAACAGCGCGAGCGAGAAATGAACCATTAAATCTTTCTGTAAGAGCTATAATTTTTCTTATTTTACTATGATTATGATTTCCACCTATGTAGGTTGGTGACATTAAAACATTTTCACATTTATAGCAGAAAGTTAGGTGATTAAATTTTTCGTGAGCTCACTGCAGCGAAAAACGTCTTTGTTTTAATGATTGCCATCCCATGCCGTGTAGTGTATCAATAGCACTCTCTCCGCTATTTCGCGGTAATAGAAAACGGGCTGCCATACTTCGAACTCTTTCGATGCCCGGCGCCAGTCCAATCTGGTAAGGATCCCGAACAGCACAGCTGTACTCCAGCAGAGGACGGACAAGCGTAATGTGGGCTGTCTCTAACTTCCGCCTCATCAAAACTGAGATCATTACCTTCGATTCCCCGTGGCGACTGTCTAATGGAAAGTCTGATTTCGCTCATAGACTCCACTGGAAGCTCTAGCAGCTTCCTGTCCTCGTCAGTCAGTTATTGAGCTGAAAACGGACGGAATTAAGCTAGAAACAGGGAATTGGAAGTTGTAACAACTGGTTGGACTTCAGACAGATGTATCGAGCAAAACAGCTCTATTTCAATATAGAGACACTTTGATGCAGAGCCATGTTTTATATGTAAGTATCAAGTCGATTTTGTTGAAGGGGAGTTAGAACGAAAAAATTATTCTTTTACGCTTCTGATTTTTATCTCATAATAAAAGTTGGAATTTTCCGAATGAAATGGTAAATATATCACTTCTTAACTCCTACGGGAAGTGTTTTATTTCATTTTTTTAAATACAGTCTACACCGGTTGAAAATGTTAGCCGGCCGTTGTGGCCGAGCGGTTCTAGGCTCTTCAACCAGGTATCGGGCGACCGCTACGGTCGCAGGTTCGAATCCTGCCTCGGGCATGTATGCGTACGGTGTCCTTAGGTTCTCCAGTGCGGATGCACTCACATTGCCCGAACTCTTATGGGAATCGGTAGATTGACTGCCGTGAGTAATAAGTATTGTGGGCAGGAGCACTACAAATGTAGTGTGTGGACAGAAAGTTGGAAAGTGTGGGTCTCACGGGGAGCGTGAAAAAGATAAGTCCCTTTCAGTCTCACTATCCTCTGCGCTCTCGGTGGCTCTGGTGTGTAGAACGTCTGCCATGTAAACAGGAGATGTCGGGCTCGAGTCCCGGTCGGGGCACACATTTTCAACTGTCCCTGTTGATATTTGTCAACGCCTGTAAGCAGTTAAAGGTGTGGATTTCATTACAACTTCATTCTTCGAGAGCTGCAACATCATCAGTCTTCATACAGAATCTTAGGAATTTGATAGTTTGATGAAAATATTGCATTAACATAATAATTACAAACTGTACTGGGAGGTGGAACCAGGAAGAGTGGCAGGAAGATAATAATGCTGTTTTACTGACACATATGCAGACCGGACAATAAGACAGAGGAGAACGAATTAGAATGTAAAAAAAATGACAGAAAATCCTAAGTGGTCGATGCAGTCATCTATAGGAATGTGCAACGCTACAAAACTGTAGCGAATTGCAGGATGACCTGCGGGGGATAGACGGTTGGTGCAGTAATTCCCGGTTGACCCTAAACGTAAAGAAATGTAGCATACGAGGTGCATTCAAGTTCTAAGGCATCCGATTTTTTTTCTCCGCACTGGAAAGAGATAGAAACATGCGCATTGTTTTAAAATGAGGCCGCGTTCATTGTCAATACGTCCCAGAGATGGCAGCACCGTACGGCAGATGGAATTTTACCGCCAGCGGCGAGAAAGAGAACTGTTTTAAATACTTAAAATGGCGACGTTTTCCTTACTTGAACAACGTGCAATCATTCGTTTTCTGATTTTGTGTGGTGTGAAACCAATCGAAATTCATCGACAGTTGAAGGAGACGTGTGGTGATGGAGTTATGGATGCGTCGAAAGTGCATTCGTGGGTGCGACAGTTTAATGAAGGCAGAACATTGTGTGACAACAAACCGAAACAACCTCGGGCTCGCAAAAGCCAGTCTGACAACATGATCGAGAAAGTGGAGAGAATTGTTTTGCGGGCTAGCCGAATGACTGTTGAACAGATCGCCTCCAGAGTTGGCATTTCTGTAGGTTCTGTGCACACAACCCTGCATGACGACCTGAAAATGCGAAAAGTGTCATTCAGGTGGGTGCCACGAAAGCTGACGGACGACCACATGGCTGCCCGTGTGGCATGTTGCCAAGCAATGTTGACGCTCAACGACAGCAGGAATGGGACTTTCTTTTCGTCGGTTGTGACAGTGGATGAGACGTGGATGCCATTTTTCAATCCAGAAACAAAGCGCCAGTCAGCTCAATGGAAGCACACAGATTCACTGCTACCAAAAGATTTCGGGTAACCGCCAGTGCTGAAAAAATGATGGTGTCCATGTTCTGGGACAGCGAGGGCGTAATCCTTACCCATTGCGTTCCAAAGGGCACTACGGTAACAGGTGCATCCTACGAAAATGTTTTGAAGAACAAATTCCTTCGTGCACTGCAACAAAAACGTTCGGGAAGGGCTGCGCGTGTGCTGTTTCACCAAGACAACGCACCCGCACATCGAGCTAAAGTTACGCAACAGTTTCTTCGTGATAACAACTTTGAAGTGATTCCTCATGCTCCCTACTCACCTGACCTGGCTCCTAGTGACTTTTGGCTTTTTCCAAGAATGAAAGACACTCTCTGTGGCCGCACATTCACCAGCAGTGCTGCTATTGTCTCGGCGATTTTCCAGTGGTCAAAACAGACTCCTAAAGAATCCTTCGGCGCTGCCATGGAATCATGGCGTCAGCGTTGTAAAAAATGTGTACGTCTGCAGGGCGATTACGTCGAGAAGTAACGCCAGTTTCATCGATTTCGGGTGAGTAGTTAATTAGAAAAAAAAATCGGAGGCCTTAGAACTTGAATGCACCTCGTATTGTGTCTAAATAGGTGAAAATACCGAGTGCTATTCGATTACTAAAAACCGTCCGAACAGGCCTTGGATGGCCCAATAGTACCGACGGACCGCCGGGTCGTTCACAGCATATTTGCGTCACTGGACGTGGATGTGGAAGGGAATGTAATCAGCACACTGATCTCCCTGCCGTATGTCAGTTTACGACACCGGAGCCGCTACTTCTCAATCGAGTAGTTCCTCAATTTGCCCCACAAGGGCTGAGTGCACCCCGTTTCTCTGTCGATAGTCAAGCTTAGAAGTTGCGCTGTAATGTTTGGACAACTAAATAAAGTGTTATGTTTGGAGTGTAACTGACACCCGTTCATTCTGGTCCCCTTGCACAATTCCTAGTACCTGTTCTGCCCTGCGGGCTTAGCAGGGCGTTTCATAGCCGGACACTGTACTATCACAACCGCCTAAACTAAACAGAGTGGCCACAACTGAGATCTTTTCTTCGTAAATGACAGCTTGAAATCACGGCCTCCGCTCATATTAACTTGCAGCAAGTTTGTTGATCCACCAATAGTCTTCTACAGCCGAGCGGTTCTAGGCGCTACAGCATGGAACCGTGCAACCGCTACGGTCGCAGGTTCGAATCCTGCCTCGGGCATGGATGTGTGTGTTGTCCTTAGGTTAGTTAGGTTTAGGTACTTCTAAGTTCTAGGGTACTGACAACCTCAGATGTTAAGTCCCATAGTGCTCAGAGCCATTTTTTTTACTCTTTTACACAAGCGTTTCCTCTCTCCTAACAGTGATACTTCAGTGCCGATAAATTTTAAGATATATGACGTTAGTGATCTATAGACACAGTTAAAAATGCAACATACTGAAGCACCAATCCTCACCTACATTATCTATACCCCCAAGAAGGTTGCTGCAACAGGGCGAAACATTGGTCTATTGTGGTGTTTTAAGTAGTCTGAGTGCTTTGTAAGATGATGTGATTGTACGTAAGGAAGGCTTTAAATTACACTGACACCGCCAACGGAAGCATGCGTATTTATAATCTCCCCCACATCGATTTTTTATACTTTCTTTTTTTTTCTTTTATGAAATCGGGGAGTAAGAAACGGCGGAGAGGCTTCGTCTCGCCGTAGCACTCAGTGGTTCACAATCCCACAACAGGCCACAGAAGTCCCCTCACCCTACCCCACGCCAAACCCAGGGTTGTTGTGCGGCAGTGGAAAGAAGATAACTTTGCTGTTCTCTGGTAAAACTAGCAACTGCAGCTGGATGCTGTACAGGCGATACTATGAACTACAATTAGTGATCGATGCATTTACAAACAAAATGCGCCAGATTGTTTATCAGATATACGGGGTGTTACAAAAAGGTACGGCCAAACTTTCAGGAAACATTCCTCACATACAAAGAAAGAAAGTATGTTATGTGGACATGTGTCCGGAAACGCTTACTTTCCATGTTAGAGCTAATTTTATTACTTCTTTTCAAATCACATTAATTATGGAATGGAAACACTCAGCAACAGAACGTACCAGCGTGACTTCAAACACTTTGTTACAGGAAATGTTCAAAATGTCCTCCGTTGGCGAGGATACATGCATCCACCCTCCGTCGCATGGAATCCCTGATGCGCTGATGCAGTCCTGGAGAATGGCGTATTGTATCACAGCCGTCCACAATACGAACACGAAGAGTCTCTACGTTTGGTACCGGGGTTGCGTAGACAAGAGCTTTCAAATGCCCCCATAAATGAAAGTCAAGAGGGTTGAGGTCAGGAGAGCGTGGAGGCCATGGAATTGGTACGCCTCTACCAATCCATCGGTCACTGAATCTGGTGTTGAGAAGCGTACGAACACTTCGACTGAAATGTGCAGGAGCTCCATCGTGCATGAACCACATGTTGTGTTGTACTTGTAAAGGCACATGTTCTAGCAGCACAGGTAGAGTACCCCGCATGAAATCATGATAACGTGCTCGGGCATGGATGTGTGTGGTGTCCTTATGTTAGTTAGGTTTAAGCACTTCTACGTTCTAGGGGACTGATGACCACAGATGTTAAGTCCCATAGTGCTCAGAGCCATTTGAACCATTTGATTCTCCTCGGCCCACACATGTTGATTGTGAAAATTTACAATGTGATCACGTTGGAATGAAGCCTCATCCGTAAAGAGAGCATTTGCACTGAAATTAGGATTGACACATTGTTGGATGAACCATTCGCAGAAGTGTACCCATAAAGGCCAATCAGCTGCTGATAGTGCCTGCACACGCTGTACATGGTACGGAAACAACTGGTTCTCCCGTAGCAATCTCCATACATTGACGTGGTCAACGTTACCTTGTACAGCAGCAACTTCTATGACGCTGACATTAGGGTTATCGTCAACTGCACGAAGAATTGCCTCGTCCATTGCAGGTGTCCTCGTCGTTCTAGGTCTTCCCCAGTCGCGAGTCTTAGGCTGGAATGTTCCGTGCTCCCTAAGACGCCGATGAATTGCTTCGAACGTCTTCCTGTCGGGACACCTTCGTTCTGGAAATGTGTCTCGATACAAACGTACCGCGCCACGGCTATTGCCCCGTGCTAATCTGTACATCAAATGGGCATCTTTCAACTCCGCATTTGTAAACATTGCACTGACTGCAAAACCACGTTCGTGATGAGCATTAACCTGTTGATGCTACGTACTGATGTGCTTGATGCTAGTACTGTAGAGCAATGAGTCGCATGTCAACACAAGCACCGAAGTCAACATTACCTTCCTTCAACTGGGGCAACTGGCGGTGAATCGAGGAATTAAAGTACATGCTGACGAAACTGAAATGAGCTCTAACATGGAAATTAAGCGTTTCCGGACACATTTCCACATAACATCTTTTCTTTATTTGTGTGTGAGTAATGTTTCCTGAAAGTTCGGCCTTACCTTTTTGTAACACCCTGTGTAGGGGGCCCAAATAACTCGCAGGGTCCCACGATATCAGGGTCACATATCACAAATATGTGTTCTTCGTTTTAATTGTAACTGAAGTTACACTTTTTCTCCGAATTGGCCACATTTTCGTGAACCGGAAAGCTGCCAATGGCGACTAATTCAAAGCAGGAGCATGAAGGAGGACGGATACCCATAAAATTTTAATTATTATCTTGAGAAGATAGCTATGCCAGATTGAATTTTTCTTGTCTTGTTGGTAGGTGTCTCCAGCCCTCTTAAACACTGAAATCCTCCCGCCGCAGTACCTCACCATGCCGCTGAGTGTGCAAAACACAACGGGGCAGCCCATTGGTAAAATGGAGTTGAAATGAAAGGTCTGTGAAATATTGTGGGACTTGACTGCTAAGGTCATCAGTCCCTAAGCTTACACACGACTTAACCTAAATTATCCTAAGGACACACACACACCCATGCCCGAGGGAGGGCTTGAACCTCCGCCGGGACCGTAAAATGGAGTACCACGCAGTACAACGTTTTGTTAGTTTGAAAGACAGCAACGCTGCAGCGATCTGTGGTGAGCTGGTCAAAGTCTACAGCAATAATGCACTGTGAAATGAAACATTGTTGAGGTGCTGCAGTAGCTAAGGGCCAACTCGGGTTTGCGCCAAACCGGGTTCAACTCAGCTGAGACGAAACATCTGAGAGAACATTCAACGTCGTTCTCTCTCTCTGGCCGCGTGAGATTAGCCGAGCGGTCTTAGGCGCTGCAGGTATGGACTATGCTGCTGGTCCCGGCGGAGGTTCGAGTCTTCCCTCGGGCATGGGTGCGTGTGTGTTTGTCCTTAGGATAATTTAGGTTAACTGGTGTGTAAGCTTAGGGACTGATGACCTTAGCAGCTAAGTCTCATAAGATTTCACACACATTTGAACATTTTTTTTCTCTCTGTCTCTCGCTCAGCTTACGATTCAGTTCAGTTATCCAACTCGAACTTCGCGGTTCCCCAATCGGTGATTGCTTATACAGAGACGCGCGTGAGGGGTACTACGTAAGGAGCAGTTTTTGGCTTTTTGGTTTGAATTTCTGAAGATAGACTTGTGAAAAATCTGAAATATGCAATATAGATTTTGAATGCTGTCAGGCGATCGTAAAATAGCCTGAGTTGTTCTCGATTATGACTGAATACTGCAATACAGGCCGCGGTATCGGGCCTTTCGGCTTGAAACTTTGAAAATATAGTTATGATTAGGCGAAATGCAAAGTATAAATTTTGGCATCAAGTGGTCCATCGTAGTCTACCCGCAAATTTAGCCAAGAGCGCTAAAGTGCTGCATCCTGGACTCGGGTTGGCGCGCCAGCCCCAGATCGAATCCACCCGTCGGATTAATGACGAGGGTCCGTGACACGGTCAGTCTGGATGTGGTATTTAGGCGGTTTTCCTCATTACACTAATTGAATACCGGGCTAGTCCCCATGTCCCACCTCAGTTACACGCCTCGCAGATATTTGAAACACCTTCTCCCTATTTCATGATTTACACTAGACGCAGACAGTTGGGATACACTGATTCCATGAGGGGGGGGGGAGGGGGGGTGTTCGGTGTGGCGGCAGGAAGAGTATCCGGCGTCCCATTCCAATCAACCTTGCCAAATTCGATTGTAATCACGCCGACCCTGCGAAAACTGCGCGACAAAGGCGTAATCAAAAGAAAGATTGGTCATTGTAAGGTAGCCAAAGCACGATCACGAGCATGATTGCATACCTTGCCACAGGCCGCAAACATGGGTCTTTTCTTTTGAAATTTTCAAAGTAGACTTGTTAACTATCCGAAGGTTGCTGTATAGATTTTTGACAGCTATCAGGCGATCGTGAGGTGGCAAAATTTCTGTTCAGGAGTATGACTGCACCTCACGGAACAGACCACAGTGTTAGATCTTTCACCTTGGAATTTTGAAAACATCCAAAGTTTACAATCCTGCCTTTACTGAGAAAAATAATGCTACAAAAATCATACTCAGCCACCCGGCAGTCACAACCAATGATGTCATCGACTCGCCAAATGTCGTGTGCAGTCACAGGTCTGCCGCTCCATATTTCGTCAGCCAACGATGTTCGTCCTTCAGCTTCGTTACATCAACGAACCCATCTCCTAACAGTGCTGATATCATTGCTGCAACTTACACATGTTTCAGTATTTCACGTACAAGGCATTTCACCTTCTGCTTTCAAGAATTCTATCACATATCGCTGTCCAGTACGAATACTGATGTAGGCCATCTGGACGTGACAGTGGTACTGGAATTTGTTGATGCAGAAGGTTACCACTGCAGTGGTCTGGAGAAAAAAATTTGCCCAATAACGTCAAATTGAAATTTTTCACTTTTTCAATTAAGGAGAAAAAACTAGAGGCCTCGCTTTTTGACTGACCCTCATACTACCCCTCCTAAGTTGTGGTAAAAGAATGAATGTGCAGCAGAGCAGAGTAATGTGTGCGGAACGACTGTAATGCAGCAACTTACTGACCTGACCGCAGGCACCTCCAGGATGTCCCACTCGACGGACATGTAGAACTCGGAGAGGTCGACGCCCACTTCCACGACGTTGGAGCCCGCCTGCTCGTCCATGTGCCGCAGATCCACCTGCGGAAGGGAAGGAGTCAGGCCGTCAGCACAATGGTCGCTACTCACACTGGTGCAGACGCCGCGCGGGCTGGCGCAGCCGCCCGGGACCCTGGGATGCCCAGCTGGTGCACAGCAGACCTCTCGCTGGTTTCACTGGAACGCGTCTGTGGAAATCTCCAAGCCTCGTGGAGAGGTGGTAGGTGGAACCTCCAATACTGTACTCTGGTTGGGGTTGGGTTGTTTGGGGGAAAAGACCAAACGGCGAGGTCATCGGTCTCATCGGATTAGGGAAGGATGGGGAAGGAAGTCGGCCGTGCCCTTTCAAAGGAACCATCCCGGCATTTACCTGGAGCGATTTAGGGAAGTCAAGGAAATCCTGTATATTGAGCAAGCAGTAAAGGAAACGAAAGAAAAGTTCGGGGTAGGTATTAAAATCCATGGAGAAGAAATAAAAACTTTGAGGTTCGCTGACGACATTGTAATTCTGTCAGCAAAGGACTTGGAACAGCAGTTGAACAGAATGGACAGTGTCTTGAAACGAGGGTATAAGATGAACATTAACAAAAGCAAAACGAGGATAATGGAATGTATTCGAATTAAGTCGGGTGATGCTTCGGGATTTAGATTGGGAAATTAGACACATAAAGTAGTAAAGGAGTTTTGCTATTTGGGGAGAAAAATAACTGATGATGGTCGAAGTAGAGAGGATATAAAATGTAGACTGGCAATGGCAAGGAAAGCGTTTCTGAAGAAGAGAAATTTGTTAACATCGAATATAGATTTATGTATCAGGAAGTCATTTCTGAAGGTATTTGTATTGAAGTGAAACATGGACAATAAATAGTTTAGACAAAAAGAGAATAGAAGCTTTCGAAATGTGGTGCTACAGAAGAATGCGGAAGATTAGATGGGTAGATCACATAACTAATGAGGAGGTATTGAATAGAATTGGGGAGAAGAGGAGTTTGTGACACAACTTGACTAGAGGAAGGGATCGATTGGGAGGACATGTTCTGAGGCATCAAGAGATCACCAATTTAGTTTTGGAGGGCAGCATGGAAGGTAAAAATCGAAGTGGGAGACCAAGAGATGAATACACTAAGCAGATTGAGAAGGATGTAGGTTATAGTAGGGGAGATGATGAGGCTTGCACAGGATAGAGTAGCATGGAGAGCTGCATCAAGCCTGTCTCAGGACTAAAGACCACAACAACAACAAGAACAACAACAACGGAAAACCTAAATCAGGATGGGCAGACGCGGGATTGAACTATCGGAATCCCGAATGCGAGTCCAGTGTGCTAACCACTGCGCCATCTCGGTCGGTCGCTGCGCTCTGATCGAGGCCTACTTCACACAGACCCAATATTGCCAAACTACGACTTCTGATGCGCTTTCGACTAGCTTGCAGCAACCTAATCGAAGACACATTGTTTACAACTCGTTGGTATCCCAGCAAATATTTGCAATTTTCTTTTGTACTGTGAAACTTCCTGGCAGATTAAAAATGTGTGCCTGATCGAGAATCGAACTCGGGACCTTTGCCTTTCGCAGGCAAGTGCTCTACCAACTGATCTACCCAAGCACGACTCACGCCCCGTCCTCACAGCTTTACTTCTGCCAGTACCTCGTCTCCTACATTTCCAAACTTTACAGAAGCTCTCCTGCGAACCTTGCAGAACTAGCACCTCTGAAAGATAGGATAGTGTGGAGACATGGCTTAGCCTCAGACTGGAGGATGTTTCCAGAATGAGATTTTCACTCTGCAGCGGAGTGTGCGCTGATATGAAACTTCCTGGCAGATTTAAACTGCGTGGCGGACCGAGACTCGAACTCGGGACCTTTGTCTTTCGCTGGAAAGTACTCTACCAAGGAGGAGCTTCTGTAACGTTTGGAAAGTAGGAGAAGAGATACTGGCAGAAGTAAAGCTGTGAGGACGGGGCGTGAGTCCTGCTTGGGTAGCTCGGGTGGTAAAGCACTTACCCACGAAAGGCAAAGGTCCCGAGTTCGAGTCTGGGTCCGCCACACAGTTTTAATCTTCCAGGAAGTTTCATATGAGCGCACACTCCGCTGAAGAGTGAAAATCTCATTCTGGAATCATTTGAACTGTATTAGCCTTTTTCAGGTGTACAAATAAATGAAAGTGTAAAATCTCTGAAATTGCTATCATGTCCTCAATTTTATTCTTGGTCAGTGTCTCACTGCCAGATAAAAGAAGTGCATCACCATGAAGAAGCAGTCAAGTGATAATGTCAGTACACAAACTCATCTTTGGTGGCAATGTAAATGATTAAACCTGCAAATCTCTGCAACAGGTAGAAGGGCCACTGGAGTGCATTCGTGATCACTCTGAAGGACTTGGATTTGCCGCATAATTCTATGAGATAGAGTTATCAACACTTGACAGCATCTGAAATGGGCATCATTGTTGCTCTCAATTATGCTCCCTACTCAAATCGTGGAATATCCAGATCGGACTGCATGAGAACGTGAGCGCAGCCATACTTGTTGTCAACGTTCCAGCCAACCACTTCTGTGCACCACAAGGGAGGGTCATCATATTGTACCATAAGCACGTCATAACCCCTTCACGTCCAAGAACAAGTAATGAACTGCATACCACATTCTGTCTCATCCTGCACCATTGTTCAAATACTATCTGCAGCCAATTACTGTCCTATGTCCAGCCTGCCGTTGACACCACAAAACAGATGGCTGTGTTTGGAGTGAGTGTTTAGTGACGAATCGCGGTTTTCACCACCCAAGATGACCATCGGTGACGAGTCTAGTCTTGTTCCGACCTTGGGAGAGGTAATGGTGTTACTCCTGGCGACGTGTGGGGAGCCATTGGGTATTAACTCACATTACAGGTGGTGATTTTTTAACAGGACAATGCTCGTCCACACATAGGTCTTGTGTCTATGAACTCTCTGCATGATATTGAGGTACTCTGGTGTTCCCATTAGAAGACGTGTGGTACCACCTCTGACATGGTCAGTACTGGCACTGGAGATGGGTTGACGTCTAACACAGTTACAACACCAGTGGGCCACCTTGCCTCAGGAGAGGAAACAATGGCGTTATGACAGCCTACCCAACCAGTCAATGCCTGCATCCAGAGGAGAGGGGGTGCAACTCCATGCTGATGAGTGGGTCCACACTGCCTTATTCTTTGTAAATTTGACCCACCTTTGAAAACACTGAAATAACATCATACAGCCATATAATACATGACATTTCAATTCGTTTTCTCCTCCCCTGGTGCTACACATGTTTTGAAAGGCAGTGTATATCTCTGCACAGCCGTTTTCTTCCATACGTTATGGTCGCGTTTTGTCTTGGTATGGTAGCGTCTTCATTATACAGATAAACTCCTGAGAATGGCTGTATAAATCTGAGCTAGTTGCATAGCTAAGAGTAGTTCAAATAATTCCACCAGGAAGGAGGTACAAGGCTCATGTTGTTTAAACATGTGGTTTAAACATGCCTAGATGTTCAATACAGCGGTTCTATCGCGTCCGCATTGTTACTTTGTTTCAGGAAGGGCTCTCAATGAGGGAAGTGTCCAGGCACATCGGAGTGAACCAGAGCTATGTTGTTGGGAGATGGAGGAGATACAGAGATACAGGAACTGTCGATGACGTGCCTCTCTCAGGCCACTCAAGGGCTACTACTGCGGTGGATGACCGCTACCTACGGATTATGGCTCGGAGGAACTCTGACAGCAACGCCGCCCTGTGGAATAATGTTTTTTGTGCAGCCATAGGACGTCGTGATACAACTGAAATGTGTGCAATGGGCTGCATGACGCGCAACTTCACTCCCGACGTCCATGGAGAGGTCCATCTTTGCAACCACAACACCATGCGGTGTGGTACAGATGGGCCCAACAACATGCCGGATGGACCGCTCAGTACTGACATCACGTTCTCTTCACCGATGAGTGTCGCATATGTCTTCAACCAGACAATCGTCGGAGACGTGTTTGGAGGCAGCGCAGTCACGCTGTATGTCTTAGACACAGTGTGCAGCGAGTGCAGCAAGGTGGAGGTTCTCTGTTGTTTTTGGGTGGCTTTATGTGGGCTGCTGTACGCTGGTGGTGGTTGTGGAACGCGCTGTAATGGCTGTACGATACTTGAATGCAATCCTCCGACAGATAGTGCAATCATTTCGGGAGCATATTGTCGTGGCATTCGTCTTCGTGGACGACAATTCGCGCTCAGATAGTCCACATCTTGTGAATGACTTCCTTCAGGATAATAACATCTCTCGACTGGAGTGGCCAGTATGTTCTCCAGACATGAACCCTATCGAACATGCCTGGGATAGACTGAAAAGGGCTGTTTATGGACGACGTGACCCACCAAACACTCTGAGGGATCTACGCCGAAATCACCATTGAGGAATGGGACCATTTGGATCCACAGTGCCTTGATGAACTTGCGGATAGTATGCCATGACGAATACAGGCGTGCGTGAATACAAGAGGACGTACTACTTGGTATTAGAGGTACTGGTGTGTACAGCAGTCTGGACCACCACCTCTGAAGGTCTCGCAGTAAGGTGGTACAACATGCAGTGCGTGGATTTCATAAGCGGTAAACTCTCGGAACCGAGGTGATGAAAAACTTTTTTGTGTGTGTAATCGAAATGGAAAAATGTTTTCCGTTTCCAAAATATTTAATTCTGCTGCAGTTTCTTGTCAATTTTTAAAAGTTTGTTTGTGGAGATATATTATGCCACTTAATTAATGTAAGAATAAAGTTTGTGTGATTTCGTATCAGTTATTTTACGTAGAATTATCGTTCTATCCAACGGACAGCTTTCTACGAGAAGTCGTCACCAGAAATCAGGTAGTAAGGACTGGCAGTCATCGAATGGAAGCAAACGCATTTCCAAAACTGGTTAAAAATGCACCCAACGACATTCAACATTATGGCTTCGCATGCTGGCCACACTGGTCCATGGTGATACACTCAAAATCGCCCATACAATGTGGGGAGTACACCTCAGAAGCGACTGCATCCCACTTCCTAGGTTTCGCCACTACCGACTTGCTCTATATAAAAGAGAGACAGCGTAGGTCAATACAAACACAGACGCTTCTAATGTCAAAAATTCTGAACTCATGTCCTTGATTATTTTATGCGCTTATCAACTTCAGCTGAACCCAAAGGAATTCAGTTTTTGTTTCAGGGTGTGACCATTAATGACCAGTACTTGTGCTAGCAGGTCAGTTTGCCTAGTTCAGAACTACATAATCTGAGTTTTTGTGAAATAAGCTGTGCTTGGACCCTTCACTCTTATGCTTGTGCCATATTCAGTATTTACAGGTTAAAAATGAGAATGGACCCAGTACTGATCCCTGTGGGACCTCACATGCCGCATTCCCCTATTCTGAGGTCAATTAACGCCAGGAGACCCTCAGATTACTGTTCCGAAAGAGGGATGGCACCAATGTTGTAATATTTTAGTTTCCCATAAAGAATTTGAGTCATACTATCAAGAGTTTGACATGGTCACAAAATACACAAACAGGATAATTTCTCTTGCTTACTCTTCCATAGCTTCGTTTTTAAGGTCTTATATTGATTTTTTTGAAGATAATGCTTTACGAAAAAGGAACGAAGAGGCAGCTACCAATTTTTGCTTAATTAAATGCCTTAATTATGAAGGTTTATGAGAATTATACTGACAAATTTTCAAACAATGGTGAAGGTACTTTTGTAAATATTTCACTGTTGACAACTCTTGGTGTCCGACCATCCATTCAAGAAGAAGTGGTTGTTGGAAGCCACAAAAAGGAACGATCAGGTACTCCCCATCACTTTTCTAGTGCGTGACCCTGTGACATGATTATCCACATAACTTGTGATAATGAGAATGAATGTCTGGAACTCCACGATCTGAATTTGAACAGAAGTAAGGCAAGGGGAATTTCGTTGCACAAGCCCATGAATGGGCTATTAGTGTTACTATAGATGGAGCACAGCCTTTTGTCACCACCTCACTAGGATATGGATGGTGGCGGGTCTTCTGCCCATGGGAAATGTCCCTACTACCCATGTGATAGTAGGCTGAATGCACGTGGGGTGATTGGGAAGTGCCTGGAACGAGGAAAAGTCTTTATCCGATATTGACCCCAGGACCACCAGCGCTCCCGGTCTAATGCCCTGCCTGCTGGACCACCATGGCCACCGAATCTAAATATATAGGTGTGTGCATCCCATCATGACTCAGCAACTGATAATAAAATTTGTTTCGCATATCGGCTAATACCAGCAAAACATCACAATAGGGTGAGACACACTTAGCACCTTTTTGGTGGGAACATTGGTGGGAAATTGTTGACACATTAGCGTATGGCTGGTAAGTTATAACGTACTATCTGAGGAAAGAATCTTAGAGGGTTTCTGGAGCATGATTGAGGTGGATGCGTAAATAATTGAACATGGACCATATTAGGATCGAATCCACTGTTTGCAGGGGTTACTGGTTTGATTGGTGACAGTCACGAAGACATTTTACTCTAAGAGATGGGTTGGGGTTGGATTGGGTTGAACTAAACCACAGATGGGAGATGTGCTGGTTAAATGGATACCTCGAGTTAGCCGCAGGGAGAAGGAGTGTGGCCACATGTAGATGGCGGAGCAAAGAGTGTAAGCAGCGTAGGAAATGTATTTTTAGGCTGAAGCCGAGAAAAGAAGCTGAATAACCGATGAAGATCAAGCTTTATTGTCTTACAAGCGATTTTCTGTCTTTCAAAACTGAGAAATAGGCTAGAGAAGATTGGTGTCTTTCAGCTACTCTATTTAATACTGACATAATTTAGTTCAAAATTTCTTCCAACGTAAGAGTGGTACGACAGTAGGATTAAGGACAATAAAATGTATAAGGCTTGCTGATGACATGGTATGACGCTGCGAGGAATCTGGAAGGATGGTAAATATTAAAAACCTATGATTTTTTCAAGGCAGTCAAGGAAGATAAGGGAAAATTTGTGATTGGTTAGTGGGGCAGTGCAAAATAATCATCAATATTACATTAAATCAAGAAACAGTGTCGAAAAAATATTGTTTTACAGAGAGCATGTCATTTTCAATGGTTTATTAAATAAAAAATTGAAGAGGAGACTGGTGTTTAGCATGGGGTGTGGATCCGAAGAAGAATAGAAGACCAAAGGGGCACACAAAACAAGGAGTGAGGTTTGGTTGTACAAGATGAACGAAAAAAGACAAATACTGGAAGCAGTTAAGGCAGAGGAAAAGAAATTGGTTAAGAAACTGATTGAGAAGAGACTGCATAATGAAGACGCACAAGAAGGAATCGTGACTGACTAGAGGACTACAGGAGAAACCATGATTTTGGATTTAGGTTTACACGTTAAACTCTCTGTATTTTTTAAATCTCTTTGACGGCATGGTTGTAGAGCATTCTACCATTTAGTTAGCTTAAATAGATCGCACACTGATGTCACTAATATTAGATTTTGATTTGTTGTAGGAAACTCGATAAAAGATGCTCCCCACCCGAAACTGATCGGTGTGCACAAGAGACTATGTAGAAGATATTACAATCTGCCTAACTGCTGTTGTTCGGTATCTAATATCATTATGAAAGTAATCTAAGTGAAAACTTGCTGCCTAGATTGTGGCAACACTTAATATATAACAACCAACTCCGACCTCTATCCACGTGACAGTGATCCCGTCAACTGAGCGAAAGACGTTTCTCGATGGACACTGAGAAGGCGCCACGGACTGATCTGTTCAAAAGTTCACTCGAAATCCTATGAAACGTCTTTCAGTTGTTCTGCGGCCAGCATCTTTTAACACCCAGAAAATGGGCATTATCCATACACAATGCATCTGGTACAGCGGAAACAGCATTCATAGAGAAACTGTTCCCCAACGAAGTCTGCCGATGAAGGATCTTTTTTTCTAGCTATCAGCCTTATGACTGGTTTGATGCTACCCCATGAATTAGTCACCAATGCCAACTTTTTCGTCTCAGAATTGCGCTTGCAACCTACGTCCGCAATTAGTGGCTGGATGTATTCCAATCTCTCTCTGCCACTACCGTTTTCGACCTCTACAACTCCCTCTAGTACCATGGAAGTGATTCTGTGATGTTTTAGGAGATGTCGCATCACCCTGTCCTTTTTTCTTGTTATTGGTGTTTTGCATACATTCCTTTCCTCGCATAGTTCTGCGGAGAACATCTTCATCCTCATCCTTTCTCAGTTTACCTAATTTTCAACATTCTCCTGTAGTACAGGAGAATGTTGCGAGAGCTGTTCTGCTCTTTACGTCCTCCTTGCTCTATCCATTGCCGGTTAGTTTGCTGCCTAGGTAGCAGAGTTCTATTTCGTGTTCATCGATTCTGACAAGTTTCTCGCTATTATGATCTCTACTACTTTTCATTATCTTCGTCTTTCTTCGATTTACTCACAAAACATATTCTTCATCCAATAGACTGTCCATTCCATTCAACAGATGCTGTAATTCTTCTTCACTTTTGCCGGCCGCGGTGGTCTCGCGGTTCTATGCGCGCAGTCCGGAACCGTGGGACTGCAACGGTCGCAGGTTCGAATCCTGCCTCGGGCATGGATGTGTGTGATGTCCTTAGGTTAGTTAGGTTTAAGTAGTTCTAAGTTCTAGGGGACTAATGACCACAGCAGTTGAGTCCCATAGTGCTCAGAGCCATTTGAACCATCTTCTTCACTTTCATTGAGGATAAAAATGTTATCAGCAAATCTTATCATTCATATTCTTTCACCTTGAATTTTATTTCCACTCTTAAACCTTTCTTTTATTTCCGTCGTTGCTTCTTCGATGTATAGGCTGAGCACTTCATTCCTGGTCTTCAAGTCTTATTGTTCCGTCTTGGTTCACGTATGTATTGTGTATTACCCGTCTTTCCCTATAGGTTATCTGCTCTAGACAGCCGCGGCAACCGAGCGGTTGTAGGCGCAGCAGTCCGGAACCGAGTGATTGCTACGGTCGCAGGTTCGAATCCTGCGTCGGGAATGGATGTGTGTGATGTCCTTAGGTTAGTTAGGTTTAGGTAGTTAAGTTCTAGGGGACTGATGACCTCAGATGTTAAGTCCCATAGTGCTCAGAGCCATTTGAACCGTTTTTGTAATTGTCTCAGGATTTCGAGCATCTTGCACCGTTTTACATTGTCAAATATTTCTTCCACGTCGACAAATGTTATGAAGATGTCTTGATTTTTCTTCAGTGTCGCTTCCACCATAAACCGCAACGTAAGAGCTACCTCTCTGGTGCCTTTACCTTTCATAAAGCCAAATCGACTGTCGTACAGTAATTCTCAATTTTATTTTCCATTCTTCTCCACACCGATCAGCCAGAACATTATGACCACCGACGTACTATCGATATAAAGCCACGCGATAGCAGCGTCATCTGGTGAGGAATGACTGCTAGCCAGAAACAACGGTGCATATAGTACCACTGAGCGTGCTGTCCGTGTGTAGAATGGGGAAGGCACGCGCTCTATCTGAGTTTGATCGAGGGCAGATTCTAATGGCACGGGGGCTCGACAAGAGCATTTCGGAAATTTCGCGATCTGTCGGGTGCTGTGACGACTATCTTCAGCGTGGCGAAACCAATGTGGAACGATTCCCAGGCGTAGTTGAGTTGGACGGCCGCCCTTCATTACAGATGTAGGACGTCGTAGGCTGGGCAGACTGATAAAACTGGACAGGAGGCAAATTGTGGCGGAGTTAACATCAAAATTTAATGTTGGATAGAGTACAAGTGTGTCTGAATACACAGTGCAACGAACACTCATAACGTTGGGAGTCCCCAGCCTAAAATCCATGCATGCGTCAATGTTCACAGGACGTCACAGGTAACTGCTAAGACTGAAATACATTGACGTCCGGAAAGCGTTTGACTCGGTGCCCCACTGCAGACTCCTAACTAAGGTACGAACATATGGAATTGCTTCCCAAATATGTGAATGGTTCGAAGACTTCTTAAGTAATAGAACCCAGTACGTCGTCCTCGATGGTGAGTGTTCACCGGAGGTGAGGGTATCACATGGAGTGCCCCAGGGAAGTGTGGTAGGTCCGCTGTAGTTTTCTATCTACATAGATGATCTTTTGGATAGGGTGGATAGCAATGTGCGGCTGTTTGCTGATGATGCTGTGGTGTACGGGAAGGTGTCGTCGTTGAGTGACTGTAGGAGGATGCAAGATGACCTGGACAGGATTTTTGATTGGTGCAAAGAATGCCAGCTAACTCTAAGTATAGATAAATGTAAGTTAATGCAGATGAATAGGAGAAAGAATCCCGTTATGTTTGAATACTCCATTAGCAATGTAGCGCTTGACACAGTCACATCGATTAAATATTTGGGCGTAACACTGCAGAGCGATATGAAGTGGGACAAGCATGTAATGGCAGTTGTGAGGAAGGCGGATAGTCGTCTTCGGTTCATTGGTCGAATTTTGGGAAGATGTGGTTCATCTGTAAAGGAGACCGCTTATAAAACACTAATACGACCTACTCCTGAGTACTGCTCGAGCGTTTGGGATTCGTATCAGGTCGGATTGAGGGAGGAAGCAATTGAGAGCCGGGCTGCTCGATTTGTTACCGGTAGGTTTGATCATCACGCGAGTGTTACGGAAATGCTTCAGGAACTCGGGTGGGAGTCTCTGGAGGAAAGGAGGCATTCTTTTCGTGAATCGCTACTGAGGAAATGTAGAGAACCGGCATTTGAGGCTGACTGCACTACAATTTTACTGCCGCCAACTTATATTTCGCGGAAAGACCACAAAGATAAGATAAGAGAGATTAGGGCTCACACAGAGGCAGTCATTTTACCCTCGTTCTGTTTGGGAGTGGAACAGGGAGAGGAGATGCTAGTTGCGGTACGAGGTACCCTCCGCCACGCACCGTATGGTGGATTGCGGAGTATGTATGTAGATGTAGATGAAATGAGAACGTGACTTCGCACAGGACGTTGGTGCAGTGTCAGAGCATTGCAAGGTCTGTTGAATACCGATACCTTCTTCATCACGCCAATGAGAGGGTGCGAATCAATTTTCTTTCAGGGGAACAGCTGCTTTTCATGTGTGCTGCGAGATGGAGGCAGCTGGCGGCTGCTCTGTTATGCTCCGGGGAACATTCATGTGGGCATCCATGGTCTCAGTGGAGCCCATGCAAGGCACATGTCGGCCAAGAAGACTCGTACACTGGTTGTAGACCACGCATATCGTTTCATGAGTGTCGCCTTTCCCGACGGCAGTTGCATTTTTCAACAAGATAATGCACCGTGTCACAAGGCCAGGAGTGTGATGGAGTGGTTCGAAGAACACAGTGGCGAGTTCCATATGATGTGCTGGCCACCCAGCTCGGCAGATCTGAACACGATCGAAAACATCTGGAATGAGACTGAACTTAGCGTTAGATCTCATGGACCCCCTACCCATAATTTACGGGAATTAGGCGAGTCATGTGTGTAGGAGTGGTGCCAATTCCCTCCAGCGACGTAACAGCGCTTTATTGCTTACATGGCATGATTCGTTGCTCTTGTTATCCGTGCCGAAGATAGACATACCGGTTATTAGGTGGATGGTCATAATATTCTGGCTGACCAGTGTATATTATTCTTGTCAGCATATTACATGCATGAGCTGTTAAGCTGATAGCACGATATTTGTCGCGACTTGTCGGCTCTTGCAATCTTCGAAATTGTGTGGATGATGGCTGCCTGTTAAGTGTTAATTATCACTTCCGAAAAATACAGTTCGGGAATAATTTTTTGTTTGAAACTTCCTGGCAGATTAAATCAGTGTGCCTGACCGAGACTCGAACTCGGGACCTTTACCTTTCGCGGGCAAGTGCTCTAGGAGACTGGGTACTGGCAGAAGTAAAGCTGTGAGGAGGGGGCGTGAGTCGTGTTTGGGTAGCTCTGTTGGTAGAGCACTTGCCCGCGAAAGGCAAAGGTCCCGAGTTCGAGTCTCGGTCCGGCATACAGTTTTAATCTGCCAGGAAGTTTCAAATCAGCGCACATTCCGCTCAAGATGAAAATCTCATTCTTGAAAGAATTTTTTGTTTGCTTGGAGGTACATGCCTGTAATCCCGTTACAAATCGAATTCCGCACGCTAAAGTACCTCAGTACGCCGCTAGAAGAGCCAAATCAAAGTGGTACAACACGTTATACCTTCTGGTATTTCGTCTCGTGCATTTGGACGAGAACAACGCAGCAATAATCCGTCCCGAGTGAGTGCGAGTGTACGCTGACGGTGCACCACTAAGTGACATAGTGGTTAGGGTGCATAGAGGCTTCCAGGGTGGCCAGACAGATTTACAAAGAACGACGTGGCAAACCTTGTCTCTTCCGAATGACGAGGTATCTTAAGAGCAGTGGAGGTAGTGCTGCTCCATGCCTGGCGAATGACAATCGAGGCGGTAGTAGAGAAATTGGAGAAGTTTCACAGTATTTTGAATGTGACCGCCTACTGTGTTCTGCAGCAACGCACATCTCTTTAGTTAGCCTGCCGGACTAAGACTGCAATGGAAATAGTGTCGCTATATTAGCTTAATCCAGATGACCTCTTTAGTCGCCTCACAACAGACGAGTATTGAGTGGATGACTACAACCCCGAGACAGAGGAGCGAAGCAAGCTGTTCAGTCAGACGAATTCACCACTACAGCCACCCTCTGGCCATATGATGGTGAGCATTTTTTGAGTCTGCTGCGGTTTGGGGTGCGATATTACAAGTTTACGCTCATAAGAGGAAAACAGTCACAGGATCATACTACCAAAATCTCTTGATGAAGTTACGTGAAACTGTAGAGACTAAGCTTCCCGGAAGCTGTCTGGTAGTGTGTTTTTGATCCACGAAACTGATCCAGCCTATTGTGCACTGGGTAGAGTCACACAGGGTGCTTCTTTAGGCTGTGAAATTTTGACTCAACCCTGTATTTTTCTGACATTGCACCCATTTGCAAAAGATTGGAAAAGGGAGCAGATCATCCCCTTTTTCAAGAAGGGACGTCGAACAGATGTGCAGAATTATAGACTAGGTCTATACGTCGATCTATTGTACAATTTTGGAACCTGTATTATGTTCGAGTATAATGAGTTTTCTGGAGACTAGAAATCTACTCTGTAGGAGTCAGAATAGGTTTCGAAAAAGACGATCATGTGGAACCCAGATCGCACTATTTGTCCACGAGACTCAGAGGGCCATAGACCAGAGTTCCCAGATAGATGTCGTGTTTCTTGACTTCCGCAAGGCGTTTGATACAGTTCCCCACAGCCGTTTAATGAACAAAGTAAGAACATATGGACTATCAGACTAATTGTGTGATTGGATTGAAGAGTTCCTAGATAACAGAACGCAGCATGTCATTCTTAATTTCGAAGTAAGAGTGATTTTAGGTGTGCTGCAGGGGAATGTCGTAGGACCGTTCCTATTCAAAAAATATATAACTGACCTTGTGGATAACATCGGAAGTTCACTAAGGCTTTTCGCGGATGATACTGAAGTATATCGAGAGGTTGTAACAATGGAACATTGTACTGAAATGCAGGAGTATCTGCAACGAATTGCCGCATGATGCAGTGAATGGCAATTGAATCTCAATGTAGACAAGTGTAATGTGCTGCGAATACACAGAAAGAAAGATCCTTTATCACTTAGCTACAATATAGCAGGTCAGCAACAGGAGGCAGTTAATTCCATAAATTATCTGGGAGTAGGCATTAGGGGTGATCTAAAATGGAATGACCATCTAAAATTAATCGTCGGTAAAGCAGATGCCACAGATTCGTTGGAATAATCGTAAGGAAATGCAATCCGGAAACAAAGGAAGTAGGTCACAGTACACTTGTTCGCCCACTGCTTGAATAGTGCTCAACGGTGTGGGATCCGTACCAGATAGGGTTGATAGAACAGATAGAGAAGATCCAACGGAGAGCAGCGGCCTTCGTTACAGGATCATTCAGTGATCGTGAAAGTGTTACTGAGATGATAGATGAACTCCAGTGGAAGACTCCGCAGGAGAGACGCTCAGTAGCTCGGTTTGGGCTTTTGTTGAAGTTCCGAGAACAAACCTTCACCGAGGAGTCAAGCAGTATATTGCTCCACCCTACGCATACCTCGCGAAGACAGCATGAGGATACAATCAGAGTGATTAGAGCCCACACAGAGGCACACCGACAATCTTTCTTCCCATGAATAATGCGAGTCTGGAATAGAAGGGAGAACCGATAGGGGTACTCAAGGTACCCTCCGCCACACACCGTCAGGTGGCTTGCGGAATATGGCTGTAGATGTAGATGTAGTTGCTTCTTTCTCTTTCGTTTTTGCATTTCCAGAATGACTAAACGGTGGTCTTAGGGGTGGGATGTGTTGTCAACAGCCAAAATGCAGAATTCCACAATCAAGTTCTCTGCGTAGTCATCCATAATTAGGAAAGACGTGGCGGCTTCAAGAGTGAAAACGACGGGAGTGACAAACACCATGACCAAGTTTGACAATTGCAGCTTGACTTTTTAGACGTGAATAATTAATACAAGGGGCAGTCAAATGAAAACCGAAAGCCCACCACAATGGGATCATGGAATACTTCCAGACAAAAGTATCCCAGCGGGACAAGAGGCTGTAAGTTCCTGATTCGTAGAACAGTTGATGTGTCCACAACCACTCCCTCACATGTTTTTCCTCATCCGACCGAAACCGACTTACAGGCACCTCTTTCTTCGGGTCACCAAAAGTGTGAAAATCACTCATTAAAAGATCCAGGCTGTATGGAGGATGCTGCAGTGTTTCACAACCAAATTACTGCCGCGAACTCTTCGTGTGAGTGGCAGCTTTGCGGCGGGCGTTATCGTGCAAGAAAATGATTCCGTCCAAAAGCATTCCTACGAGCTTTAAGTTCATGGCGCGCAATACTTTCTGCAAAGTGTCTTCATGGTGTTGCGCATTGATTGTGGACCCACACTCGACGAACTCGACGAGCAAAGGGCCCCTGCACCTAAGGGAGGTCATTGTGACCTTATCGGTACCTGTGTGAACAGCTTTGGATTTCTTTGGCAATGGAGATGTGGGACGGTTCCACTGTTGGGTTTGACATCTTCGCTCGGCTGTCAGAGGGAATGAGCCTGTGGCACGATAACGTCTGCACGCCCCCACATTGCCAACCAGACAAATGCTACCCTGGATGGATTTGGTTCACAATCACTGCAACATCCTCCATACAGCCTGGATTTCACACTGTGTGACTTTCACACTGTTGGCCACCTGAAGGAAGACGTGCATGGATGTCAGTTTCATCTGGATGAGGAAGCGCAATAGTGAGTGCGGTTGTGGATCCGTCAGTGACTGACAGAGTTCGACGAAACAGGAACTGATCGCCTTCTTTTCCAGTGGGATACCTGTCTTAATGTGTTTAGTGATTAATTTTGATTGGAACCATTCAATGATCCAGTTGTGGCGAGTGTTTTGTTTTCATGCGACTGCCCTTCGTACTATAGAACTACACCCATCATAATGGCAGGAGAAGACGTCCTGTATGCTACTAGTTACATGTTTGATGTCCATGGAATGAACGTAAGTTGGTATCTGAACATAAATGAATTCGAAGTGTTTATCTGGCGATTACAATGCGTTAGTTCTGTAAAGATGTCGCTGTGCTCCAGCCGGTGCGAGGTAGGGTCCCGGACAGCTGAGCGCATTTTGGAGACATACGGTACTTACCAGCAAGTGCATCCAGAACATGAGTCAGATAGTAGCTGCTGGGTGTTCTTCCTTGAGCAGGATGAGTCCTCGCCACCTTACCATATATGTCGCAGACGACGAGTTGGCGTGACATTCACCACATGAGCTAAATTAAGCCTTGAATACAATTTCTGTCATTCACAGAACATGACATAGAACGCCACATAGACGTTCAGTTTAACCGCACACACGCACGCGCATACACACACAAACACACACACACACACTCGCGCGCATACACACACACACACACACACACACACACACACACACACACACACACACACACACACACACACTCACACACCCACCCACACATACACCTTCGAGTCTTCAGGGAATCATATCATTTTCGTAAAACCGATCTTTATCGCACTTGTAGATTACTTTAATTATTTAAAATGAACGGTTTCGGTTCAGCATGTAACATCCTCGGATTCCTAGATATAAGTAAAGTAATTAATCAAGAGATAATCTAAGAAATTCATTCTTGCTATTACACAACACCATCAAATATCAAATACAACAGAACAGCCAGCCGGTGTGGCCGTGCGGTTCTATGCGCTTCAGTCTGGAACCGCGTGACTGCTACGGTCGCAGGTTCGAATCCTGCCTCAGGAATGGATGTGTGTGATGTCCTTAGGTTAGTTAGGCGACTGATGACCTCAGAAGTTAAGTCGCATAGTGCTCAGAGCCATTTGAACAACAGAACATAGCTCATTGCAAGGATTACATCAGTAATCTACCAAACTTACTGGTCGGAAATTTTACATTCTACATCATAGTGAAAATAGTAAGTGAAGTAATCCACAACGTTGATATAGCCCACTATCCATATGCCAACAGGTCCATGTCGTACATGTGTCACATACAAATGAAAAACATATGCCCAACAGGAATTAATAATAATTTTTCTTTGTTTGTTGAGAATGAATTTTGGAACACTTGACTAAAATTTGTGGTTTGTTAGGGCTAAAAAATATGAATGGTAGAGTTCGCCTGTACAGGACAGAATTCTCTACGAACTAGCAAAGATTATTATTAATTCAGTTTGGACACATATTTTTCATCCATATGTGACAAATATACGAGACGTCATCTGTTGGAAATTACCTTGTGGGCTGCATGAACAATGGGGAATTTACCAAATCACTATTTTAGCCTGTGACATAGCATGCAAATTTTTCTGATAAACTGGACGGATTACTGTTGTAACCAATACTATAAGGTACGTTCTGGTTCATTTGATGTTCGCTGGTAATAACAACGTCGTAATTCATGTTGAATAGTTATTTTACTTTTATCTGTGGATTCGACACTTGATACTGAACCGAATCGGAGCATTTTTATAATTAAAGTAATCAAAAACGACAATAAAAAAATGTGTTTTACAACAAGTGACAGCGGATCATCTGCGAGAACATTATGCCAAGTTTTGGAAAATCCTTTTCGCTTCAGCGTTCGCTGTCGGCAACCCACCTTCCTCCAGCAACTCCGTCGATTTCTTCGCATCTCTTGGAATCCAGCAGAACAATTTCCTGCAACTCAATAACCTCACTCCGTTAGCCACCCATATGCATTACATTTCCGTTGAAGTCGTAACTACTTCTTCCACTGTAGCCGGTTCCCAGCTCTGCATGTTTATTCTTCTCTCTTACCCAGTAGTTCCCACCGTACATCACTCCATTTCTCGGGGTCTAACCATTAGTACATCAGATGTTCATCTTTGACCGTCGTAAGTTACACTCCTGGAAATGGAAAAAAGAACACATTGACACCGGTGTGTCAGACCCACCATACTTGCTCCGGACACTGCGAGATGGCTGTACAACCAATGATCACACGCACGGCACAGCGGACACACCAGGAACCGCGGTGTTGGCCGTCGAATAGCGCTAGCTGCGCAGCATTTGTGCATCGCCGCCGTCATGTCAGCCAGTTTGCCGTGGCATACGGAGCTTCATCGCAGTCTTTAACACTGGTAGCATGCCGCGACAGCGTGGACGTGAACCGTATGTGCAGTTGACGGACTTTGAGCGAGGGCGTATAGTGGGCATGCGGGAGGCCGGGTGGACGTACCACCGAATTGCTCAACACGTGGGGCGTGAGGTCTCCACAGTACATCGATGTTGTCGCCAGTGGTCGGCGGAAGGTGCACGTGCCCGTCGACCTGGGACCGGACCGCAGCGAGGCACGGATGCACGCCAAGACCGTAGGATCCTACGCACTGCCGTAGGGGACCGCACCGCCACTTCCCAGCAAATTAGGGACACTGTTGCTCCTGGGGTATCGGCGAGGACCATTCGCAACCGTCTCCATGAAGCTGGGCTACGGTCCTGCACACCGTTAGGCCGTCTTCCGCTCACGCCCCAACATCGTGCAGCCCGCCTCCAGTGGTGTCGCGACAGGTGTGAATGGAGGGACGAATGGAGATGTGTCGTCTTCAGCGATGAGAGTCGCTTCAGCCTTGGTGCCAATGATGGTCGTATGCGTGTTTGGCGCCGTGCAGGTGAGCGCCACAATCAGGACTGCATACGACCGAGGCACACAGGGCCAACACCCGGCATTATGGTGTGGGAGCGATCTCCTACACTGGCCGTACACCTCTGGCGATCGTCGAGGGGACACTGAATAGTGCATGGTACATCCAAACCGTCATCGAACCCATCGTTCTACCATTCCTAGACCGGCAAGGGAACTTGCTGTTCCAACAGGACAATGCACGTCCGCATGTATCCCGTGCCACCCAACGTGCTCTAGAAGGTGTAAGTCAACTACCCTGGCCAGCAAGATCTCCGGATCTGTCCCCCATTGAGCATGTTTGGGACAGGATGAAGCGTTGTCTCACGCGGTCTGCACGTCCAGCACGAACGCTGGTCCAACTGAGGCGCTAGGTGGAAATGGCATGGCAAGCCGTTTCACAGGACTACAACCAGCATCTCTACGATCGTCTCCATGGGAGAATAGCAGCCTGCATTGCTGCGAAAGGTGGATATACACTGTACTAGTGCCGACATTGTGCATGCTCTGTTGCCTGTGTCTATGTGCCTGTGATTCTGTCAGTGTGATCATGTGATGTATCTGACCCCAGGAATGTGTGAATAAAGTTTCCCCTTCCTGGGACAATGAATTCACGGTGTTCTTATTTCAATTTCCAGGAGTGTAGATGCACAAGCGTTGGCGACGATACTCCACCTTTTTCGGAACAAGACAGTCACACAAGCCGCTTCTTCTGGCTACCGAATTTTGAATGTTATGAACCGCACTGGCTGAAATATACATTCGATTAAAAGTCACGACCACTTTCGTGTCAGCTGCAGACACTTCCTCAGTAATGTATAACATTAGTAAAGAAAAATTTCTTTTACCATAATCCTCAACAATCCCCCGAAGAATAAAGGGATACGGAAAAGTAATATAATATAGAAGTACTTGAAGAGTACTCACAGCGATTGTTTTTAATAAATCAAAGCGGCAAAGTAACTGCTTTAGAACCGTTACTCATCATTCACGTCACCTGAGGATACGTTTTCAGTTGACGCGAAACCGGTCGTGATTTTAATGAGAAGGAATTTACAGCCAGCGCGGTTCACATCTCTCGAAATGTGGAAATTTGGCTGCTGTTGCCCTCAACTTAAAACAACATTTCTGATTTTGCCTCAGCGCCTGTATGCTTCTGATACGGCGCCCAGCGACTTCTTCCTCTTTCCTCAGATGAAGAAACTGTTGGGTGCTAAGCATTCCCGAATGAAAACGACGTATTTTAGGGGGGGACGTAATCTCAACAGCAAAAATGCGGACTTCTGCAGTCGAGGTTTTTGCCACGTCGCTCGCCGTTGGACCAATGAAACTCATTGAAGGGTGAAGATGTACAGAATAACTAACGGCATCACTAAATTTCAAGATCACAGGTTGATCCTTTTCGAGGTGACAGTTCAAATTTTAGGTCTACCCTACGTAAAATTTTCTTTGCGGTATATTGATTGTGTATTCGGTTTACTCTTATTCTAATTTTCAAGTTCCGAGATTTAAAAAAAAGAGTGTTGGACGAAAGAGGCAAGCATTTCTCTGGCGTTGCGAGGAGACCCAAAATCCTAGCAGTCAGGTTGCCAACATGGCAACATTTGACCACATCAAGGTAGGATCGCCATACGGTGCAACGAGCACATCGTAGTACCTGCCTATCTGCAACTGCCATTCAGGAACAAGTAAGGGACTCCATAAAACGGTCTGTGTCAACTCACATCATTGGTTGGACACCAACAGCAACGCGACTAGGGAATTACCATCTCACGCACAGGCTGCCATTAACACAAAACAGATGCTGTGCCATGACTGGGAATCATGGACTGCTGTTGAATGTCATCGTACTGTTTTTGATGCTAACTTGTAGTTCTGTTCTATCTTGGATGATCATCGTTGGCGAGTATGATGGCGATCTATGGACTCGTTTCATCCTTACATTGTATTAAACGGCACGGACTTTTTACTTCTTCGTCATGATGTGGGAAACCATCGGGTATGACTCCAACCAGCGTCGGAAGCCACTGAGTATGACTTCAGACCACAACAACTAGTGACAGAGATCTCAGACGGTACATCACATGGATACTGCGTCCTCGTGCTTTACCCCCATACGAAAGTGACACAATACCATTTTTCAAGCTGCATGATGTTAAGATGACCAGCAAGATTCCCACATTTGTTGGCAGTAGAGCATATGTGAGACTAGCTCGCGCATCTTCTCTGTGTGAATGCCGTTATCCAGGATGTCTCGGACCTGTTACATCAGTTGTGGACCAGGTTGCCTCAGGAAAAGATATGACGACTCTCTGACGTCCTTCTGAATAGAACCAGTTCTTGCAGAGGGAGTGCAACACTGTACCAATAAGTAGTCTCCTACAGCCAAGTTCATGGTACATTTGCCTGATTTTTGTAATCACTGAAATAACATCGCGTATCCTCTCAATGTGTGAAGTTCCATTTCCTTTCCGCCCCCTCCCCCCATTCTAGCTGCTTCAGTCTCCTGCTCAGGCAGTGTAATTTCATAATTTCATGGCATACCGTCATTATTTATTAAATTTACGTTGACTGCATTCGTTTCACTTGAGAGAATTTAATAAATTTAGTGAAAAGGTGGTTTCACTAGCAGCTTCCTTTCAGCTAAGAGACTATGTACCTGACCAAGACTTGAACCCAGTACCTTTGCCTTTCCTGGATTGTGCCCGTACAGACTGAGCTATCCAGGCAGGTCTCACACTCCACTCGCACAGCCCTACTTCCCCTGTACATCGTCGCCCAGCATCCAAAACTTACTGGATTAGCATTCTTGGAAGAAAGAGTATGGTGGACAAACCATTTGCAGAATTAATCTTTCACCATGTAGTGAAGTCGTGCATATTACTGATGAGCTAAAAAATTATAAATAGTGTGTTGATGCTTCTTTTGAACATAAGACAGCAAAGATTCTGCGTGGCATAGATTGGATAAGTCATTGTATGTTATGAGAGACATATACGTGTATGACAACGGATGTCTACAGACTGGATAAGTCATGTGTATGTTATCAGAGAGAAATACGTGTATTGAACTGGATGTCTACAGATTGGATAAGTCATGTGTATGTTATGAGAGAGACAAACGTGTATGGCACTGGATAAGAAATGTGTATGTTATGAGAGAGACATATGTGTATGGCACTGGATGCTTGTACATTGGATAAGTCATGTTTATGTTATGAGAGAGAAATATGTGTATTGCACCTGATGTCTACAGACAGGTCACAGTATTCCCGTACATTCAGACCTGGTACTTAGTTGTTGGAAAGGTGGTGACTGATAACATAAAAATGCCCAACATTAGGCCAATCTGGTGGCCAAGACATGAACGTGAGTTTTCTTGTATGCTTCTACAAACATGTTTAGCGCGATCATTGCCCAATGACACAGTTATCCTGATGGAAGATGTCACTCCGCTGCATAAAGCATGAACAGATGTAAATGGTTCAAAAAATGGTTCAAATGGCTCTGAGCACTATGGGACTTAACTTCTAAGGTCATCAGTCCCCTAGAACTTAGAACTACTTAAACCTAACTAACCTAAGGACATCACACACATCCATGCCCGAGCCAGGATTCGAACCTGCGACCGTAGCGGTCGCGCGTTTCCAGACTGTAGCGCCTAGAACCGGTCGGCCACTTCGGCAGGCTGCAAGTGGTTCCCTGAATTTCGCTTTAGTGCCCAGCTGTCGTGGTGTCTTCGACTACTACAACAAGTCCAATGGAAGCTATGGTGACTGTCGAACGTAGCATAATGGTGCCTCCATCGGCATGCGTGACGATGAAAGTTTCAAACAGCCATTTGCCTGGACAACGGCATATTCAGACACGATCATCGATCTGGTGCAACAAGAGACACGATTCATCCATCCAGGCGACATGCTCCCATTGATCAGACCTCGATAACCCTGTACCCACTGGAATCATAATTTACGATATCACTAGGTCAGCATGGGAACGCTTAACAGTCGTCTGCTGTGGAGACCCTTATTCTGTGATGCGCGCTGAAGGACGTGGTCTGAAACATTTCTGCCTGCAACAGCGCTGAACATTGTCATCAGATTTGCTACAAATCGCCGCCTAATTACTAGGGTCCTCCAAAAGAAATGCACACTATTTTTGTAAAAATACAGTTTTCATTCTGCATGTGTGAAAGTTTAGCAGTGTGTAGATACATCCTTCCCGCTTGTTTTCAAACTTAGTTCAACCTGTTCCCGTGAGTGGGCCCGTCACAGTATGTCTTCGAGATGGCTCCTACACTTGACGTTCGTCAGAAGCAACGTGCTGTCATAGAATTCCTGTGCTGTGAAAACGAAACAGTGTGTAACATCCACAAGAGATTGAAAAAGGTGTATGGAGATGGTGCTGTCGATTGCAGTACAGTTATTCGGTGGGTAAGCAGGTTACGTGATGAAAGCGGGCACGGCAATATTGAGGATTGTCCTCGCAGCGGCACGCCTCGTACTGCACACACTCCAGACAATGTGCAGAGAGTTAACGAATTGGTGACTGCTGACAGACGCATCACAGTGAACTAATTGTCATGCTACGTTGGGATAGGGGAAGGAAATGTATGCAGAATACTGAAAGTGTTGGCGTTAAAAAAGGTTTGTGGCAGGTGGGTTCCCAGGATGTTGACAGTGGCTCACAAAGAAGCAAGAAAAACGGTATGCAGCGAACTTTTGGAACAGTACAAGAATGGTGGAGATGAATGTTTTGGAAGAACTGTGACAGGCCGGCCGCGGTGGTCTCGCGGTTCTAGGCGCTCAATCCGGAACCGCGTGACTGCTACGGTCGCAGGTTCGAATCCTGCCTCGGGCATGGATGTGTGTGATGTCCTTAGGCTAGTTAGGTTTAATTAGTTCTAAGTTCTAGGCGACTGATGACCACAGATGTCAAGTCGCATAGTGCTCAGAGCCATTTGAATTGTGACAGGTGGTGAAACATAGCCCCATCATTTTTCACCAGAGACGAAGAGGCAATCAATGGAGTGGCACCATGCAAATTCACCCAAGAAAAAAAAAATTCAAAACCACACCTTCTGTTGGAAAAGTTATGGCTACGATGTTTTTCCATTCCGAAGGACTCTTGCTTGTGGACACCGTGCCAAGTGGAACAACCATAAATTCTGATGCATATATGACGACACTAAAGAAACTTCAAACTCGACTGAGTCGTGTTTGACCACATCGGCAAAAGCAGGATGTTTTACTGTTGCACGACAATGCATGGCCATATTTTAGTCTAAAAACCATGGAAGAGATCACAAAACTCGGATGGAGAACATTGAAACACCTGCCTTACAGTCCTGACCTGGCTCCACGTGACTATCATCTCTCTGCGAAACTGAAAGACTCGCTTCGTGGAACAAGGTTTGAAGACAATTACTCCCTTGTGCACGCCAAACAGTGGCTCCAAGAGGTTGGTCCAGAATTTTACTGTGGGGGTATAAACGCGCTGGCTCCAAGATGGCGTAATGCAGTTGAGAGGAATGGAAATGATGTGGAGAATTGAAAATATTGTTCCTAAAGGATGTATCTACGCCCTGTAAAACTTTCAAACATATAGAATAAAAGATGGATTAAAAAAATAGTGCGCATTTCTTTTAGAGTGACCCTTGTAGGTTACAGACAGAACAAGCTTCTGGCCTTCAAGTTGCGTAATGAGGACTGGACCCCCAACTCCCTGTCGGCTGTTCTTTGTTTCACCATGTTTGAACCACTTTATGTAGATCCTAAACGCAGTGGCACACAAACAGCCGAACAGGTCGCCGCTTCCGAAGTGTTGTATTCCAGGCGCCCTATCGTCGCTGAAATAGTCTTCCTCTTTGGTGCACTCATATGTTTCCTGTACCTTGCCACGTGTCTGTAACGTAACCAGGCGGTATTCAGTATTGTGGTGGGCAGTGGCCATTGTGTGTACTCTGCAGTTGGTTTTCTGTTTCGTTCCATTTGTGGTACCTTTCAACCCTTCAGAGACGCCTTGATGTTTGTCATCTAGTGGTTTGGGGGATTCTTCATGCCTGTTGATACTTTGTTCTGCAGCAGATAATGTTGCTTTTTCCACAGTGGCAAGGGATTTTCTAGACGTAAGATGTACTTTGACAGGTAGCTAGAAGCTTACTAACTTTTCGTCGCATCTGGAAAGGCATTAAGGTTTTACATAAATTCCCTAGTGACAGGCTCTTAAAACGAAAAGACAGCAAGTCCAATAGTTCGCAACTCATTGACGACACGAATCTTCTGCAGTGAGAATCAAAGGAACATCGCCAACACTTGGCTGTTGCACAAGGTGCGGTTTTATTTACACTACTGGCCAATAAAATTGCTACACCAAGACGAAATGCACATGATACACGGGTATTCATTGGACAAATATATTATACTAGAACTGTCATGTGATTACATTTTCACGCAATTTGGGTGCATACATCGTGAGAAATCAGTACCCAGAACAACCACCTCTGACCGTAATAACGGCCTTGATACGCCTGGGCATTGAGCCAAACAGAGCTTGGATGGCGAGTACAGGTACAGCGGCCCATGCAGCTTCAACACGGTACCACAGTTCTTCAAGAGTAGAACTGACATATTGTGACGAGCCAGTTGCTCGACCACCATTGACCAGACGTTTTCAGTTGGTGAGAGATCTGGAGAATGTGCTAGCCAGGGCAGCAGTCTAAAATTTTCTGTATCCAGAAAGGCCCGTACAGGACATGCAACATGCGGTCGTGCATTATCCTGCTGAAATGTAGGGTTTCGCAGCGATCGAATGAAGGGTAGAGCCACGTGTCGTAACACATCTGAAATGTAACATCACTGCGAACAAGAGGTGACCGAGACGTATAACCATTGGCACCCCATACCATGACCTTAGGTAATACGCCAGTATGGCGATGACGAATACACGCTTCAAATGTGTGTCCACCGCGCTGTCGCCAAACACGGATGCAACCATCATGATGTTGTAAACAGAACCTGGATTCATAGGAAAAAAAATGACGTTTTGCCATTCTTGCACCCAGGTTCGTCGTGGAGTACACCATCACAGGAGCTCCTGTCTGTCATATAGCGTCAAGGGTAACCGCAGACAGTGTCTCCGAGCTGATAATCCATGCTGCTGCAAACGTCGTCGAACTGTTCGTACAGATGGTTGTTGTCTTGCAAACGTTCCCATCTGTTGACTCAGGGATCGAGACGTGACTGCACGATCCGTTACAGCCATGCGGATAAGATGCCTGTCATCTCTACTGCTAGTGATACGAGGCTGTTGGGATCCAGCACGGCGTTCCCTATTACCCTCCTGAACCCACTGATTCCATATTCTGCTAAAGTCATTGGATCTCGACCAATAGGAGCAGCATTATCATGATACGATAAATCGCAATCGTGATAGGCTACAATCCGACCTTTATCAAAGCGGAAACGTGAAGGTACGCATTTCTCCTCCTTCACGAGGCATCACAACAACGTTTCACCAGGCAACGCCGGTCAGCTGCTGTATGTGTATGAGAAATCGATTGGAAACTTTCCTCATGTCAGCACCTTGCAGGTGTCGCCACCGGCGCCAACCTTGTGTGAATGCTCTGAAAATGTTGATCCGTGATGACAGCATGAAAGCGGCTTTCTTTTCATCGATTGTGAGAATGGATGAGACATGGGTGCCACGTTTTCAATCCTGAAACGAAGCAACAGACAGCTCACCATTGGTATAGCAATTTTAATGGCCAGTAGTGTAGTTCCTCTACCCTGTAGAAAAGCTTGCAAGACTGTTCTGAATATACCCCACAGACAGTACTTTTAAGGCATGACGGGTCTACCACACTATCAGCATAATTGTACGCCATATCTCAAGCTTCTGCCGCTGCTCGCCAAGCAGCACATTGCTGCCCAGACTACAAGGAGCCAAAGTAAACCACGAATTCCTTTAACAAAAACAGAAAATATCTCTGTCCAGGCTCAAACTTTGTTAGTGGAGAGAACCAAGCATTGTTACTTGGCTGTCATGTCATCCTGTGCCACGTAGTGTCATTCAGACGCAGCGTGAAAGCGCATATCGTCATCTGCTCTTTCCATCGCCGTCGTTTTTCAAGAGACTGGACCCTCTACTCCATATTGCAGTACCTCTTCAGAATTAGAATCACTAAATTTACTGCTTCCGAAAAAAGGGGAACCCCCAGAAGAGGAGCAGTAAACGACACGAAACTTTCTCAGGCTGAGACAATATGTGATGATGATTTAGGGATTACAAATCCAGTCAAATTTACAGAGAACTTTCAGTCCCTCTGGCCTGCATACATGCTTTCACCAGCTGACAAGGGTATCGTAAGGTCATTGTATCCGCCGTGGTGCTAAACAGGCCCGCAGCTGTTGTTAATGGCCCTTTCTGCCCTGGATAAAGACACTGCAATGGAGTCGACATCCGAGCTGGTCTCACAGATGTCTTATCAGGGACTGATCTGAGCATGTCGCAGGCCCATAGAGTACCTCAAACTCACTCAGACTGTTCATAGTCATGCTTGCCACGTGTGGACGAGTATTGTTCTGTTGAAAAATGGCACTACGATGCTGTCACATGAGACATGACTTGTAAGACACAGGCTGTCAATGATGGACCGTTAAGGGGGATAGGACGTCAAACGGGCCGACTTGGAGCAGGAAAGGGATCACAGGACATTTTAATTTCCACTGTCTATACTTTTACAAATAAATTCATAAAACGTTGTCAGCATGACCAGGAAGGATTCAGAATTTACATTCACAGCAGTAGAAGTTCGAAAACATAACAAAATAATTTTTTTTTTTTGCATGTGAAATTTCATCAGTTTTTTCACTTACTACTGGCAGCATTTGTTGCTATAGATACACTTTTGTTCACAAGTAAGAGAGATTCTTCGATGAATTTTGCACAGCATACAAACCATACTGAAAGGTGTATGAAACTCCAGAATTTTACAAATCTATTAAAAACAGTGGTAAAACATGAGGTAATTAACTGGAAAATGTGTGTTTTTTCTAAACATGAAGTTTAAAATATAACAGCTCATTCGTTTTTTCATAAATTAAATACGCTGTGCAAAATTCATCGAAGAATCTCTCTAACTTATGAAGGAAAGTGTACCTACAGCAACAAACGCAGCCACTAGTAAGTGAAAAAATGATGAAATTTCTCAAGTAAAAAAAATTTGTTATGTTTTCGAACTTCCACTGCAATAGGTGTGAATCCTGAATCCTTCCTGGTGATGCTGACAAAGTTTTATGAATTTATTTGTAAAAGTATAGACACTGGAAATTAAAATGTCCTGAGATGCCACTCCTGCTCCAAGTCGGCCTGTTTGACGTCCTACCCCCCCCCCCCCCCCCCCCTAAGCCACCTGAGTTCCGTAAAACAGTCAGCACCGGGTCATAAGTCATAACTGACGGCTGTACAACACAGGACAAGAGGAATAACACAGCTGCACCTCTCTAGAACACTGGAGAATGAAATATCTTTCCAGATTTCCACCATACTCGTAACGATGGTCATCCAGAGTTGTGAAGAAGTGTGATCGATTACTGAACGTAATGCAACACCTTTCACCAGCAGCCCATTCAACCTTGTCACGGTTCCATTCCAAATGCAGCTGTTTGTGTTATGATGTTAAAATCATCCTGTGCATGGGACGGTAATTCCCTGGTTCCATTGCTGCTAGTATTCAACCAATGGTGTGGGCTGACACAGAATATTGAAGGGTGCCTGGTACTTGTTCTCAAATGGCAAGCATCGATACGAAATGTTTACAGTGTTTGGTGCCATATATTGTGATCTTTGTGGTTATCAGACATAATCGACAAGAACCTTGACGAGGAGTATCCCTGCCCCCACACTGTCACATCCGAATGACACACAGATGTGGATATCACGTGATTAAATCAGGTGGCCAATAGAAGACCCAGAATAAGATCCCTTTCAAGCTCTGTCAGGTGTTGGTAATACTGTCTCACACGAGTTCATCATAGCATCTAAGTGTCTGCCACAGTGATCAGTCAACATCTGAAGCTCTTCACGCCCTGTTCATACCTTTCCAGATCTGGAAACGACATTAAACATGAACAACACAAATGCACTCTGGTGGTCTGGTGGATAATTGTAATGCTAATCATTTACATCGCTGTGTACATGTACAAGGATACATTGACATCCAAACATATCTTCTAGGTGCTTCAATTTTTTTGCCAAATAGAACAGGCGAAGCAATTCTGCAACCTCGGAAAGCAGAAGAAGAAGACTACCATGAGCAAAGAGCCAATTCCTCGCAAGAAGAAGTTTACTGCTATCTAACGTAGTTTTGAATTTGGAAAAGAATTTTCTGAGTTAGAGTTGTGTGGTTGTGATTCATAGATTATAGGAAAATCAGAAAAGAAGAGATGTGGCGATACAGAAGGATTGTAAAAATTAGGTGGACTGATAAGAAATGAAGAGGAAATCCACAGAATTAGCGAGAGCAGAAACATGTGGGAAACACTGACAACAAAGACGGTCAAGTGATAGGACATGTATTAAGGCTTCAGTGAATAACTGCCATGGTACTGGAGGGAGCCATATACAGCAAATCTGTAGGGGAACTCAGAGATTGGGATGACGATGATGACGAGGTCCCACACTCCTAGAAGCGTAGGGGACTATGCGGGAGACCTGCACTGCCGATTAGGCAAGGTCGTAGAGGAGGTGGTTTGCCATTGCCTTAGATTGGGATAGATCCAACAAATAATTGAGGATGCTGGATATTTATGCTACTGCAAGATGAGTAGCAAATCGTGGCAGATCGCATGGAACCAGTCAGATGATGATGGAGAGGGTTGTATGGGTGCACGACGGCAAGGTCTTCAGCGCCCACTCAGTAACAGATTGATATGGGTGTCAAGAAAATACACAGAACAGTAAGATAAAACAGAAGGTAAAACACAGGTAACAGCAGGTACAGCAGTAAAACACGGACAACACAAGAAGAAAGTGGTAGAGGGAGCTAAAACAATATAGCTGATGGAAGTGGCTGGCTGACCCCAAGGAAAAAGGGAGGTGCCAGCCACTGTGCAATACACTAAAACCTCCAGCCTAAAAGTTTAGACCAGAGTTCAGACACAGTTACTTGTCTTGTAAATCAGTTACGAAAGACTGCATGGTACAAGGGGGAAAACTTAAAACCTCCACGTCCCAGTTACATGACGATATAAGCCATAAAGTAGTGGAATGTTGACTTACATTTTCAGTTGCTCATATTTTTATGAAATTAACAGCATACACACTGACTTGTGCACCAAGGTCAAACGTCTTCATCTTGCAGAAGTGATTTCTGATTGTACAGATCCAAAGTCCTCAATACATCTTTCCGTTTACGTCGTGATTCTACACTAATGGGTGTAGTTCAGCGCCAAGCAAGCACGATCTTGTAAACAGCTTATATAGTTAGTTTACTTTACCTGCACTCTCACTCGCTAGCTCCCTCTTTTGTAAATAAGAGCTACTTTTTAGAGCATCTGTCTGCTAACTGGTTTGTTACTGCCAGCCAGGACTTTCCTGTGCTGCTCTTTCACCTCAGAGTAGCAATTGCAACCAACAACCTCAGTTATCTACTGAATATATTTGAAACTCTATGGAAAAATCTTCTTGGTTTGACAGACGAATCAATGCGTTATTCTCCAGCAACGTTTCAGCAAGTTTCTTTCTTGCCATCTTCAGGCGAAGTGTATCCTTGATGTCTCAACACACATCCTATCATTATGTCCCTCTTTCTTCTAAGTGATTCCCGCATAATATTTTCCTCAACAATTCTGTGCGGACCTAACTTTCAACATCCTTCTACAGAAATACAACTCAAGCACTACCATTCTCTTCTTCACTGGATCACTTAAAGTCAATTATTCACTAAACCATGCAATGCTGTGCCCAAAACCTACATTCTGGGAAATTTATAATTTATTTCTTGAATTAAAGCCTATACTTGGTAGCAGTAGACTTCTGTTGAACAGGGATTCCCTCTCTGCCTGTACTAGATTCCTTTCTATATCCTCTTGGCGTCAACTTTCATGCATAATTTTGATTCCAAGGTTGCAAAGCGCCTTCAATTTGTGTACATGGTAGGTCCCAGTTGTTTTGTTAAGTTTATTTCTAATCTCATTTCTGCTCCTCCTCACTACTTTCGTCTCCTTTCGGTTTATTCTCAATCTGTAGGGCGTGTTCATTAGACTGTCCTTTAACTCTTCCTCACTTTCGCCGAGGACAGCAAATTTTACCACTGATGTCACTTCACCCTGAATCTGAATCTCCCTGCTGAACCTTTCTGTCATTTCCATCTTTGATTCTTTAATGTATAGATTGAACAGTGGGGGCGAAAGGCTGTATTGCTGCCTTAAACCTTTCTCTATCCGAACACTTCGTTCGTTCTTATTTCAGTCTTATTTTCACCTTTTGGATCTCATGCATGCATGCATGTTACACGAATTTCCCTATAGCTCACACGTATATTTCTCATAATGTCGAAGACTCTCCATCATTTTAATTTGTCTAAGAATTTTCTAGGCGATAAATTCTCTGAACGTTTCTCGACGAAGCGCATGGTCAGAATTGACTCCCAAGTGCCTTTAACTTCGTAAAGCGAAACTGATCGTCATATAACACGTCATCGATTTACAAATATCCACAGAATAATTAAATAAAACGTGTCAGATTCAAATGTGTTTGCTATCATTTCCAATAATCGTCATGAGACTGTCGCAGTGTTCTGGATATTTGAGAACGTACATGTATGTAAACTGTGGCTAAGATAGAAGCTGTTCTTTGGTCGTTATAACACAGTACCGAGACAGGCACATAAGTAATTTCGGGTATGCATCTGTAAACGAAACACAAAAAATCGCATTATGGCCAGTGTTCTTTGCATGAGTGGGTGCAACATTTCAATGCACACTATTAGTCTTGATGAATGGAACTTTGTCGACAGGTGAACTAAAAAGTAACTGAATTCATAGTATCTGCTGATGAAGCTATTTTAAAGCTCAGTCTCATCAAGAACAATAATTGCTCATGTTGGTGATGTGACAGAGAGCACTGTGAGATGCTATATTTTAAGTGTAACTTATCCACAGATGCGATCGACTGCCTCCCACAAATTATAAAACCGTCATCATAACAAAACGGCAATGTGAAGTACTTTATTAATTTTTGTCAAGCCTTTGCTTACCCCCTAAAGTTTAGTATTTAGCTCGCTCCCAGTACACTTCAAACAAGGTGCAAATTTCTCTCGCTGATTTCTGCATCAGATAGATGGCTGGTTGTCCATGTCATGGTCATTATTAAATACACTGCAGCTTCACCTGCATATGCATTTGTTGCATATATTGTACACATCTCCTCCTCCCACTCACTACGACTACCTCTTCCTCCCTTTGTCTGTCCACCTCATCCTTCCACCTCTATTTGTCTCTTCATCTCGCATCACATCCTCTAACCTCTATCTGTCGGTCTACCTCATCCTCCAACCTCTATCTGTCTTTTCACCTCATCTGTCGTCCTCTATCTGCTATCTGCTTCCTCTACACTCTCTGTCTCTCCTCCTCCTCCTCTTCCTCTTCCTTCTCCTCCTCTCTGTCCATGTTCTCTGCTCCCTGTCTCATCACATCTTGTTTCCCCTCTCTCTGACCATATTGTCCTCTCCCTTTCCCTTTCCTTCTCTATCTCCCCTCTCCTTTATCCATATGCCCACTACCTCTCCACACTTGCCTCATGCATCTCCCATTTCTCCCCACTTTTATATCCATTACCTCCTCACTTTTCCTCTGTGAACCCCTCCTCAATCCATTTCAGGCGACTCCCAATCATGCTCACTGCCACATATAGCATCTGCAATACAGTTCAATAAATCAAGCTGATACTACTCCTACAACACACCTGTCATCCCAGCAAACTTTCTTGCACCTGACATGGAGGCTGCCCTGCAAAACAGGTTTAGTTGGCCGTTTGATTCTGTTCCTGCACAACATTGTTGTTACGCAAGATAGCCTATGCAGCAGGGGTCGGAAAAACACGTTTTGCCTGCATCTCTACTCCTCTTCAAGCTAGGAGACTGTAAACACCACAGTGCTGTTAATCTCGAGGCCTGCTGTTTTTCTGACATATTTGGTTAAAATCAGTTTGGGAGGTAATCGTGAACACTGCTTTATACATATGTATTTCTCTCTCTCTCTCTCTCTCTCTCTCTCTCTCTCTCTCTCTCTCTCTGTGTGTGTGTGTGTGTGTGTGTGTGTGTGTGTGTGTGTGTGTGTGTGTGTGTGTGTGTGTGTGGTGACGAAAATACAGACAGCACTATGTGATATTACATTTTTAGTGCAGCGTATCCATAGATACACGATATGATGTGATCAACACTCACAAAAAAATGTCATCACACTGGAACTGCACTGTGAAGTATTCTATTACGTTTGTCAAGTCTCTCGTAACCTCTCTCCAATTATGTATGTAGCCCAATGCCTGTACACTGCAGACAAGTTGGAGATATTGGAATTTTCCTACATGGAGACAAAGTGCAGGAAAAGATTCTTGAGGAAGAAATAGCAAAGGAAGTGATATGGCCATTTGGATCAAAATGTACCCAAGGGAGGTACAAACACTTCACGATGGAGATAAAATATATTTGAGCGTGACTCCAATATCAGCACCAAGCAGGTGGCCCACTAGCAAGGAGTAAGCCACTGGCCACTTGGAACATTCTCCATGACAACTGGTGCTATCCGTGTCATTTAAACATGTACAGGTCTTACTACTAGCGACTTGCTGCTACAATGACAGTTTTGTCGATGGTTCGTCGAAAACGTCACTATAGCACTGGCAGTTCTGCCATGTATCCTATTCACAGATGATGCTACCTTTATGAGGGGTGGCATCATGACAATTCACAATACTGACGCGTGGGCTATGGAGAATCCCCATTCAATTGTGACAGAACCTGTCCAGCCTCTGTGTGGATGGGGATTATTAGCAACTGCCTCGTGGGATCAGTCATCCTTCAATACATCTCTCAGGTGAGGACTATCTGCACTTTTTATGGGTGAACCCTCCTTCCCTGCTGGAAGACGTGCCTTTGATGGTACAAAGGTCAATGTGGATGCTGCATGATGCTGCTCCAGTTCACTTGCCACTCGAATGTGGAACTAAAACATGTACAAAAGAGACAATCCCACTTGTCTGGAATTTTCTCACATGTGCTTTCAATCACTGAAGCCTGCATTGTCAATTTTATCTCCTCCTTCAAGTGGGTGTACTTCGCTTGGAAAGCCTTTCTGGGCATATGCCCATATGATATTTTTTACTCTTTATACTCTGAGCGATGGTTTCCTGGTGTTTGTTCCAACTTAGCAAAATCACCATATATACACTCCTGGAAATTAAAATACGAACACCGTGAATTCATTGTCCCAGGAAGGGGAAACTTTATTGACACATTCCTGGGGTCAGATACATCACATGATCACACTGACAGAACCACAGGCACATAGACACAGGCAACACAGCATGCACAATGTCGGCACTAGTACAGTGTATATCCACCTTTCGCAGCAATGCAGGTTGCTATTCTCCCATGGAGACGATCGTATTGATGCTGGATGTACTCCTGTGGAACGGCTTGCCATGCCATTTCCACCTGGCGCCTCAGTTGGACCAGCGTTCGTGCTGGACGTGCAGACCGAGTGAGACGACGCTTCATCCAGTCGCAAACATGCTCAATGGGGGACAGATCCGGAGATCTTGCTGGCCAGGGTAGTTGACTTACACCTTCTAGAGCACGTTGGGTGGCACGGGATACATGCGGACGTGCATTGTCCTGTTGGAACAGCAAGTTCCCTTGCCGGTCTAGGAATGGTAGAACGATGGGTTCGATGACGGTTTGGATGTACCGTGCACTATTCAGTGTCCCCTCGACGATCACCAGAGGTGTACAGCCAGTGTAGGAGATCGCTCCCCACACCATGATGCCTGGTGTTGGCCCTGTGTGCCTCGGTCGTATGCAGTCCTGTTTGTGGCGCTCACCTGCACGGCGACAAACACGCATACGACCATCTTTGGCACCAAGGCAGAAGCTACTCTCATCGCTGAAGACGACACGTCTCAATTCGTCCCTCCATTCACGCCTGTCGCGACACCACTGGAGGCGGGCTGCACGATGTTGGGGCGTGAGCGGTAGATGGCCTAACGGTGTGCGGGACCGTAGCCCAGCTTCATGGAGACGGTTGCGAATGGTCCTCGCCGATACCCCAGGAGCAACAGTGTCCCTAATTCGCTGGGAAGTGGCGGTGTGGTCCCCTACGGCACTGTTTTGGATCCTACGGTCTTGGCGTGCATCCGTGCGTCGCTGCGGTCCGGTCCCAGGTCGACGGGCACGTGCACCATCCGCCGACCACTGGCGACAACATCGATGTACTGTGGAGACCTCACGCCCCACGTGTTGAGCAATTCGGCGGTACGTCCATCCGGCCTCCCGCATGCCCACTATATGCCCTCGCTCAAAGTCCGTCAACTACACATACGGTTCACGTCCACGCTGTCGCGGCATGCTACCAGTGTTAAAGAATGCGATGGAGCTCCGTATGCCACGGCAAACTGGCTGACACTGACGGTGGCGGTGCACAAATGCTGCGCAGCTAGCGCCATTCGACGGCCAACACCGCGGTTCCTGGTGTGTCCGCTGTGCCGTGCGTGTGATCATTGCTTGTACAGCCCTCTCGCAGTGTCCAGAGCAAGTATGGTGGGTCTGACACACCGGTGTCAATGTGTTCTTTTTTCCATTTCCAGGAGTGTATATATATATATCAGGGTGTAAAATACCTATGTATACATAATCTTAAATTGCTCTGAGCAGATAAAAACAAACTTTTCTGATGTGACAAAAATGTCACAGGTGCTGCGTTTCACCACTAGAGGAAAATGGACGTTTTGATGGTAATGATGTTCAGTTACAGTGTTCAAACAGCTGTGTGATGAATATTGTTTCAGAGATGTTGCTGAAAATAACTGTCATCTGTGAGCTAATGATTGTCTAACCTACACAAAAGAGCCAGGTGTTTTATGAATAAGGTGGCAGTTTCAGTCGGAAAGCAGTTCTTCTAGAGTATCTGTTAGCGTCACATACATCAAACACTTCATCTCCCCAACCCTCCACCCACAGAAACCAATCCATAGGAGTGGGACTGGAAGAAACCCGTGGCCACACTTCTGACTCACCCCTCCATTGCATCTTTTGGGGAAAACATTGCCTAAATGTCCTCTTACATCAATGGCAATTTGTGGTGGGTCCCAACCACGCTGGAACCATATTCATTGCCTGACTACTAGAGAGACATTCTCCAAGATCTCCAGTAGTTCATTGCTGTAAGGTTAATTCCTTCAAGAAGAGTGTTGGGCAGGAGATATAGTCCAGTCAGGTGGTGGTGAACTATATCCATCCACACATTATGATAAATGGTGTAACACGCGAGTTTTCTTAGGATTTTCAACCTCTCAGAAATGGTTATTGTGGCTGTGGAATATTTCTTCTCATTGTCAAGACAGCCTTGTCGTTGAACAAAGCACACGAAACACACTTTTGGAAATCAGATATGTTTATAATTCCGTGTAGATACCATTGGCTGTACACTATGTGTTGGAAAAAGCCATCAGATGATAAGTCTTATGCCTTTTGATACCTGAGTGGATGCATGCCCATCTTTTGTTGGAGGACATTCGACACATTGGCACTGGAGGGTTGTGGGCTGATGCTGGATTTGTTCTCAATTTGTTGTGACATACGTTTCTCAAACTGAACAGTTCACACTCTGTGTGGTCTACCAGCTACCCACTGGTGTGGTCTAAGGGATCGTGTTTCACAGCTATGGTCACCAACTCTTTCGATACGACATGATGTGGTAACCTCCACTGTGGAAATCGTTTTGCGTACAGATGCCTCGCTGCTCGACTAATCAGCCATCAAAAACCTGCGAACATTAGTAGAAACTGTGATGTAAAGACAACATAACATGAACAATAATAATGTCAATGTTTATCCATGGACGTGAAGAGTGCTAGCAGTGATGAAAACTTACCCTTCCAAGCAGTATGATGTAAATGAATGGCAAATCACATTCCAGTGTCAAAAGTGTTGCACACGAAGCAGTCGAAATAACAGTGAACTTCGCCTAAAGGAAGTTCAGACTCAAAGCCTTGAAGAACTCGTATCAAAGAAATCCTGCACCTGAGACATTTGTGTCGCATAACAAAAGAGTTTCTTTTATTATGACCTACAAAAACACATTTTTGTACACCTAGCTTTTTATACCCTGTACAAAGAGGTGTATAATAATGAATACAAAAAAATGATATATGCGAAAATATAGGATAACAGAAGAAAATACATTCAAGTAAACAAGTGTTGACAACAGAAACTTTTGTCAGATAACTGCGTTTGTTTGGTTATGAACGCCACTGACTTCAGTATGAAATGTTGCCCTAGCAAGTGTATTTGAAATGGAAATTTTCGATTAAGACCTCGTATCTTCAGGCTCAGATTTCAGCCATGACCTACCTTATCTTCGACATGTTACACTGTTATGAGTTACCGTACATTTTTATTTGTTAGGAGGTGTCCTCCCGTTTAAATGCAATACTTACAAATTCTTTCAGACAGCTCCAGATCACCTTATATAGCTTGACAATGCTCTACAATTCGCTGCTTTGGTTGATCAATCATATCAACACAAGTTTTTCTGCTTCACATTTGATATCTACTCTGTCAGTAAAATACAGAGAACTGAGGTCAGGTGACCCTGTAAGCTGTGGTACAGGCCCTGCTTGACCTGTCCATGATGGACTCCCAAATTACATATTAATTTACATCAGCAACAAAATGTGCGAATGCCCCATCATCAGTCATGCATCTATCACATTCTGCGACCGTGAGTTAAGTGCAAAATTTGAATGCAGTTAGACGAGAACTTGACCCAGCCAGATGTGGCATGGAAACAGCAGACTTCACGAGTATCAGCACTGCATTCTATAACCTCCAATAAGAGCAGAGATACAGGCAAAAACGTGTTTTTTTTTCATCCCCTGGTATATAGTCTGCCCTGCATAACTGGTGGATTGTATGGGAATAGTTTCAGCCTACCTTATCGACCTGATTTGCATGGCAGCCTGTATGTTAGGAGGAAAAAGCTGTTTTCAAACCCCTGAAGTGTATGCTGCTCTGTGCAACAAGTGTATTGTAATGGTGTAGTATTGGCCAACTTTATCGACCAGTTTTTCAGGAGCTACATGTATGGATGGGTATGGCTAGGTAAATGCTGAGATGGCGAAATGAGGGATGGACAGAGAAAGGGTTGGGGAAGGGATGGACAGAGAGAGAGAGAGAGAGAGAGAGAGAGAGAGAGAGAGAGAGAGAGAGAGAGAGAGAGAGAGAGAGATAGAGGAGGAGAAGATGCAAAGAGAAAGGTGGAGATGTACAAGAGTGGTAGGAGATGGAGATGCAGGATGAAGGTGTAGGCGGTCAGTGGGCATGTAGGAAAAGGGCCAGGAGATGAACAGAGAGAGGGAAGGGGGAGGAAGTTATGGTGATTTCTGTTATGCGTGTCATGCACACAAAGCAGACAAAAATATGAAAACTGCACAAACGCAACGCTTCACAAAGCTTAACATGGTATAGGGAAACCACTGGCATTCAAACAGCTTCCAGTCATCTCAGAATGGATGAATACAGGCCCTCCACGGTTTTGAAGGGAATCTTAAATCGTTATTCCTCCAAAATAATGGCTAGTTCAGGTTACACTGAAGGAGGTGGGTAGCAATGGCGTACACTTCTCTCGATAGTAGGTCAGGAAGGTTCAATGATGTTGAGATCTGGTGACTATGCAGGCAAGGGGAGATGCGACAATACATCCCTGCGCTCACAAATCCAGTGAGACCCGTGAACAGAGGTTCTGCCGTCTCGGAACACAGCATCAACATTGGGGAACAAACACTGTAGTGCAAGAAGGACCTACCCAGCCAAAATTGTTACATAATCGTTGCCAGTAATGTGGCCTCACAGGCTAACCATGGCACCAAACTTCCTTATGTGACGTAAACCTGGCCAGAAGTTGGAAAAAATGTGCAGCGAGAGTAATCCTATCAAATTAATTCCTCACATGCCTGCAAAGTCCAGGTTTTGTGTCGTCAGCACCAGGTATTCCAGTTACAGGCGTTTGCATCACTGATGACATGTTTAGGATATCGATTTCGCCCTGTAATTAACAGCATATGAAGCTCCCTTCGTCTTGCTTTGGTGCTGATAGTTTTCTCGTGTGAGACATTCAGTTGTGCAGTTACTTGTGCTTTCGTCGCGTTATGTTTCGTCCAAACCCTCTTCAATGACTGTCCACTACGACCACACACATCCGTCCGCGTTACGACATAACCGATGGTGTTCTCCCGATTTCCCAGTATGCGGTATAAATCTTCGATAAGGTGTCTCTCGAAACACCAAAAACTACGACTACCTTGTTACAGAAGCACTCACCATACGAGTACCACCAATTTACCTATGTTCGAAGACACTTGGCTCCCACATACTGCACTCGCAAATACACTACTTCCCATTAAAATTGTTACATCACGGAGATGACGTGCTACAAACGCGAAATTTAACCGACAGGAAGAAGATGCTGTGATATGCAAATGAAGCATTTACACAAGTCTGGCGCCAGAGGCGACACCTACAACGTGCTGACATGAGGGAAGTTTCCAACGCATTTCTCATACACACACAGCAGATGACCGGCGTTGTCTGGTGAAACGTTGTTGTGATGCCTCGTGCAAGGAGGAGAAATGTGTACCATCACGTTTCCGACTTTGATAAAGGTCGGATTGTAGCCTATCGCGATTGCGGTTTATCGTATCGCGACATTGCTGCTCGCGTTAGTCGAAATCCAATGACTGTTAGCAGAATATGGAATCGGTAGGTTCAGGAGGGTAATACGGACCGCCGAGCTGGATCCCAATGGCCTCGTATCACTAGCAGTCGAGATGACAGGTATCTTATCCTCATGGCTGTAACGGATCGTGCAGCCATATCTCGATCCCTGACTCAACAGATTGGGACGTTTGCAAGACGACAACCATCTGCACGAACAGTTCGACGACGTTTACAGCAGCATGGACTATCAGCTCGAAGACCATGGCTGTGGTTACCGTTGACGATGCATCACAGAAAGGAGCGCCTGGGATTGTGTACTCGACGACGAACCTGGGTGCACGAATGGCAAAACGTCATTCTTTCGGATGAATCCAGGTTCTGTTTATAGCATCATGGCGGTCGCATCCGTGTTTGGCGACATCGCGGTGAACGCACATTGGAAGCGCGTATTCGTCATCGCCATACTGGCATGTCACCCGGCGTGATGGTATGGGGTGTCATTGGTTACCTATTGTTCGCATCGACGGCACTTTGAACAGTGGACGTTACATTTCAGATGTATTACGACCCGTGGCTCTACCCTTCATTCGATCCCTGCGAATCAACACATTTCAGCACGATAATGCTCGACCGTATGTTGCAGGCCATGTACGGGCCTTCTTGGATACAGAAAATGTTCGACTGCTGCCCTGGCCAGCACATTCTCCATATCTCTCACCAATTAAAAACGTCTGGTCAATGGTGGCCAAGAAACTGGCTCGTCACAATACGCCAATCACTACTCTCGATGAACTGTGGTATCGTGTTGAAGCTGCATGGGCAGCTGTACCTGTACACGCCATCCAAGCTCTGTTTGACAATGCCCAGGTGTATCAAGGCCGTTACTATGGCCAGAGGTGGTTGTTCTGGGTACTGATTTCTCAGGATCTATGCACCCAAATTGCGCGAAAATGTAATCACATGTGAGTTCTAGTATAATATATGTGTCCAATGAATACCCGTTTATCATTTTTTCTTGGTGTAGCAATTTTAATGGCTAGTAGTGTACATAGCACACTGCTCTGGCCATGACTTAGTCTTACAACGTGTTTATGGCATTTCATACATGGCGTCTGTGGTCGAATAAAGCAGCGCAACCAGCAGCCGTGGCTATCATCTGCATCTATATTCACGCATGCAGTTCCTGTGGGGTGGCCAGATTTTTGTCCAACTCCTGCAGACGGCAGGATCGATGCATCCGCTGATAATTGGACGCCTGTTTACACAAACTTTTATCCACATTACCACCTCCTGAAATACTTACCAGTCCTTACCAAAACACAGTGTGTATTATGGCTTCGAAGTTTCTCCACAGCGGCATCGATGCACAAATTTTTCTCCATTGTTCAAGTCACATCATATTTTAATTAAAACTAGCTCTCAATGGTATCTATCGTCTCCTTCGTCAGGAGGCCGACTGGCAAAATGTTGGGACCAATGTGTGTGTCTCTCATGTGGTAGAGGTCCAGCCTAGTAATGATGGAGAGTTTGTAATCTCTTTTTTCACCTAGACGAAGAATGATTTGGGATTCTGTAGACCATAGTATTTTCTTTAGCTCATTATCAAACTGCAGGCATCAATTATGCTTTAAATAGAATAGCAGAACTGAATAGAAAATATTAGTGACGAAACTTCCTGGCAGATTGAAAGTGTGTGCTGGACTGAGACATGAAATCAGGACCTTTGTCTTTCTCAGTTGGGTGCTATACCAACTGGAGGACAACAAAACGAGCTATAGAATACCGTCGACGAATCGCTGTGGTGTAAGAGTTCCATGGGTGACAACCAAAGTGGTCCTGCTACGAAGTGAAATGGCAACCCAGGCCAACATTCTTGGTTGTCAGGTTGTATGGCAGGGTCATGTCGAAATCCCACTGCTGTCCCGACATGTCCATGCTGGTCATCTGGCCCCAGTTCGAAGCAGGTTTCATCAGTGATGACGATTCTATTCCAGTCTATGCGATTCCATTCAATGATGACTGGTGAAGTAGACACATGGTTCGTTGACGATATTCAACCCTCATTTTCTTGCCCTTCATGGTGATCCACCCTGGGCTGATATTTCAGCAATATAATGCCAACCCGCAAACGGCGAGAGTTTCTGATGCTTGTCCATGCTTGGCCAACGAGGTAGCAAGATTTCTGGCCAACTGAGAACGCTTTGAGCATTATGGGCAGGACCCTCCAACATGCTCGGGATTTTCATGATCTAACTCTCCAATTGGACATAATTTGAAACGATATCGCTCAGGAGGACGTCAATAACTCCATCCATGAATGCCAAGCCGTATAGCTACTTGTGTATTGGGCAGAGGCGAACCCACGCGCTATTGACTTGCTGAACTTGAGAAGCTGTGTCTCTTGGTCTCTTGGAGTCTCTCTTTCTTTTGCTACTGCCTTGATCCCGCATTGTGCACAGGGTTGACAGGGTTAAGTACGAAATTGGCGTGGTTAATTTTAAGGGGTGGCTGGATACCCTTCTTGCCACCACCACATACCCTCTGGGAAGGAAGCAGTGTACCTCAGCTGTCTGTGTCTAGTGTAAATTGTGAAGTAGTGTGAATGTGTCGCAAATCTCTGCGAGTCGTGTAACTGAGGCGGGAAGTGGGGACCAGCTGGGTATTCACCTAGTAGGATGCGGAACACCGCCTAAAACCACATCCAGGCTGGCTGGCACACCGGACATCATCGTTAATCCACCGGGTTGATTCGAATCCGGAGCTGGCGCGTATACCCGAGTACAGGAAGCAGCGCATTAGTGCTCTCGGCTATCTTGGTGGGTAAACTGTTTCTCTTGGATAAATCATCCAATTTTTCTGAAACAGTTATCATTTATTTATCTGTAAATCTACAGATTCCTGACCCTGTCAGGTAATTCCTCCGTGGTGTGCTTTTTCCTTGGAGTGTGATTTAACTTGTCAAAAGTTACATGAAGTGAAAAAGCTAGGCACATCGTCATGTACAATCGCTTCACCAACACCAGTCTTCTACTATACGAGGGACACACATCCATCCTGGAAGGCAGTCAGTGTCTAGACGAAGAAGAAGGAGAATATCCTGGATAGTTCGAATATTAAACATGATGTGGCTTGGAGATAGAGATTATATTACACACATTGTGCGCTGCTGATGGGAAAAGGAGCCAATGGTGGGTCAGCTAGGCTGCCACTGTCGAGCACCAGTGAGGCAGCACTTCAGCCTACAACACTTTGCAAAATCGTATGAAAAACGAAGGAAAAAAAAGCTGCAGTTTCTCACAAGCTGCCCAATCTAGTCGTCCCTGGAACTTGAATCAATGAATAAGGTAAGTTTTAAAAATTGGAAATCAGGGTGAAATGATTACCCAAATCCGAGGCAGCACCTGTAATCTGGAGCAGTGGTACGTTCTTCGGCGCTGCAGTGTGTGGAGTACAGGGAGGAACACGTCTCCAGAGACTTTTCCAGGGTGGTACCTGTAGCTATGTGGTCGCAGCGAGAAGGTCCCTGTGGGGCAGCTACTCAACTGACCGTGGCATCTCCACATAACAACACCACAACACGTCAACAGCGACCGCACGGTCTCGCATCGTGCTCGATACACCTTCGCGAGAAGTAATGACGGCAGAGTGTGGAGAACAAGTCAAAAATCACCGGGGGGGCGCAAGAACGTCTGGGAATAGCCTCGTCTCTAGACACGAGAGACTTTTTTTTATATCTTCTGCCAAAAGCTGCTGTTAAACACAACTTCATTTTTCTGCGATTAATTTCGACTATGTTTGATCATCTAGCAAACTTTACAACTTAAGCTGGTAAAATCCAGAAGTTCCGGTTTGCATTGAGTTTAACTCAGTTATATAATCGCTACTGTGGACGCAAATGGGCCGGGTGTATAGCATGACATCGTCCAACATCCAAAGATATGTCAACTGAGGCTCAATGCTCAGATTACTAAGATCTTGGACAGATTATGAAGAACTGCCAATGTACATATCATGGAGCATTGTAGTTCATAGGCTGAACATTAAACATATGTCGTTGTTTATATTACTACGAAATCTTAGTATGGCACAATATATCAGAACAGAAATTAGAGTGTCATAAAACATCATATAATTTATGCTGTTAAATAAAACGAACCATACTAATAGTTGCTCATAAAGTCTTGAATGTCACACTATAAAACCTACCAGCTACATGTTTTCTTATGAGAACCTTCTTCAGAAAAAGCTGGACACAACAACTAGTTTGTGGTAACGCAAACACAAAATTACATGACGTAACAAGCATGATATTTTCGTCTGTCCAGTCTTATCGCACATGGCCAGCGTTAATGTTATCATAAGGACTTGCAGACAATAATTAACAGTGCAAGGTATTATGATAATGCCAACACCAGACATGTATTGTAGTGGCGACCTTATCAAGATAAAATGCTTCTTACCTAATATGGTATCACATTTTGACACAGTCTACTAATACACAGTTGGATAAAGTAATTATAGGTTTTATAGCAGCATATTTTAAATTCCATGCCAAACTGCTTTTAAACGCATGTTTTATTTAAAATCATAAATATTACAAGAAGACAGGTGGCTAAAAGGTTTTACAACGTGATATTTCAAATTATATGTCAAACTGTTTTTACTGTAATTATTTTGAAATCATTCATTGTATCATATAATAGAGCAGTCTAATCTCCATTCTGAAATATTACACAGTGAAACTATGCTGATATGAACAACGAAATATGTTTAGTATTGAGCATGTGACCTTCAGTGGTGCATGTAGTACACACCAGTAGTTCTATATAATCTGTCCCAGACATAAATAGGCGGAACATCGAGCCCCAATTCACTTTTATTTTGTTGGTGCATGATATGGTGCCATACACCACGCCAACTTGCTTCTACTGTGATAATTCTATAACTGAGGCACATTGTAATCATGCACACATTGTCGGCACCATTTTGATCTGTGAAGTCTGCCAGATGATCACGATAACTCGAAACGGGTCGGAGGAGGACACTGCTTCAATTAACAGCAGCTTTTGAAGGCATGTATGAAGAAATTCTTTCGTACAACATATCAAATTATATATTTAAGATAGTATGCTATCCTTATCGGAGACAAATCTTGAGATATAAAAGTAACTCCAGGATTACATAAAGGGAGTCTTACAGGAGCATTGATGTTCACAAAATGGAAGGTTTCCCATTTACCTTGACCTCTCCAAAAACCATTTTACCCAAAGCAAAATAAAAAAAATGTATCAACTAATTGTTGTTTAGCTACCACGGGAACATTAACTAGTTTGACTGCCATTCCTGTCACATTGTTTCATTACGAATATACGAACACCGGTAAGCCTTCTGAAACATCACCCTATATTTTTTTACTCTGTAATCCACTTCCGCTCCTGAAGACCTGTTCAAAAACGAATCACAGTGTAGCATCGAGGAAATCATGACATTGTTAGTAACGTAACGCAGAACTGATTTTCACTTTCTTGTACACAAGGCAGGCAGCCGGTGTAAAGTAACTTGTCCACATGCTGAAGCTGACAGTAAACAAATGAAAACACAAGAGAAGACCACAACGGTCATTCAGTCAACTTCATGATCGCGTGAAATAGAGTATATTCACTGTACCTTTACGAAATTTCAACAAGTTCTTAGTAATAGGGACTGCAACATGATTCTGAGTCCGATTCATAAAATGGTCCTTCGTTCCGTATAGAATGGGAGGTTGAAAGTTAACATGCGGTGTCAGCAAAAATATGCGGGTATTTCAAAAGTGCAGCTATTGTCTTTCCCTCAAGATCGTATGGACAGAGCTGCTGGCGAGAGAAGAATATAAAAACAACCAGTCTTGGTTGCGGGGATGTATTTACTATTTATTTACCAACGACGCGTTTCGCCTGATTCAGGCATCTTCGTGGTTTTAGGTACATGTGATACAGAGCATAGAGATTGTCCCATATGCATAACACCATCTAATATTCAGCCAATATGAAGATGCCTGAATCAGGCGAAAAGCGTCATCGGTAAGTAAATAATAAACACATCCCTACAACCAAGACTGTCTGTTTGTTTCTTCATCGTATTATTGTACCATCCCTACCATGTGCCGGAAAATATTTTACAGATGAAGAATTTCTGTGCCACCTACACAAAACTCTGAATAGTCAATTGCATTCAGAATGAGAAAAATTACTCTTTGGTTCATCTACTGACAAATTCGAAGTATCAACGACTGCATCTGATCGTTGAAGGGACAATAAAATAAAAATCCTGAAGAAACAAAAGAAAAAAAAAGTTGTGTCCTAAGACATAAGGCAATGGAGAGGGTGTTTGCTACTGTCAAGCAATGGATAGGCATCAAAAAGGAAGAAGAAGAAGAAGAAGAAGAAGAAGAAGAAGAAGAAGAAGAAGTAGGAGAAGGAGAAGAAATTGAAACTTGTAGCTGAAGTATAAAAGAAATGAGCTAAAATTCAAAAGTAAGGCAACAGGAATTTGCTGTTTCATCTATATCTACGCAATTTAACTCACCTTACGGTGTGTGGTGGAGGGTATTTCGAGTAACGCTACATTTTTTCCCCCGCCTTTTCTTTTCCGGTCGCGAGTAAGTCGCTGGGAGGAGGATTGCCGGCAAGACCCGTAGTGGGCTCGAATCTCTCTGATTTTATCTTCACTGTCTTCTCGTGAGCTATAGGTACGAGGAAGCAATATACAGGGTGTTACAAAAAGGTACGGCCAAACTTTCAGGAAACATTCCCCACACACAAATAAAGAAAATATGTTACGTGGACAAGTGTCCGGAAACGCTTAATTTCCATGTTAGAGCTCATTTTAGTTTCGTCAGTATGTACTGTACTTCCTCGATTCACCGCCAGTTGGCCCAATTGAAGGAAGGTAATGTTGACTTCGGTGCTTGTGTTGCTCTACAGAACTAGCATCAAGCACATTAGTACGTAGCATCAACAGGTTAGTGTTCATCACGAACGTGGTTTTACAGTCAGTGCAGTGTTTACAAATGCGGAGTTGGCAGATGCCCATTTGATGTATGGATTAGCAAGGGGCAATAGCCGTGGCGCGGTACGTTTGTATCGAGACAGATTTCCAGAACGAAGGTGTCCCGACAGGAAGACGTTCGAAGCAATTGATCGGCGTCTTAGGGAGCACGGAACATTCCAGCCTATGACTCGCGACTGGGGAAGACCTAGAACGACGGGGACACCTGCAATGGACGAGGCGATTCTTCGTGCAGTTGACGATAATCCTGAAGTCAGTGTCAGAGAGACTGCTGCTGTACAAGCTAACATTGACAACGTCACTGTATGGAGAGTGCTACGGGAGAACTAGTTGTTTCCGTACCATGTACAGCATGTTCAGGCACTATCAGCAGCTGATTGGCCTCCACGGGTACACTTCTGCGAATGGTTCATCCAACAATGTGTCAATCTTCGTTTCAGTGCAAGTGCTCTTTACGGATGAGGCTTCATTCCAATGTGATCAAATTGTAAATTTTCACAATTAACATGTGTGGGTTGACGAGAATCCGCATGCAATTGTGCAATCACGTAATCAACACAGATTTTCTGTGAACGTTTGGGCAGGCATTGTTGGTGATGTCTTGATTGTGCCCCATGTTCTTCCACCTACGCTCAATGGAGCACGTTATCATGATTTCATACTGGATACTCAACCTGTGCTGCTAGAATATGTGCCTTTACAAGTACAAAGCAACATGTGGTTCATGCACGATGGAGCTCCTGCACATTTCAGTCGAAGTGTCCGTACGCTTCTCAACAACAGATTCGGTGACCGATGGCCTCCACGCTCTCCTGAACTCAACACTCTTGACTTCCATTTATGAGGGCATTTGAAAGCTCTTGTCTACGCAACCCCGATACCAAATGTAGAGACTCTTCGTGCTCGTATTGTGGACGGCTGTGATACAATACGCCATTCTCCAGGGCTGCATCAGCGCATCAGGAATTCCATGCGACTGAGGGTGGGTGCACGTATCCTCGCTAACGGAGGACATTTTGAACATTTCCTGTAACAAAGTGTTTGAAGTCAAGCTGGTACGTTCTGTTTCTGTGTGTTTCCATTCCATGATTAATGTGATTTGAAGAGACGTAATAAAATGAGCTCTAACACGGAAAGTAAGCGTTTCCGGACAGATGTCCACATAACATATTTTCTTTCTTTGTGTGTGTGTGTGAGGAATGCTTCCTGAAAGTTTGACCGTACCTTTTTGTAACACCCTCTATTGATTTACGGTTCTCCAAATATATGCTTTCACAATGTTTATTGTAAATCAGGCTCTTTCGCAGCGTCTGACACTGAACTTCGCTAAGCACCTCCTTTCGCTTGCGTTCTTCCTAAGCAGACCTGTAAAGAAATGAGCTGCTCTTCTTTGGATCTCTTCTATTTCCTCTATCAGTTGTATCTGTTAAGGATCCCAGATTGACGACCAATACTCACGAACTGCTCGAACGAGTGTTTTGGAAGCTGCCTTCTCTGCGGATCGTCTGCGTTTTATGAAGATCTTCCAGTGGATCTCAGCGCGCAATGTATCTTGCTGTGATTAGCTCTGTGTGGTCGTTCCACTGTAACTCGCTCTGCACACGTATGTTAGATATTTTTATGAATGTGACTGCTCCCAGTGATTGTTCTGAAATCGACTAAACTGTCTCCTCCCACTCATGGCCTTGAAGGCCCAAAGGTACCGACCGGCCGCCGTGTCATCCTCAGCCCACAGGCGCCACTGGATGTGGACACGAAGGGGCATATGGTCAGCACACCGCTCTCCCGGTCGTATGTCAGTTTCCGAGACCGGAGCCGCTGCTTCTCAATCAAGTAGCTCCTCAGTTTGCCTCACAAGGAATGAGTGTACCCCGCTTGCCAACAGCGTTCGGCAGACCGGATGGTCACCCATCCAAGTGCTAGCCCCAACCCGACAGCGCTTAACTTCGGTGATCTGACGGGAACCGGTGTTACCACAGCGCCAAGGCCGTTGGCTGAAATCGAGTAATCATACAATAATTAGTCTTCCTGCTTATTTATGCACAACATATTGATTTCTTTACGCTGAAGATCAACTGCCAATCATCGCAACAGGCGTCGATCCGGTGCAGGTCTACGCTGCACTTTGCTACAATTCTCTATCCTTGTGACTTCTCTGCTTATAACAACAGCATCAACGAAAATCTTCATCGAAATGGCGACGTTAACCACTAGATCATTTAAGAGGGGTAGGACGTTGGAGCAAGAGAGACACCACAGAACATTTTAATTTCTACTGTCTATACTATTGCGAATAAATTCATACAACTTTGTGAGCATGACCAAGAAGGGTTCAGGATTCACAATCATAGAGGTGGAAGTTTAGAAACATAACAAAATAAATTGTTTTTACATGTGAAAGTTCATCATTTTTTCCATTTCTATTGGCTGCGTTTTTTGCTATAGGTACACGTATCTTCATAAGTAAGAGAGATTCTTCGATGAATTTTGCACAGCATACAAACCATACTTACAGGTGTACGAAACTGTAGAAATTATTTAATTTACGAAAAAAATGAATGTGCTGTTATATTTTAAACTTCATGTTTAGAAAAAACTCAAATTTAATAGTTAATTATCTCAATTTTTACCACAGTTTTTAATAGATTTGGAAAATTCTAGAGTTTCATACACCTGTAAGTATGGTTTGTATGCTGTGCAAAATTCGTCGAAGAATCTCTCTTACTTATGAAGAAAAGTGTACCTATAGTAACAAAAGCTGCCAATGGTAAGTGAAAAAAAGGGTGATATACACATGTAAAAAAATAAATTATTTTCTTATATTTTTGAACTTCCACCACTATAAGTGTAAATCCTGAATCCTTTCTGGTCATTCTGACAAAGTTTTATGAATTTATTTTTAAAAATGTAGAGAGTGGAAATTAAAATCCCCTTTGATGTCTCTCCTGCTCCAAGATGGCCCGTTTGACGTCCTACCCCCCTTAAATACATCATGGAAAGTAATGACCCTCTAACACTGTTTTGGGGTACACCCAAAGATAATTTTGCGTCTGAAGACTGCGCTCTGTTAAAAATGAGATGACGGGTTCTTTCTGCTGGAAACTCTCCAGCTGAATCACACAGTTTCTATAATATTCCGTGCGCTCGTATTCTGATCATTAAGCCGAAGTGCGGAACCTTATAGAACGCAACTGGAATTCAAGCAACACAACATTAACTTGCAAAAAGCGCTTTTGGAGGTCTCATGCTGGTATTCGTCGTTCTTATGCGGCGTACCTCAAGTATAAGGGCGTTCATGCACGTTAAATAATTTTTAGCGATCCCCATCCGATATGGTACACGTTAATATACAGGGTGTGGGGGATATAAATACAGATGTTTCCATTGGTGTACTAAACAACATTATATCAGTTCAAAAGGGTTCAAATAGCTCTGAGCACTATGGGACTCAACTGCTGAGGTCATCAGTCCCCTAGAACCTAGAACTACTTAAACCTAACTAACCTAAGGACATCACACACATCCATGCCCGAGGCAGGATTCGAACCTGCGACCGTAGCGGTCTCGCGGTTCCAGACTGCAGCGCCTAGAACCGCACGGCCACTTCGGCCGGGATTATATCAGTATTTACGTCATTTGCGCAGCTATTACAAGTCACGTGGTCAGAATGACGTCAAACTGCAACGGAATATTATCGGAGAAGGGGGAAAACGCATTGCGGAATAAAAATAAATAGTGTAAGAATTGATTAATAGATGGAGATGTGTCAAACATTGGGGTTACACTCGTCTGGTGTGAGACGTTCCCTGGCGCGCGGGGGAGGTGGGGGGGGGGGGGGAGGGTGGGAGGGGGGTGGTTCACAGGGAGCCCGGGCCCAAACCTTACAATAAACCTGGGTGTCCGAGCGGTTCTAGGCGCTACAGTCTGGAACCGCGCGACCGCTACGGTCTCAGTTTTGAATCCTGCCTCGGGCATGGATGTGTGTGATGTCCTTAGGTTAGTTAGGTTTAAGTAGTTCTAAGTTCTAGGCGTACCCATGAGCAGATATAGACTCAGATCACAATATAGTAGTGATGAAGAGTAGGCTGAAGTTCAAGACATTAGTCAGGAAGAATCAGAACGCAAAGAAGGGGGACACGGAAGTTCTAAGGAACGACAATATACGTTTGAAGTTCTCTAACGCTAAAGATACAGCAATAAGGAATAAAGCGGTAGGCAGCACAGTTGAAGAGGAATGGACATCTCTAAAAAGGGCCATCGCAGAAGTTGGGAAGGAAAACATAGGTACAAAGAAGATAGCTGCAAAGAAACCATGGGTAACAGAAGAAATACTTCAGTTGATTGATGAAAGGAGGAAGTACAAACATGTTCCGGGAAAATCAGGAATACAGAAATACAAGTCGCTGAGGAATGAAATAAATAGGAAGTGCAGGGAAGCTAAGACGAAATGGCTGCAGGAAAAATGTTAAGACATCGAAAAAGATATGACTGTCGGAAGGACAGACTCAGCATACAGGAAAGTCAAAACAACATTTGGTGACATTAAAAAAAGCAACGGTGGTAACATTAAGAGTGCAACGGGAATTGCACTGTTAAATGCAGAGGAGAGAGCACATAGGTGGAAAGAATACATTGAAAGCCTCTACGAGGGTGAAGATTTATCTGATGTGATAGAAGAAGAAACAGGAGTCGATTTAGAAGAGATAGGGGATCCAGTATTAGAATCGGAATTTAAAAGAGCTTTGGAGGACTTACGATCAAATAAGGCAGAAGGGATGGATAACTATCCATCAGAATTTCTAGAGTCATTAGGGGAAGTGGCAACAAAACGACTATTCACGTTGCTGTGTAGAATATATGAGTCTGGCGACATACCATCTGACTTTCGGAAAAGCATCATCCACACAATTCCGAAGGCGGCAAGAGCTGACAAGTCAGATAATTATGGCACAATCAGCTTAACAGCTCATGCATCGAAGCTGCTTACAAGAATAATATACAGAAGAATGGAAAAGAAAATTGACAATGTGCTGGGTGACGATCAGTTCGGCTTTAGGAAAAGTAAAGGCACGAGAGAGGCAATTCTGACGTTACGGCTAATAATGGAAGCAAGGCTAAAGAAAAATCAAGACACGTTCATAGGATGTCGACCTGGAAAATGCGTTAGACAATATAAAATGTTGCAAGCAGTTCGAGATTCTGAAAAAAGTAGGGGTAAGCTTTAGGGAGAGACGGGTCATAGACAATATGTACAACAACCAAGAGGGAATAATAAGAGTGGACGATCAAGAACGAAGTGCTCGTATTAAGAAAGGTGTATGACAAGGCTGTAGCCTTTCGCCCCTACCCTTCAAGCTGTACATCGAGGAAGCAATGATGGAAATAAAAGAAAGGTTCAGGAGTGGAATTAAAATACAAGGTGAAAGGATATCATTGATACGATTCGCTGATGACATTGCTATCTTGAGTGAAAGTGAAGAAGAATTAAATGATCTGCTGAACGGAATGAACAGTCTAATGAGTACACAGTATGGTTTGAGAGTAAATCGGGGAAAGACGAAGGTAATGAGAAGTAGTAGAAATGAGAACAACGAGAAACTTAATATCAGTATTGATGGTCACGAAGTCAATGAAGTTAAGGGATTCTGCTACCTAGGCAGTAAAATAACTAATGACGGACGGAGCAAGGAGGACATCAAAAGCAGAATCGCTATGGCAAAAAAAGCATTTCTAGCCAAGAGAAATCTACTAATATCAAATACCGGCCTTAATTTGAGGAAGAAATTTCTGAGGATGTACGTCTGGAGTACAGCATTGTATGGTAGTTGTTAGGAGAAGAAGCAGCTTGCGCAGAATAGACTAGGATGAAGAGGTGCCTCAAACCAGTCTTCAGACTGAAGTCAACAACAACAACAACAACAAGTTTACATTTATCTACGCTTGGGGGTCAAATGTCAGTCCCTGTAGTAATTGTCGAATCTCTATTTTTCAGATTCTTTCTTTAATGCGCTAACTATTCTCACAGGCATTGGAAGTATATGTGAGTTATCCTCATAAATATCCTTTTAACGTGCTCACCGACCTGTGCTGACGTTAGATTTCACAAGTACAATCCCTTGTCCATTTATTAAATGTTCACTTGGTTATCTCGGTGAGAATTCATTTGTTTATGCTTTATTGTAATAAACCTGATTGTTACAGTGACCACTTGTTTTTGGTATAGATGGATGATCTCTCCTCTTATTAATAAATCCATATTTTCTTGCTTGATTGGGCCACTCCTATCAGTTATCACTCAATAATACATTTCCATTTATGCGAAAATATTACTTCCTTAAAATTTCTATGATCTTATGGGGAGTTTCCCTGTAGGTCACCAGAGATTGGAGTCAAAGCATCCTAGCGGTATGCTAAACAGCTCAATCAGCACGCCAAAATAACGAGCAATTGTTGCATTATGCGAACATGTGTTCTCAGGTTAACATACACGGAAATAATTATCCCATTATCTTATTAGATTAGTACCTATCGACTTAGTATTTTCTGGATCAGAGCCCGGTATCTGTAGGATCTCCCTTCTCCAGATATCCTTGATTGGGTTGTTTGGGGGAAGAGACCAAACTGCGACGTCATCGGTCTCATCGGATTAGGGAAGGACAGGGAAGGAAGCCGGCCGTGCCCTTTCAAAGAAACCATCCAGACATTTGCTTGTAGTGATTTAGGGAAATCACGGAAAACCTCAATAAGTATGGCCGGACTCGGCATTGAACCGTCGTCCTCCCGAATGCGAGTCCAGTGTGCTAACCACTGCGCCACCGCGCCCGGTCCAGATCTCCTGAAACTGTGTGATCTTCACAGAAAGGCACTGGATAAGTATATTGATGCGCAAAGAAAAAGAAAAACCTAAAGCACAGGGGAGAACGTGAAGCTGTGTACAACTCGTTGTACTACTCCCACAAAGCAAAAATGTCTGGCAATACTAGGAACGGAACCTAGGTACTCCATATGATGATGGGCAGGCAGTCTGGTTGCTCAGCTACAGAGGGCCTGAATTAATGAATGTACGGATTTTACTATCAGACTGAGTGTTGTGCACGTGGTCTCTCGATCCCCCTTACCCAAAGCTGAAACAACCTCCAGTGCCGTCCACTGTCTAGTTCGCTACCATCTCCGTATTGTACACTAGTAGCGAGTTCTCTCACGTCGAGACATGGTTTTAAACTACGCAAACCTGTATTATGTGCGGGGATGCCTCTGTTTGGTGGAAGTGTGCCCTTCCATTAGTGTCTACCACACTGATCATCACAGATCTACACTCCTGGAAATGGAAAAAAGAACACATTGACACCGTTGTGTCATACCCACCATACTTGCTCCGGACACTGCGAGAGGGCTGTACAAGCAATGATCACACGCACGGCACAGCGGACACATCAGGAACCGCGGTGTTGGCCGTCGAATGGCGATAGCTGCGCAGTATTTGTGCACCACCCCCGTCAGTGTCAGCCAGTTTGCCGTGGCATACGGAGCTCCATCGCAGTCTTTAACACTGGTAGCATGCCGCGACAGCGTGGACGTGAACCGTATGTGCAGTTCACGGACTTTGAGCGAGGGCGTATAGTGGGCATGCGGGAAGCCGGGTGGACGTACCGCCGAATTGCTCAACACGTGGGGCGTGAGGTCTCCACAGTACATCGATGTTGTCGCCAGTGGTCGGCGGAAGGTGCACGTGCCCGTCGACCTGGGACCGGACCGCAGGGTGGCACGGATGCACGCCAAGACCGTAGGATCCTACGCAGTGCCGTAGGGGACCGCACCGCCACTTCCCAGCAAATTACGGACACTGTTGTTCCTGGGGTATCGGCGAGGACCATTCGCAACCGTCTCCATGAAGCTGGGCTACGGTCCCGCACACCGTTAGGCCGTCTTCCGCTCACGCCCCAACATCGTGCAGCCTGCCTCCAGTGGTGTCGCGACAGGCGTGAATGGAGGGACGAATGGAGACGTGTCGTCTTCAGCGATGAGAGTCGCTTCTGCCTTGGTGCCAGTGATGGTCGTATGCGTGTTTAGCGCCGTGCAGGTGAGCGCCACAATCAGGACTGCATACGACCGAGGCACACAGGGCCAACACCCGGCATCATGGTGTGGGGAGCGATCTGCTACACTGGCCGTACACCTCTGGTGATCGTCGAGGGGACACTGAATAGTGCATGGTACATCCAAACCGTCATCGAACCCATCGTTCTACCATTCCTAGACCGGCAAGGGAACTTGCTGTTCCAACAGGACAATGCACGTCCGCATGTATCTCGTGCCACCCAACGTGCTCTAGAAGGTGTAAGTCAACTACCCTGGCCAGCAAGATCTCCGGATCTGTCCCCCATTGAGCATGTTCGGGACTGGATGAAGCGTCGTCTCACGCGGTCTGCACGTTCAGCACGAACGCTGGTCCAACTGAGGCGCCAGGTGGAAATGGCATGGCAAGCCGTTCCACAGGACTACATCCAGCATCTCTACGATCGTCTCCATGGGAGAATAGCACCCTGCATTGCTGCGAAAGGTGGATATACACTGTACTAGTGCTGACATGGTGCATGCTCTGTTGCCTGTGTCTATGAGCCGGTGGTTCTGTCAGTGTGATCATGTGATGTATCTGACCCCAGGAATGTGTCAATAAAGTTTCCCCTTCCTGGGACAATGAATTCACGGTGTTCTTATTTCAATTTCCAGGAGTGTATATAGCTGTTGGAAACCGACATTTTACAGTTCACCCGTCATCTCAATGAAGAACACAACAGAAGCATCTCTTTCTTCCAAAATGAACAATGACTGCGACAGCGATCAATTCTGTTGAGGAATACTGAGGAACGATCACACTGAACTTGCCCGCGAAGTACGTTGAACTGAAGGCATTAAATTATCACTAGACCTGTCTCAGAACGGTACTGAATGCTAGAGACAGTATGTAAGTATCATATCGAATAATTGTGACTTGCTGTGACAAGAGCACCTGTATGTTTATGAACACATTATGCCACCAAGTTATACAGACCTTAACGTAGTGATTTCGAGGCGTTAAAAATCTTTGTGGAGTTGCATGTGGCAGACTGACAAGTTCGGAGTTCTTGTCTACCTAAACACGTACAGGGTTTGGCACAATTATATGAACACCTATCCTGATAGGATGAAAAACTTTCCCATTTACCTAACAAACCGATTTCATTAACTTATCAACGCATGAAAGTCCTGAATAATCCTCAATAGAATATTATGACCATGATATATGATCACCTATCATTCATGGTATTCACTCCGTACATTCAGCATTCAGGAAAGTAAGCTAAGGAGAAATTCGGGAAGGTAATTACAGTTCGTCGAGTAGAAGTAAAAATATTTTAAGGTTTGTCGATGAGATAGTAATTCTGTCATCGACAATGGCAAAGGACTTTTAAGAAACTTGAACGGAATCAAGCATCATCTGCAGAAACCAGCACGATTTTAGGAAACAGCGGTCATGCGAGACACAGCTGGCCCTCCTTGTGCATGATATACAAGAGGCTCTAGATACCGACTCCCAGGTTGATGACATATTTCTCGACTTTCGAAAGGACTTCGACTCAGTTCCGCACTGTTGCTTGCTACAAGAAGTGCGCGCTTACGGTCTATCCGATGACATATGCGTTTGGAAAGAAAGTTTTCTAACAGACAGGGAGCAGTATGTGACGTCATGAACGGAGTGACTTCAACAGAAACAAGCGTAACTTCAGGTGTGCCCCAGGGCAGCGTAATAGGTTCTCCGCTTTTTACTATTTACATAAACGATTGCACCCGTGGTCTAGGGGAAGCGTCTTTGATTAATAATCAAAACGTCTTCGGTCCCGGGTTCGATCCCCGCCACTGCCTAAATTTTGATAAATAATCAGCATTGGCGGCCGAAGACTTCCGGCATAAGAAGTCAGCCTCATTCTGCCAACGGCCTTGTCAAAGAGGGCGGAGGAGCGGATAGAGGTTCAGTGCACTCTCTTGTCCTAGGGGTGGGAAAATTGCCCCTAAAGGCGGAAGAATCAGCAATGATCAACGACATGAGGATGCACAAGGCAATGGAAACCACTGAATTAAAGACACGTAACGTGTATCCACAGGACATGTGGCCTGTAGTTGAAGAAGTGTCATGATGATCTCTCCATTGGCAAAAGATTCCGGAATACTACCCCATTCGGATCTCCAGGAGGGGACTGCCAAGGGGGAGGTTACCATGAGAAGAAGATTCAATAATCAAAGAAAGGATAATGTTCTACGAGTCGGGGCGTCGAAGGTCAGAAGCTTGAACGTGGTAGGGAAACTAGAAAATCTGAAAAGGGAAATGCAAAGGCACAATCTAGATATAGTAGGGGTCAATGAAGTGAAGTGGAAGGAAGACAAGGATTTCCGGTCAGATGAGTATCGGATAATATCAAAAGCAGCAGAAAATGGTATAACAGGTGTAGGATTCGTTATGAATAGGAAGGTAGGGCAGAGGGTCTGTTACTGTGAACAGTTCAGTGACCGGGTTGTTCTAATCAGAATCGACAGCAGACCAACACCGACAACGATAGTTCAGGTATACATGCCGACGTCGCAAGCTGAAGATGAACAGATAGAGAAAGTCTATGAGGATATTGAAAGGGTAATGCAGTATGTGAAGGGGGACGAAAATCTAATAGTCATGGGCGACAGGAATGCTGTTGTAGGGGAAGGAGTAGAGGAAAAGGTTACAGGAGAATATGGGCTTGGGGCAAGGAATAAAAGAGGAGAAAGACTAATTGAGTTCTGTAACAAGTTTTAGTTAGTAATAGCGAATACCCTGTTCAAGAGTCACAAGAGGGAGGTATACTTGGAAAAGGCCAGGAGATACGGGAAGATTTCAATTAGATTACATCATGGTCCGAAATAAGATACTGGATTGTAAGCCGTACCCAGGAGCAGATATTGACTCAGATCACAATATAGTAGTGATGAAGAGTAGGCTGAAGTTCAAGACATTATTCAGGAAGAATCAATACGCTAAGAAGTGGGATACGGAAGTACTGAGGAATGACGAGATACGTTTGAAGTTCTCTAACGCTATAGATGCAGCAATAAGGAATAGCGCAGTAGGAAACACAGTTGAAGAGGAATGGACGTCTCTAAAAAGGGCCATCACAGAAGTTGGGAAGGAAAACATAGATACAAAGAAGGTAGCTGCGAAGAAACCATGGGTAACAGAAGAAAAACTTCAGTTGATTGATGAAAGGAGGAACTACAAACATGTTCCGGGAAAATCAGGAATACAGAAATGCAAGTGGCTGAGGAATGAAATAAAGAGGAAGTGCAGGGAAGCTAAGACGAAATGGCTGCAGGAAAAATGACATCGAAAAAGATATGATTGTAGGAAGGACAGACTCAGCATACAGGAAAGTAAAAACAACCTTTGGTGACATTAAAAGCAACGTTGGTAACATTAAGAGTGCAACGGGAATTCCACTATTAAATGCAGAGGAGAGAGCAGATAGGTGGAAAGAATACATTGAAAGCCTCTATGAGGGTGAAGATTTGTCTGATGTGATAGAAGAAGAAACAGGAGTCGATTTAGGAGAGATAGGGGATCCAGTATTAGAATCGGAATTTAAAAGAGCTTTGGAGGACTTACGGTCAAATAAGGCAGAAGGGATAGATAACATCCAATTAGAATTTCTAAAATCATTAGGGGAAGTGGCAACAAAACGACTATTCACGTTGGTGTGTTGAATATATGAGTCTGGCGACATACCATCTGACTTTCGGAAAAGCATTATCCACACAATTCCGAAGACGGCAAGAGCTGACAAGTGCGAGAATTATCGCACAATCAGCTTGACAGCTCATGCATCGAAGCTGCTTACAAGAATAATATACAGAAGAATGGAAAAGAAAAGTGAGAATGCGCTAGGTGACGATCCGTTTGGCTTTAGGAAAAGTAAAGGCACGAGAGAGGCAATTCTGATGTTACGGCTAATAACGGAAGCAAGGCTAAAGAAAAATCAAGACAAGTTCATAGAATTTGTCGACCTGGAAAAAGCGTTCGACAATATAAAATGGTGCAAGCTGTTCGAGATACTGAAAAAGTAGGGGTAAGCTATAGGGAGAGACGGGTCACATTCAATATGTACAACAACCAAGAGGGAATAATAAGAGTGGACGATCAAGAACGAAGTGCTCGTGTTAAGAAGGGAGTAAGACAAGGCTGTAGCCTTTCGCACCTACTCTTCAATCTGTGCATCGAGGAAGCAATGATGGAAATAAAAGAAAGGTTCAGGAGTGGAATTAAAATACAAGGTGAAAGGATATCAATGATACGATTTGCTAATGACATTGCTATCCTGAGTGAAAGTGAAGAAGAATTAAATGATCTGCTGAACGGAATGAACAGTCTAATGAGTACACAGTATGGTTTGAGAGTAAATCGGAGAAAGACGAAGGTAATGAGAAGTAGCAGAAATGAGAACAGCGAGAAACTTAACATCAGGATTGATGGTCACGAAGTCAGTGAAGTTAAGGAATTCTGCTACCTAGGCAGTAAAATAACCAATGACGGACGGAGCAAGGAGGACATCAAAAGCAGACTCGCTAAGACAAAAAAGGCATTTCTGGCCAAGAGAAGTCTACTAATATCAAATACCGGCCTTAATTTGCGGAAGAAATTTCTGAGGCTGTACGTCTGGAGTACAGCATTCTATGGTAGTGAAACATGGAGATGCCACAGATGACCATCTGTCCTACTTCACAGAGCAGACAATCCTCCGAACCCCAAGTTCTGTGAAGAGTCGTGGACGACCAACCATTTAGCGCCTAGTGCTAGTTTCACTGTCCTACCTCTTTCCGGAGATGCCCACGACAGTAGCAAGAGGATATTCCACCATGTTCGCCATTTTCGAAATATTCGCTCGCAAGCTCTGTGCAATAATAATCTGCCCTTTGCCAAAGTCGCTCATTTCAATGAATTGTCCCATTTGCAGTCCGTATCTTCGCTAGGGTGGTCCCCCGTCTGTGACTGGACCGCTTACATACTTTTGTTACCGCGTCACGTGCGCGAAAGGCCACCAGGCGACAAGCAACATCGCTGTGGGCAGTGGTCATAATGTTTACGCTTATCAATGTACATTCAATGAAGAACTTTGTGCTAGTGGTTTACGCCCTGTGTAATTAAGAAAAATATGTGTTATGTGTACTGACCCTACGACTTATCTTAGAAAATAGATTAAGGAAAGGCAAACCTACGTTTCTAGCATTTGTAGACTTAGAGAAAGCTTTTGACGATGTTGACTGGAATATTCTCTTTCATATTCTGAAGGTGGCACGGGTAAACAGAGGGAGGGAAAGGCTATTTATAATTTGTACAGAAACCAGATGGCAGTTACAAGAGTTGAGGGGCATGAAAGGGAAGCAGTGGTTGGAAGGGAGTGAGACAGAGTTGTAGCCTCTACCCGATGTTATTCGATCTGTATATTGAGCATCTGAAGTCATCAGTCGCCTAGAACTTGGAATTACTTAAACCTAACTAACCTAAGCACATCACACACATCCATGCCCGAGGCAGGATCCGAACCTGCGACCGTAGCGGTCGCGCGGTTCCAGACCGAAGCGCCTAGAACCGCTCGGCCACACCGGTCGTCGGAACTGAGATGATAATGTTCTGGAAGGTAGCGATGGAAATGTGGAGTCATGCTTACATCCCTGCTACGGCCAGCTGTGCATTTCCGCAGCGGGCCGTGTGATATGCTGTGGTGTCCTTTTGGTAGACACCGTCATACCCAGGAAAAACTAACGGAATGTAGCGGTGTTGACAAATGAACACTTCTGTACATCCACTGTGCCTTCCAGAATGACGAAAGCACCCATAGAGTGCCACGAAAACATTCCCCAGACGTATTGCTCCCTTCTCCAGCCTGGATCCTTCCACCGATTGTTGTGGGATGTGTACTTGCAGACGTTTAATGATCTGCGCATCAATGGTTATCATTTTTTTTTGTTATAAGCAGATTCAGAAGGATGTAGGTTGCAGCAAGTACTGGGAGATGAAGAAGCTTGCACAGGATAGAGTGGCATGGAGAGCTGCATCAAACCAGTCTCATGACTGAAGACCACAACAACAACAACAACAACATGGCTTTAGGGCGCAAAACTGCTACGGTCATTAGCGTCCGGTCTGTGACTTAGGAAAAGGTAAAAAAACGAAACTGGAAACCATCAGCAATGGGAGAGAAACTCAAAAAAGTGGGGAAACCAAAAACAGAAGGAAAGCTTAAAAAACCACTATAGAAGGGGGGTTGTTTGTCCCCAAAAAGAGCATAAAAAACTGACGTCATCTCACTGGCACTAATGGATTCGAGAACACGATCGGCTGATCGCGTGTCATCTGCTAAAATGGAAGATATATCAGGAGACAGCTGTAGACGGGCGCGTAGCGGAGTAAAATAGGGGCACTCAAGTAAAAGGTGTCTTACCGCCCACAGCTGAGAGCAGTGGGGACAGAGTGGGGGAGGATCGCCACTTAAAAGGTGTCGATGCTAAAAAGACAGTGCCCTATCCGGGGTCTAGTTAAAATTACCTCCTCCCGACGACGAGTTCAGGAGGAAGAAGTCCAAGGACAGGGAAGAGCTTTCACGTACCACAATTTATTATTGGGAAGTGTCAACCAATGTGCGTGACATAAAAGAGCAACACGACGACACAAAACACTCCACAGATCGGCGAAGGGAATCATGCGAATAGCAGGCTGAAGAAGGGAGACTGCAGCCTTGACCGCTATGTCGGCCGCCCCATTTCCACAGATACCAACATCCAGAATGAGATATTGACTCTGCAGCGGAGTGTGCGCTGATATCAAACTACCTGGTAGATTAAAACTGTGTGCCGGACCGAGACTCGAACTCGGGACCTTTGCCTTTCGCGGGGAAGTGCTCTACCAGCTAAGCTACTCAAGCACGACTCGCGCCCCCTCCTCACAGCTTTACTTCTGCCAGTACCTCGTATCCTACCTTCCAAACTTTACAGAAGCTCTCCTGCGAACCTTGCAGAACTACAATCCTGAAAGAAAGGATATTGCGGAGACATGGCTTAGCCACAGCCTGGGGGATGTTTCCAGAATGAGAGCTGCTGTAAAGTTTAGAAGGTAGGAGACGAGGTACTGACAGAAGTCAAGCTGTGAGGACGGGGCGTGAGCCGTGCTTGGGTAGCTCAGCTGGTAGAGCACTTGCCCGCGAAAGGCAAAGGTCCCGAGTTCGAGTCTCGGTCCGGAACACACTTCTAATCTGCCATGAAGTTTCAGATACCAACATGTCCTGGTATCAGAGGAACGCCACAGAACGCCCTCCAAGTGGAGCAAGTGGAGGCAGTCCTGAATCCGGTGGACCAGAGGGTGGACAGGGTAGAGAGCTTGGAAACTGAGGAGAGAGCTGAGAGAATCTAAGCAGATAACATGCTGCATCCGCTGATGGCGACGGATGGATTGGATAGCCTGGAGAACAGCGTAAAGCTCCGCAGTATAAACCGAGCACTGATCGGGAAGCCGAAATCCATTTGGGTTATCGCCAACGATAGAGGCACTCCCAAAACTAAACAACGTTTTTGACCCATCAGTGTAAATAAATGTGGCTTCCTTCATTTTTGCGCATAGAGCAGCAAATGCCCGACAAGAGAAGGGGTACCACCCTTAGGAAACTGACAAAGGTCACGGAGCAGGCAGGTCCGGGGATGGAGCCAAGGCGGTGCTGTACCTCAAGTTGTCAAGAAGGTTTTAGGAAAGCGGAAGGAAAGAGAATGGAGCAGTCGACGGAAGCGGACTCCCGGTGTTAGTAGGGAGGAAGGGAGGCCTGCGTACCCTAAGTCCAAGCAGGCGTCGAAAAAAATGTCATGGGTCGGAATAGCAGGCATGGAAGACTGATGGCTAGCGTAACGACTCAGAAGGACAGCTCGCCGATTGCACAGCGGAGGTTCAGCAGTCTCAGCATAAAGGCTATACACAGAGGGATCATAAAACGTGATTCATCTGAAAAGGCCACCCGTCACCACCACTCAGTGGATGTTCAATTGTGGTATCTGGCATGCGAAGTCCAGCCTTCATCGCAGAGGAACAGCAGTCAGCACTGGTGTAAGAACCAGACGCCCGCTGCAGAGGGCCATACAAGCAACGTGTGCTGAACGATCATTCAATAGGCACTGTAGCCCATCGGTTCATCTGCGTGCTCAGTTGCTCAACTGTAGCAAATCGCTACTCCACGAAGATGACGCGCTACAGACGCTAAATTTAACCGACAGCAAGAAGATGCTGTGATATGCAAATGATAAGTTTTTCACAGCATTCACACAAGGTTAGCGCTGGTGGCGACACCTACAACGTGCTGACATGAGGAAAGTGCCTGGTGAAACGTTATTGTGATGCCTCGTGTAAGGAGGAGAAATGCGTACCATCACGTTTCCGACTTTGATAAAGGTCAGATTGTAGCCTATCGTGATTCCGGTTTATTGTGTCGTGACATTGCTGCTCGCGTTGGTCGAGATCCAATGACTGTTAGCAGAATATGGAATCGGTGGGCTCAGTAGGGTAATACGGAACGCCGTGCTGGATCCCAATGGCCTCGTATCACTAGCAGTCGAGATGACAGGCATCTTATCCGCATGGCTGTAACGGATCATGCAGCCGCGTCTCGATCCCTGAGTCAACAGATGGGGACGTTTGCAAGACGACAACCATCTGCACGAACAGTTCGACGATGCAGCAGCATGGACTATCAGCTCGGATACCATGGCTGTGGTTACCCTTGACGCTGCATCACAGACAGGAGCGCCTGCGATGGTGTACTCGACGACGAACCTGGGTGCACGAATGGCAAAACGTCACTTTTTCGGATGAATCCAGGTTCTGTTTACAGCATCATCATGGTCGCATCCGTGTTTGGCGACATCGCGGTGAACGCACATTGGAAGCGTGTATTAGTCATCGCCATACTGGCGTTTCACGCAGCATGATGGTATGGGGTGCCATTGGTTACACGTCTCGGGCACGTCTTGTTCGCATTGACGCAACTTTGAACAGTGGACGTTACATTTCAGATGTGTTACGACCCGTGGCTTTACCCTTCATTCGATCCCTGCGAAACCCTACATTTCAGAAGGATAATGCACAACCGTATGATACAGGTACTGTACCGGCCTTTCTGGATACAGAAAATGTTCGACTGCTACCCTCGCAGCACATTCTCCAGATCTCTCCCCAACTGAAAACGTCTGGTCAATGGTGGCCGAGCAACTGGCTCGGCACAATCCTCCAGTCACTACTCTTGATGAACTGTGGTATCGTGTTGAAACTGAATTGGCAGCTGTACCTGTACACGCCGTCCAAGCTCTGTTTGACCCAATGCCCAGGCGTATCAAGGCCGTTATTACGGCCAGAGGTGGTTATTCTGGATACTGATTTCTCGGGATCTATGCACCCAAATTGCGTGAAAGTGTAATCATATGTCATTTCTAGTGTAATATATTTGTCCAATGAATACCTATTTATCATCTGCATTTCTTCTTGGTGTAGTAATTCTAATGGCCGGTACTGTACTTTTGGATCTTTCATTACGTAGATCAGATAGTTGTGAAGTCTCACGGATGAAGGAGTGAGTGGTTATGCCTTGACTGCAGCAGGGTTCATGGAAATGTACTGTAGATACATCACACATGCCATTGTTGAAGTGGTGCTCAAGTGATTGTTGAGTAGTGGCTCTCTTCAAAAATGTGTGAACGAAAGACACGGCCATAACAAAAAGAAAGGAAGAAGTGAGAAGTTACAAGAACAGTGGTAAGATTTTGGAGTCCTGCGTATTGTTTAAGTATTACACCTAACAAGTGACATGAAGTGGGAGGAAAGCATAAGGTCAGCAATAGAGCGAATAGAGGATTGTTGGAGGGTTCTAGTAAAGTGCAGTGAATTTGTAAAAGAGATCGCACAGAAGGCGTGTGGTCATGTCACGAGTTTAGGTCTTCCATCATCCACGAATCGCGTAAGAATCCTTTTGACAGGACAGGGCGATTTCCGTCTCTGGTCTTTCACTGTTTTGACTCTAACGACTTCCTCGTCGACAAGACGCTAAACTCTTGACCTCCCTTTGTTTGGAATAGGTCGCCCACTCTGCGATGTGAAACACCTTACTTGTAGCTTTACTAACGGAACCTTTGTGACAAAATGTACAACTCTTCTTTGGATTTTCTCTAGCTTCCCCATCTGTCCTGCTTATTGGGGATTGCAGACTGACGAGAAATATGAATTACATTTACGTATGAATTGCATTTCCTTAATCTTTTTCCGAGCAATGCCTTCATTACAACTAGTTATGAGGTGCGACAATAAAGTAATGAGACTGATTTTCTTTGCAAGATGTGAAAACCCTGCAGGCACGATGTCTTTGACCTTGGTCTATGAGCTGCTTCTAGTCCAAGCGGCACATCGGTGCAACTGCTCAGTCGTGAGTTGTGCTGTAATAAGTTAACACGTGTTTGTCTCTCGTCACGGAAATGGAACGGCATAATATTGCACAACGGTATGCCATTTGTTTTTACGTTAAATTGGCTGAAAACGTGACTACAACTTACAGTAAGCTTCAGAAGGCGTTTGGTGAGGAGATTATGTCAAGAGCTCAAGTTTTTCGTTGGCATAAAATGTTTAGTGAAGGCAGAACGAATGTTGAAGATGAAGACTGCAGTGGACGACCATCAACCTCACGGACAGATGTCAACTTCGCCAGCGTGTGTGAACCAGTACGATGTGATCGAAGACTATTGCAGAAGAACTGAACATCAATCGAGAAACGGTTTGTCTAATAATAACTGAAGATCTTGGTACGAGGAAGATTTGTGCAGAAATGGTCCCCAAAAATCTTACATAACAACAGCGAGAAATACGGGAAAATGTGGCAGCCGATCTGTTAGAGCAAACGGAAATCAATCCAGAATTGTTGAGCCGTGTTATTCTGGTGATGAAAGTTGGTTTTTTCAGTACAATCCAGAGACAAAACGCCAAAGTGCGCAATGGTGCTCAAAGGGATCACACAGAACAAAGAAAAGCTCATTGAAATGCATGCTTGCGTGCTTCTTTGATTCCAAGGGAATTGTTCATAAAGAGTGGGTGCCTCCAGGACAAACCAGTTAACCAATATTACTACAAAGAAATTTTAGAAAGACTTCGTAAAAGAGTTCTTCGTGTCGGTGTCAACATTGCTGATAATTGGATTCTGCATCACGATAATGCGCCATCCCATACTGCTCTGTCAGTACAGCATTTTTTTAACCTGAAAACAAATTTCAGTACTGGAATGAGATTTTCACTCTGCAGCGGAGTGTGTGCTGATATGAAACTTCCTGGCGGATTAAAACTGTGTGCCCGACCGAGACTCCAACTCGGGGCCTATGCCTTTCGCGGGCAAATAAAACTGTGAGTACCGGGCGTGAGTCGTGCTTCGGTAGCTCAGTTGGTAGAGCACTTGCCCGCGAAAGGCATAGGTCCCGAGTTCGAGTCTTGGTCTGGCACACAATTTTAATCCGCCAGGAAGTTTCAAATTTCAGTACTACGACTGCTACCTTATTTACCAGATATAGCTCCGTGCGACTTTTTTCTGTTTCCAAGAGTCAAAACGGCGGTCAACGGACACCATTTTCAAACAACACAAGATGTCCAAAAAGCTATGACGAGGGTCTTGGAGGATATTACAGAAGGTATCTTCCAGAAACGTTGCCATCAATGGCAGATGCGCTTGAAAAAGTGTGTGCAATCAGAAAGAAACTACTTGGAAGGAAGCAACACTAAACGTGAGTAAAACGTTAAGCAACAATTTTTTTCACATCAGTCTCATTACTTTATTGTCTCACCTCGTATATGTACTTGTATTTTAGATACCTCTGGACACATGATTGTTTCTAGCGGAAGAGTACCAGTTGCTAAAAATAGTAACAACGGAATTTTTCGCCCTTTTGTGTGTGCAATGTACTGCATTGGTTTATGGTTAGAATGTACTTTCAGCCCGAAGTGTGGTCATCTTGCACTACGCTACAGTTCTCTGCCATTGAAACTGCCCTATACACGGTAGAGTCATCAGTCAACAGCTCCACGTAGATAATTTTTATACTTTGCCTACCTGGGGGTATTACCGAAGCCGCTTTTACATTTGACAGTTTCGCGCCATTAAGGGGTTTACTATCTTTTGCTTCAAAAAATCGATTTTTTAAAATTGCATTTTTGGATCCATTAAAGTGTTTAGAATCCACCCCTGAAACGGTTTTTCCGAATACGAAACTCAAATGTTTGTTATTCAGTGTTGAACATAAAAATGCACCAGCCTTCAATTGACCTTTTTCACGCACCAGTTTTTTTCTTTTTTTTGGGGGGGGGGGGGAATTTCGACTTTGTAGCCGCGAAAAATTATTCTGTGTGCTTGCCCAAGGATCAAGTGATGAAGGAGCTTACGACGTACTACGGCTTGGCACTCCGACGGAATTCTAATTCGGTGGAACAGATGAAGAAGGCTATTTGGGCAACGTATTTCCACAAGTGTTCGACGGATGACCACCCACAACACCAAAATTGTCTGGTTGGGGAAACTAGTTGGTGTAAGTGGCGCATTGCAGACGCTACCGTACATCTGGACGAATATCAACACGTCCAGCCGCACTCCAAAGAAGTTCAAAAAGTGATTCCTCCGATCTACGAGGACCTTTCATGTGACGAGTTATTGTACCGGTGCTTGGGAGGAAACACACAAAATTCAAATGAAAGTTCGAACGCGTGTGTTTGGAAGTTAGCCCCCAAAGCATTTGCATTCTGGTGCGAAGACTGTTGAGATTGCGACTTTCCTGGCAGTGAGCAGCTTCTACGAAGGGTATTCAGCAATTCTGAAGACCATGACAACGATGGACGTCACCCTGGGACTCTATTCGACGCAGTTCGCCAAGCATTCGGACGACCACCGGATTCAAGCGGCCGAAAACCGCTTCTCACCGGCCGTACGAGCGGCTCTGGAGCAGCGCAGGATGGCCCAGATCGAGCAGAACGCCCTCTGTGAGGAAGAGGAAGGACTAGTTTATGGACCCGAAATAGCAGATGATCGCAAGTTGCGTATGTAGTCAAATCTTCAAACGCGTTTTTCTCGAAATGACTTTTATTTATCGCGCTGTTTGGTAACTTCAAATCTACTGAACCGATTAGCATGATTCTTTGTTTCGACGAAGGTAACTAAATGTATAGGAGTTTCACCACTAATTCCGATCCATCAACTATAAATATTTTTACCTGGCCGACGAAGTCGAAAAATCGATGAAAAAACCCTATTTTCTTTCAAATGGCCGCTATTTTGTTTCCTATGGTCCAAATAACTTATACGAGGTGCATCTCCTAAGGAATCCTATATACTTCGCTAAGGTCAACTCAATTTTTATTTCAGACGTGCCAGCTGACCTGTGACATACCGAGCGTGGTCTAAATCGAAATTTTGTTTCGTTCCGAAGGCACTTTCGTCTTTGTTCTTCGACATTTCCGGTCGCAAAAATTCCAGTTTGTAGAGAAAATATCAATAAACGTTTTGACCAAATCTGACACTGGTATCCCTAACACATCCCGAGAACAAAATTCTCAAAGAACATGCTTTTTTCGGGCCAAACATAGTAAACCTCCCCTTAAGAACAATTCGCTGTGTTCTACCTCCAAAGTATTCCTGAAGCTAGTCACAAAACTGGTTCCATATGTTTCGTTAACTGAGTTTGTGAAATGACTGGCTTCCTGTTCCCCCGACATAAATCCCATTGAGGGCATGTGGGTATATTAGCGAGACTTATTGCAGCTCGTTCACATACACCAGCAAGAGCAGTTGTAAACCGCGCGGGTGCATGAATGAAGCGCCCTACCACAACAGTCCATTAACAACCATGTGGTCGGTATGGAAGCATGCTGCAGACCACGCATTTAGGTCCGTAGTGATCACACACCCCATTAAGAACCATTTCCTGCCTTTTGTGATGTCCAGGGACCATCACGAATCTCGGTGGTGCTCGGTAAAATAATGTCTTTGAATAAACCTGTAATTTCTGTTAGCCTAATGGCGTTATTGTTTCATTTATCTTCTGTACTATATAGGAGCAGTTCTTTCTGCATACAGCTCACGTTTCTTGGCAGTGATGCAAAAGTTAATTTATGTCATTAAGTTTTTCACACCAATGTAGATTTCTTTTACTTACTGTTAACCACACGCAGTCATAGCCTACACAAAATCGAATGTAAAACCTTTGTGCTGAGTTGCAACAGAATATCAGATTTGCATACTACAAGGGTAGAAGAAGCCTGTAGTCAGTATCACATATCACACTGATTGTAAACTTGTCACTGCTCCACGTTGGAAATGTGGTACTGCTTGCTCAGTGGATTTCCTCTGAACCCACCAGTGCTAAGCCCCTGTTAACTGCTGTCCAAGGGCCAATCAGAGTACATTCCTCTCATTAAGAAGGGTAGTAGGAGTAATCCATCGAACTACGGACCAATATCATTGATGTCGGTTTGCAGTAGGGTTTTGGAGCGTACACTGTATTCAAATATAATGAATCACCTCTAAGGGGACGATCTATTGATACGTAATCAGCATGGTTTCAGAAAACATCACTCTTGTGCAATGCAGCTAGCTCTTTATTCGCACGAAGTAATGGCCGCTATCCACAGGGGATCTCAAGTTTCCGTATTTCTGGATTTCCGGAAAGCTTTTGACACCGTTTCTCACAAGCGACTTGAAATCAAGCTGCGGGCCTATGGGGTATCGTCTCAGTTGTGCGACTGGATTCGTGATTTCCTGTCAGGAAGGTCGCAGTTCGTAGTAACAGACGGCAAATCATCGAGGAAAACTGAAGTGATATCAGGTGTTCCCCAGGTAAGCGTCCTGGGACCTCTGCTGTTCATGATCTATATAAATGAGGTGGGTGACAATGTGAGCAGTTCTCTTAGGTTGTTCGCAGATGATGCTGTAATTTACCGTCTTGTAAGGTCATCTGAAGACCAGTATCAGTTGCAAAGCGATTTAGAAAAGATTTCTGTATGGTGTGGCAGGTGGCAGTTGATGCTAAATAACGAAAAGTGTGAGGCGATCCACATGAGTTCCAAAAAAATCCGTTGGCATTCAATTACTCGATAAATAGTACAATTCTCAAGGCTGTCAATTCAACTAAGTACCTGGGTGTTAAAATTACGAACTACTTCAGTTGAAAAGACTACATAGATGATATTGTGGGGAAGGCGGGCTAAAGGTTGCGATTCATTGGCAGGACAATTAGAAGATGCAACAAGTCCACTAAAGACACAGCTTACACTACACTCGTTCGTCCTCTGTTAGAATACTGCTGCGCGGTGTGGGATCCTTACCAGGTGGGATTGACGGAGGACATCGAAAGGGTGCAAAAAAGGGCAGCTCGTTTTGTATTATCACGTAATAGGGGAAGAGTGTGGCAGATACGATACGCGAGCTGGGATGGAAGTCATTACAGCAAAGACGTTTTCCGTCGCGGCGAGATCTATTTACAAAATTTCAGTCACCAACTTTCTCTTCCGAATGCGAAAATATTTTGTTGAGCCCAACCTACATAGGAAGGAATGATCATCAAAATAAAATGAGAGAAATCAGAGCTCGAAAAGAAAGGTATAGGTGTTCGTTTTTCCCTCGCGCTGTTCGGGAGTGGAATGATAGAGAGATAGTAAGATTGTGGTTCGCTGAACCCTCTGCCAAGCACTTAAATGTGAATTGCAGAGTAATCATGTAGATTTAGATGTAGATAGACACGTTACTGTCTGATTACACCGAGTTCCGGCTGCAGCACAGAACATCTGCCATGCAATATTCTGAATGAACAAAGATGTCGCAGGTGTGCGAGTAAAATCCTTACCATACATGGAGCTTTCTGTGGCTAGATTAGGCAACTAGACAAAACACTGGCTATCTATTACAGTGTTTCGATGTTATGGTGATTTTTTTTTCAAGCCACTGGAATTGTAACTGCAAGAAGAAAGGCACTAAAAAAATCTCAACAGGTCCATTACTGATACACAAAAAGAAGGTGAGGGAGAAACTCTTATTTCTGTAAGGGAGTCCTGCCCTAATAAAAATTTAGTTTGATACAGCATCGGACATATTATTTGTATAGTAGGCACAATGCAATAATGTCTTGTATCAATACGAGGGTAATCCCAAAAGTAAAGTCTCCTATTTTTTTTGTTAGTACATAGACCCGTTTATTTCTACAATTGTTTACATCAGTTTACAGCTTGAACATTTACCTATTTTCCAACATAAGCAGCATTTCTGTCGATGCATTTTTGTAGACTCTGTGGCAATTTTTGTATGCCCATGTCATACCAGCTCTCCGCCAAGCTGTTTAGAAAGTTATGAACCTTTTCTTTCACCTCTTCGTCGGAGCTAAATCCCTGGAACCACAATTAACGCTGACAGATGCTGTGAGACTCTAAAAAAACTCAAACGGGCAATTCAGAACCGGAGAAGAGGAATGTTGAGCAAGGGCGTACACATTCTCCATGACAACGCTCGCCCACACATCACTCGGCAAACCGTTGCTCTCCTGCAACAGTTTCAGTCGAACATAATCACCCACCCACCCTATAGTCCTAACTTGGCGCCCAGTGACTATCACTTGTCCCCTAGGTTAAAAGAACATTTGGCCGGAAAGCGATTCAGCTCCGACGACGATGTGAAAGAAGAGGTTCATAACTTTCTGAACAGCATGGTTGCGAGCTGGTATGAGCATACAAAAACTGCCACAGCGTCTACCAAAATGCTTCGACAGAAATGGTGATTCTATCGAAAAAAAGCTAAACGTTCAAGCTGTGAACTGATGTAGACTATTGTAGAAATAAACAGGTCTACGTATTTATTAAAAAAATGAGGCCTTACTTTTGGGATTACCCTCATAGTTAGTTGAAGTAGTGCTCAACCATAAACTGAATATTGTTTTCTCTTTCCATGGAGTCCCAGTGACAACTGCTGTTGGATGGAAACCACTTTGATCACATGCAGAACTAACGTTGAGATGCTTTTTTATATTTTGTGAATCATTTATTGATCCGGATCTGAGTTAACAGACACTGTACGGCCTTAAAATCGTGATATTCTTCTTCTAAAACACACATTTCGGCACAAGGTAGGAATATTATTGTGTATACAGTGTCTAGGACACGAGAAGATCCGTGACAGGTGGACTGAGACTGGCACGGCTCCTTCACATGCCTGCCACTTAACTGCAGTTTGTTTACGTTTCGACGCACTTATGTGGCCTTGAGCCAATGCCTGCAGCAACCGTTTGCTCTCTAAGACTGAAATCTGGCAACAGCGCTGGTAGCTGCCACGGACCTTCTTTAGCCCCGCAGAGAATAGATTCTTTAGAGAAGGCTTTTACCAGCCTTGCGCCCAGTGAATGTTGACAGTTCTTTTCCACTCTGCTCTGCTAAAGGAGGCAACACTACGTGAGACTGTACCTCGGCATGGTGAGAGAAACATCTAGGGTAAGCTTGGATGGGCAGCAGGTCATCAGAGGGCAAGCGACTTTTTCAGCAGCACCAGGGAATCGGTTTCCACCAGATACCACACTGCGCTCATCTAAAGTAATCATGACAAACGACACGCTAGGAGTAAAATGTGGTGCACCAAAGTCAAAAGTAATAAACAGCTTAGTTATTAAAAGAGATATTTCAACAAATTACTATAAAATGGATGTGAATATATATACATATGGTTTTATAAGCTTCTCATCAAACAAGCTCTACAGAGGTCAGTCACTGTCTTTCCACAATGTGCTTTACAGTCATTCGACAACAACAATGAGGCCTTACTTCAATCATATTCTTTGTTGACAGCGTGGGACTGCTGAAAATCAACACAAACGTTACCTGACTTAATTTTATAGTGTGAATATCTATTGTGAAACCCCTGAACATTCATCTCGGGAAGTTATGCAAAGCATATTAGTTAATTTATAATATGAATTCTAATGAAAATTACTGAAGGTGGGGGTCTGGATCTGCATCTAGCCTCAGTGCTTGTCAGGAAGCAGCTGGAATAAATCTTTAAGTTTGTCTCGCGAAAAGATGTAATATCTGCAATCCCGAGCTTCAAAGGATCTTCCACCTGTGAACCTGAAAGGTCCTCGTACCTTAGTGACAACCAATGTGCCTCTAGAAACGTTCTCAGGTATTCACCTAGGTGGTGCAATATTTGGGCAAAGTGACTGTTACCATCACATTTCTCTTCTGCAGAGTGCCGTCTTATATATCGCCTCTCTCCCATTGTTGAGATCTGGTTGGTCTGCGGTTTGTGTCATCAGCTGCACTGTCAAGGTGGAGGGGGAAGTTTGCTGTCAGGATACGAGTTGCAGTCCTCAACCTCCATGCCACCACCGTGGGGGTTGGAAGCCCTCAAGCGTGGAGGAGGTGCGCGAACATGGTGTGGTCTTAACTATTTGGTACCATGAACATAGCTCGCTGCTGTTGTCCTTTGAGCATGTTGAAGGTTGGGTCCCAAAGCTTACTTAATTGGAAAGCGCTGGCGTTATTTATCAACACATCATGTATCTGGATCTTTACTAGCGTGCTCAAAGCACAATGTCAGTCTGTGGTAAGATCCATTAACTGCACGGCAGATGTAGAGCCCATCAGGGCTCCTCGTCAGCTGGCTATCTTTGATTCTGTTTCCACTTGTAGGGTTTGAAGTTCAATGTCCCGACATGAGTTTCGTAAACAAGCACAACAAATTACTTAAAAACTCGAAAAATTCTCCTTTTAAAATTTTCAAACACTGACAAGTAGGTTTGCCATTTAGTATCATAAAGAAATGCGTAGCAAAATTGTGTTGTAATTATGAAGTTGCTGGTTTGAATCTTGCGAGGAGCATTTTTTTAAAATTCTGTATTTATTAAGGAATGAAAATGTTAATTAATCAATATTATACCATATTTTTCAATACAGATAATGTGTTTTAATTTTGAATTACTGCTTGTATGAAAATAAACTAGTATTTGATATAACATGCTAAATAATATTTTTGTTACATGAAAAAATATTAAATACATTGCTTATACTGTCCAATCCCTAGAAATCTCTAAAAAAAATTGATTTTCTATTTGATGTTTTGCATTTTTCAAAGAAATATCAATTTCCTGCAGATTCTCAAATTTGCATGCAAAAATAGTAATTAAAAATAAAAAATTTACTTTTATTGATAGTTATCATACTGTATTTTTTAATTAACATTACTTATTGCTTGAAATGATGCTATTAGCAAGATTAGAACCAGTAACATTATAATTACAAATGTCACATTCTTTTGCACTGTCTTGTATTGCAATAGGAAACTGACATTCGTGCACTGATCTGTAAATGCTACGACATTGAAAAAAGTCGAATATGTAATGTTCCATTCTAAGTCAGTTGGGATACAGTGTACATATCTCCTGACACACTTTTTTTGAGCTTTGACTATGATGGAAAGAATCTGTAGATATCTGCCTACGTGAGGAGACGATGAGCTGGTAAATAAGGACAACAGCTTCCAACTAATTTGGGAACCAGTCTTAAGCACCCTCAAAGCATTACAGGCGCCTGTTGGGACATCAGTTCATGGTCCACCAACTGAAGAGCTGAGATCGCACACACAGGTGCGCTCGCTCCACATAGGCGGAGTCCCGACTGCCACAGTCGCAGTACAGAAGCTGAGGACTGTGAGTCATGTCTCAGCAGCACAGTACCGTTCCCCATCCACCTCACCAGTGGAGTTGTCTCCTGGGACCCGCAGACCAACCAGAGCCTGGCAGTGGGGGGGAGAAGTTATATAAGACGGCGCTCAGTAGGAGACAAATCAGTCACCAGGAGCGCCTGATGATAACAACAATTCAGTTTGCAGAAATATTGCACCATTTGGACATTATCAGTCTCAATACCCGAGGACATTCCAAAGCCCTTACATGGGGAAGAAGTGTGAAATCAGGTTGTTGACACACACAATTTACCTATAACTGAAAAAAAGCTAATGGTAGATTCCCCACTTAATAGCAAAGTGAATTGGACCGCATGTCTAGGCTCCAAAAAGACACCTGAGTGATACAGAGATCAATTGTGAGAGAAGCAAAGATGCATTTTATCTCTACAAATTGATAAGTTAGTACGTATTGTAAAGAGTGATTGCGGACTGGACACACATTCCTATTTTTCAAACACAATGTCCATTATGGACTATGCTGTGATGAGTGCGACTGCTAACAGACAGGGCGACCATACGTTAGATGAGCTGATAGAGGAGTCGAAACACAACTTTTTCAGTAAGAATGAATCGTCTTGGAAGTAATACGGAGCCAATGGAAGCTTGAGAATGTTAGGAACGAAAAGGACAATCAATGGACGTGCACCTTAAGTTCAGTAAAGATAATGTACTATTGTAGAGGCACATCAAAAACCTTGAGTATGTGATGACAGTTAAAAGGAAAACTTGTAGCCAGGATACTTCAAGCATCTGATGAGGTTCATGCTACATCTGGTGCACTTGTTTGATTGCTCCAAAATTCTCTACAAAGATGGTATGCCTTTATTGAATGTTGTGGTCGTCATTTTGATCACCTTCTGTCATTCACAGTATTGTTGAGAAAACGGTAGAGCATCTTTTCTGATCTTGAGGCGCCTTTGCATACATTGCTCTTGTTGTTCTTGCCATTCCAAAGCACTCACTGGCTGAAGATCATTTACAAGACCATAACTTTCTCTTCCAAAGTTGTTGCACTTAGATTTGTCTATCAGCTCCAATCTGTGAGCTTTGTTTTGGAGGACCCTACATAATTAAAAAAAAACAATTATTCATCGTTAATCACGAAGTTTTATTTTATTAGGTAATAGATTAAATGATTAATCATCATCATCATCGTTAATTGGAAGACATATTTGCATAGCTGTTCTTTTTGTAAGCTGTATAAGAGGTGGCCTTTTGAACTCTGAATGATTTAATGCAAACCAAATAGCTTATACAGGAGGGACACAATAAAACTGACCTTTTAGAGATATCATACAGATTTAGATAGGAAACCCATCTTACTTCGTCTGTCCTGGGTGTGAATGATGTAGGGAACCCAACTCACTTCATCTGACCTAGATACACATGCTATAGGGAGCCCAACTTACTTCATCTGTCCCTGGTATGGATGATACAGGAAGCCCAACTCACTTCATTTGCCCTGGATACAGATGCTTTAGGGAATTATTTCATCTGTCCTATATATGGAAGATATAGAGAGCTTAACTTACATACTTAATCTGCTCTGTGTATGGAGGGTATAGAGAACCTAACTTACTTCATCTGCCCTGTATATGGAGGGTATAGGTAGCCCAATTTACTTCAGCTGTCCAGTATATGGAGGATATACAGAGCTCAACTTATGTACTTCATCTGCCCTGTATATGGACGAGATATCTCTAAAAGGTCAGTTTTATTGTGTCCCTCCTGTATAAGCTATTTGGTTTGCATTAAATCATTCAGAGTTCAAAAGGCCACCTCCTATACAGCTTACAAAAAGAACAGCTATGCAAATATGTCTTCCAATTAACGATGATGATGATGATTAATCATTTAATCTATTACCTAATAAAATAAAACTTCGTGATTAACGATGAATAATTGTTTTTTTTTTTTAATTATGTAGGGTCCTCCAAAACAAAGCTCACAGATTGGAGCTGATAGACAAATCTAAGTGCAACAACTTTGGAAGAGAAAGTTATGGTCTTGTAAATGATCTTCAGCCAGTGAGTGCTTTGGAATGGCAAGAACAACAAGAGCAATGTATGCAAAGGCGCCTCAAGATCAGCAAAGATGCTCTACCGTTTTCTCAACAATACTGTGAATGACAGAAGGTGATCAAAATGACGACCACAACATTCAATAAAGGCATACCATCTTTGTAGAGAATTTTGGAGCAATCAAACAAGTGCACCAGATGTAGCATGAACCTCATCAGATGCTTGAAGTATCCTGGCTACAAGTTTTCCTTTTAACTGTCATCACATACTCAAGGTTTTTGATGTGCCTCTACAATAGTACATTATCTTTACTGAACTTAAGGTGCACGTCCATTGATTGAGATAGAGAGCCCAACTTACTTCATCTGCCCTTACATGGAGGGTACAGAGAGCCCAGTTTACATTCTTCATCTGCCCTTACATGGAGGGTACAGAGAGCTCAGTTTACATTCTTCATCTGCCCTGTATATAGAGGGTATAGGGAACACAATTTACTTCATCTGCCCTGTATATGGAGGATATAGAGAGTCCTACTTACATACTTCATCTGCCCTGTATATGGACGATATAGAGAGCCCAACTTACTTCATCTGCCCTACATATGGAGGATATAGAGAACCCAACATACTTCATCTGCCCTATGTATGGAGGATATAGAGAACCCAACTAACTTCATCTGTCCTCAGTTTGGACAATGTTAAATTGGGCTACCTGTCATAAGATGCATGAAATGTTTTCTGAGCCAATATTATTTTGACTGCATTATAGGTGTGACTTAGCTGATGGTTTAAAGATACAAAAGATACTAAGAGTGCAAGAACATGTGATAAAAATATTCCATTACTGGAATCATAATAAACCACACACTTCTCCTTCGACTGAAAGCACTTTTTTTATCTTAAAACTGTCTACTACATCACCTCTACAAGTTAAGTGACAAAGTCACCTAATTATTAACAATGCAAGACAGAACATAGCCTTTCAGCCACTCATGTGCTGTTGATGCACGGAGTCACCTCTTCTTAACACTAAGAGCATCTCTGTAAATATGTATTCCACACCACAATGATGGTTAACCTTCAAATTGCCTATTGGAGGCAATAGTACCTCATGCCTGAGGCAGCGTTATAGTACTTCTGTATTTTCGTTAAAATGAGATTCTGCAGTTATAATTAAGATTCCTGGCATCAGTTAGTATATACACACTACTCTGTCTTGTTTGATGTAATGGCTACTACATATGTAAAGTCTTCCCCCCCCCCCCCCCCCCAACATTTTATAGCCTTTGCAGTGATTGCATCCATGCCCTTTTACAGTATTTGATTTGGATGTCTGGTCTCCTTCAAACCAGAACACATAACAATTAATTTTTTTCTTTTTAATGTGGTACATTATGTCCTGCAGACATCGTATTGACATCACGGAACATTCTGAACTTTGTTTTGATATTTTTAAGATTCTCTCTGTTTCGCTGGAGCCATTCCCAAAGTAACCAAGACACATTGTGGAAAGCCTTCCTCTCTTCATTTCATACAGAAATAAATAAACCTGAAATGAATGTCATCAATGTACAGTTGCTTTAATAGGTAATAACAATGGTTCAAGTTGACAGCTTAATATGGTACAGGAATAAGCGATTTATGATACTGGTGTAGGGCTGAGAATTCTGTAGACACGGCGATTGCTTGCATAGCAGGAGCAAAGTTTGAACGGATTATCGTACACAGAAAACCTGTGTTACACACAGAATTGCTGAGACGCGATGGAGAGACAGACGGTACAGAATGCTCAGCCAAAGCTAAGTCTATAAAGCTCTGGAGAAATTATACATGGTGAACACAAGTACTTATATAACGGTACAAGTTCGCAGCGCGTTGCAAAAAAAGACAATTGGATTTTACTGGAACAAGAAGTGGGTCTTATGAACCTCTCTGGTTTATGTGGAATCAAGAAGCATTTAATTACTTTGCTCAAAACTAGAGATGGTCTTTGGAGTGGATGTTTGTTGAACAATTTGTACACTGTTTTTTATTTGCATTCACTGCACATATTTTGTAATAGCATGGTTATGAGATTTAGTATTTTCGCTCTCAGAGCATTGTAGATGAAACCCAGTTGTCATTTTTTGCATATAGTGCATTAGAAAAGATTCGCCATTCCACATGTTATGTTATTGAACGAAAAGTGGTCAAGTATACATATCTACATTGAAAAATGCATTACAAAGTAAGAGAGACTCGAAAGAGTACACAGGAAAGACACATACGAGCGTGCAGTCCAAAACACTCAGATGTATGCAATCGCAGGCAATAGAAGGCAGGGAGGCCATTAACAAGGGTTCGGATGTGACGTCATGCGCAGGCGAACAGACGGCGCATGCGCGAAGGTGACTGAGCAGCCGCTAGTGGTACACTGAGCTACTCTACACTACACTACACTACACTACACTAAGCTACAGTACTTACTCTTGCAAGCCACACAGCAGGAATTGCTTCCACCAAAATCGAACCGCACTAAAATTTGCAGCTCAGGTTGGCAACAATAGAACCATAAACAATAGTTAGTTGCACTAGCTGATTAGAAGAACAGGCATAAAAAAAAGAAAGGAAAGAGATAGAGAGAGATTTTTTTTCATACTGATTTAGAGAAAAAAATTTTTTAGTAACCTCTCGACGGTTTATATTTATATTTTTAATTCTGTTGACGTATTGTAGTGTTGTATGCACATCGCTTTAGAGATGCCAGATTTATCTCCGTTATAATTGGTTATTCATTTAAATCATTTACAAAATGTATTGGCTTAGAATGTGAGAGTCATCAACAGACGGATTAATCGGCGTCCAGGAAGGCTCCACACTTTGTCTAACTTTGGGCTAGTACATCACTTTTTTTCCCCTCCAAAAACAATTCCTGCCTTTTTCCACTAGTCTAGAAATCTAAGCACCTAACACAGTCGACAGTATCTCCTAGCTCGGCTAAAGTAGAAACTGAGCTAGATGATTGTACTCGCAGCGTTTGACAGCTGGAGTGGCGAATCTAGGCTAGTTTTGAGCGACGTCTCCTGAGCGCTCATAACCGCACGGAAAGCCACTGGCACTGCACCCACGCACATGGTTCAACGTCCGAGAAACATAAACAACTACAACTATCAACTCTACAGACTGTCTCCCACTAAGAGGCGTTTGTATCAGTGGTGTGGTTTTAGTGTGAATGTTACTGCTCCCAGCATTAAAGGACTGTGGTCGAAGGTCCAAATGACACGTGGGAAGGTCTCGTGTGGTTTTTCTTTTTCCATTTACTGTCCGTTTAGTTTGTGTTGCTGTTTATGGGGAGAATAAACTGATCTACGCTCTCCACAGCTTTCGAACACCTAAGCCACACTGTCACAACGCCCCAACATCGCAACACTGCTCACAGCCGACTACTTTCACTGCACCTGCAACAAAAGTGGAGTCGAATCCTCATTATTTCCAATGAAAGCATCTTATTAATTCTACAACTAATTTTCTGAACAATGTCTTGCGACATATCCATCTTTAACCGCTCCTTACTGGGAAAATTTGTTGCTGCGAATTTCATCTCCGCAAATATTTGTGAAGATTCCCTCCTGCTTGCTACACCCACGCTTCAATAGTCAATTTCTTCTTAGGTCTGTTTATGTTATGAAGAAGACTGTTAATGGCTTCATCTGTTCCGTTTTGAACGGACGATTTTCTTAATGGAACTCTACTCATCTTGGTTCTATGAGTGCGCTCATATAAAATATCTCTGAGTTCACAGCGACAAGTTTCCAAAAATTAGGCGAGGCATGGTCTATATGCGATTCCTATAAAAAAATTAGATCACGTCTATCGTGCTCAATAATTTAACAAGCTACAACAGTTTTTGAGCACGTGCGTCACAAAGATTCCTTTTATTTTCTACGGCCAGTTTGGTTTCGCTTCGAAAAACCATCGTCAGATCTGCAGTAGAAAAAGTACCGTAAATCATTCGGAAAATTTTACATAATTTAATGCTTCACCGTGCATAATATACATTAAAATATGCCTATTACGTATTTGTACCATGGTATTACCGCTAACTCTTTTAATTCGAACTAAAATTATACTTAATGACTTCCCGCGCACGGGGTCCCGGGTTCGATTCCCGGGGCGGTCAGGGATTTCCCCTGCCTCGAGATGATTGGGTGTTGTTGTGTCGTCTTCATCATCATCGTTCATCCCCATTACGGTCGGAGGAAGATAATGGCAAACCACCTCCGCTAGGATCTTGCCTAGTACAATGGTGCGTCCCCTACGCTCCTCGGAGTATGGGACATCATCATCATCATCATCATCATCATCATCATCATCATCATAATATGTAGTACATTTTCGGGCATGGTCAGTTACTGTAACTTTTAAATTCGCCAACTTTCGGTAAAAAACAATCCAGTGTATTCGTATTTTATGGACAAAATTTGAAATGACATTATGATCCTCCCTAATGTCATGCTACTGTTCCATGTAATGACTAAAGTGTAACTGAAGGGTGCCATAAAGCTTGTCGACAATAAAATTTATTACTTACGTTTGACTGGACACTACTCGCGTCAGCTGAATGAATGTTGCACCGTTTGCTATAGACGTATTTTAATGTATATTGTAATTGATGACACATTTGAGTTACGTAAAATTTTCTGAACGATTATAGTATTTTACCTGCTGCAGATATGATGATGGTTAGCGAAGAGCACCGAAATCGGTCATAATAAATAAAAGGAACCTTTGTGATCCATAGATTGAAAAAACTGTTATCAATTAAGAAGACTGCAGATCTTAAAAGCACTAAACAGGTCGTAAGGTTTCTCGATACAGTCAAACGTGCCACTTTTGCGTTTTTATCGTTTCTTTCGAAACTTGTTTCTGTACCTGGGCCATTCCTGTCATATTAGTAGCGTCAAAGCTATGTGCTTACGTTTCCTTTATTTTCGCAGAGAAATTACTCAGAAAATTTGGACTGTCAACAAGGGTGAAAATAGTAGTTAAATAATCAGAGAACATAGTTGCAAAAACGTCGTCTCTAGACTGTAGACTGTTCGGTAGTTTTCGAAAGAGTAATAATTCGTTTGATCATATCACTGAAATAATTGTAGTATTTAAAAATCTTTTCTCAATGCACAACAGCGTTCAAAATACAATGACTAAAGTATCAAAAGACTAAGTGATTTTTCTTTCTTCCATACAACGTTCCCGTCTTGTATTTCACCTACCCTCGAGGGATGTAAATTTCTGCCAGATAAATGAGCAGCCAAATATATATTTATAAACAGTTGCAGTGGAAATCGATTGTTTCTTTCCATATTTTTTCTCAATCTCCAACGAGCTACACCTATGCTTCTGTTGGTGGAGTACAAAGTGATGCGCATGTACTAACAATGACGACAGCTTACTATTTTCTGAAAATATCAAATTCATCGTAAAAATTTTGATAATAATTTTGTAAATATGTTACAAATCTTTACGAGATTGTGTTTAGTTTAGATTTTGTATAGCAGTAAGTGTCTAAAAAAACGATATTTTCTTTGTATGTCAATTTAAAAAAATGGCCAAGTAGTGAAAAGTAAGTTAACAGCGACAAGGTTTGATTCGCAGTTCAACAAGAGTGATATGGGCTGCCGCAATGCCTTGTTCGTTCAGCTTTGTTTTAATTTCTACAACAAAATTAGGAGTACTTACCATTCCAACTCCACGTTTCTGTGGTAATATACCGGAAACTGTAATTCATCTTCCAAATTTTTTTTAGGAAGGAGGGAACCGTAGCACAAATATTTGGGCGATGAATACTCGTTTTATTGAAATTGCTAAATGTCTTGTTAATAAAAATAAATTACGTATTCCCTCGACTCTTCTCACAAAGAATATAAGTGAAATTTACTTGCAGCTCTGGGTAAAGATACAACTATTGAAGTGTTCTGATAGATACTTTCGAATTTGAGTTTCCATCAAAATTTTCACCTTTTATTCTGTAGAAGTGACGGCAGATCACCACGCCAATATTCGTAACACTTGCTTAAAGGTTGGGTTAGAATTTATACTTTGAAATTTACTGAATATTTTAAGTAGGTTAAAATTGTGTTGCGCATTGAAGTTAGATGTAAGTTTTGCCGAATTACTTCGGAAGACAGTGTTTTTAAATAAACGGCTAGTTAAAATTGTTGTTTATTGATGTCTTTGACAGTTTCACTGTGAAAATGTTGGTAGCAATTAAACAGAGATAAAATTTTACAGTCATAGGTAACCATAAATAATGAGCACTTATTTAGTTCCTTGAAGAGACCATTTGTTTTCCTCGCCTAGTGCTGAAATGATTGCAGAAGATACGTGGTCCGATGACGATGAACTCATTCTGGGTTATTCGTTTCTTAGTACGGTGGATTATTCACAGGTATGAGTTGATATTGTTTTGTGTGGGAGTATGGAAACTTTCGTGAAGACAATTTTAGGTAACACTGCAGTATGATTCACAATTGTTTCTACAATTTAGGTTATTATAGTAACGATCAAATATTTTTGATGTGGAATGTGGATATTTAATTTTTGAGATAATTTTGGTTTTGATGTGTGTCGTGGGGTGTGGTGAGGTGGCAAAGAATTTCGACGTTAGAAAACTGCGAATTCCCGTCATTTGGTAAAGGTGCAATAATTTTATACGGATTTAGACGTAAATAAAAAGGGCAGGAATTTATTGTAATGACGGCACAGTTTAACTTTTAATGGTTAGTGTTGAAGGAGAGAGTCTTTTTAATTGGAAAGGATTTACTATTAGGATTGAGATATCGATTTGCTGTCAGCATTTAAGAGGAAGAGAAACGTTTGAGGATTGAAAGCTCACAGAACGCATCGGCGGGGAAATTTTGTTTTCCTGGCGCCGATGAGAAAGGAACATAAAGAACACAAAAAAAGAACACTCATGATAAAACAGTCGACAGTCAGGTGAGCTTATGGAGAAAGCTGTGGCCAACACCAACAGGCAGGGCGATCCAGGGAGTCGGGTGTGGGAGGGTGAGACACACAGAACAGCCGGAAATCTACGACATCGACAACCCAGGCGCTCGGCAAACCTCGTCAGCAAATTGTGGCGCCAACAAAAAAACACAACACACACGTTCACGAAAATTACTGGTCAGTAACGACTACAAAAAAAGCGCAATCTGCTCGAGACGTGTGAAGCTGTTTCATGTGGTGCCGTGTGGAGGCGTATCATCTGGAGTCCAAGCTGTGTGTTCTGTGTGGACGTCTGGTGTTGGGATGCTGCAATACAGTCCCCGTGTCTGTCCAGTTATTCACAAGAACGAGTTGACCAGAGGGACTAAATCAAAAATACTTGACAGAACCACTTTTCGCACTTGTTTCTATGTATGAGCAAGGAATCTATATGTGTGCTGGTAGTGTTTTTGAACCCGCCTCTATATAATCACGTAATCACTTTGATGCAGGAATGGGTAATGTTGTCCTTTTGTTTCCAGCTGCTGACCACAAAACTTTAACAGGTAATTAATTTTGATCAGTAATCTCCATCTTCAGGACGGAAATAAAACAAAAGACCCTTGTTTATAGAATACTTGTCGCTGTGGCCAGGTATGGAGGTGTCTCGCTTGCGTATAATAATGACTTCACATGTTATGTTTTGTAATCTGGTGTACAATATACACGCTTCTGTTCTTTTCCCAGAAACCTCTGTTCTATTTTAGGTCTGAAGATGGCTATTAGAGAACGAAATTAATTGCCTCATTAAATTTTCGTGATCAATGGCTGATAATCAAAAGAAAAATACAATTTATGTCCTTCCATTCACACTCTGCTTCAGTCTGTTTTAAAGTATGTCCAGTGATCTGAAATATAAACACATTTACATATAGCGTGTTCTGCCTATGGGATGATTAAAAAAAACACGTTTTTTCTAGCTGTAAACAGTTCTCTAGCTTTCTAGCTTCATAAGTACTTTTAACTTTACCAGGACTCACGTATGGTTAGGTCTGACAATTTGTACACTTGTCAAAGCATTAAACAAATTTATTTACTTTTATAGACTGTGTTATAGTGTTCTGCTTGTGACAAAAATTCGTCCCCCTGCCTTACTAAAGGTCCGCCACTGATGTCGCCTAAAAATATCACAGTTTAATCTTGACCCTATCCCACTATGAAAGTGCGTGAGCCAGCAATCTCATGGTTTCAAATTAGTTGATCAAGTTGCAACAATTTGAACCGCTGTCAGACCCACACACTCACCAGGGAAGCGAAGCACTCCAACTCAAACGCTTCTAATCGAATACAAATGATTTTAGAGTACGGAGCTGTGTCTTTTCTACCAGTCATAAAGGTCATTTATCTGGAAAACTTTGCACTCGTGAATAAGCGATATTTGAAAGTTAATAAGAGTGTGATCCAAAAGTAGTTGAAGTAAGAGTATTTATACGTGAGAGACTATTTGGCGAAAAGCTGAACATCAAACAAAGTAAACACTTGCAGTACTTCTACAGTCACTTTTCCCCAAGTAGAAATAGCTGTGTTGTATTTCTTTCCTTATTCGCCATCGACGTACAAAAGAAGTGATCAGAAAAAGCAGTAGCTAATGGCACAATATGTACACGTTGCTAGGGCACTATATGAAAGTGCTATGTAATTTCTGGTGCTTCAGTACTGCAGTAGGCCAATATCAAAAGCCACAGTTATCACATTGTCCAAATCTTTGCCACGAGCTGATCGATTCCACTGTCTATATATCACTGCAGTGTAGCTACATATTTACAGGTGGATGACGAATACGGGAGTAACGCAGAACAGTTCAGCAACATGTATGTTAGAAAATACGATTCTGTGTGTATTGCGTACGTTAACATATGTTGTTCAAAGGATTAAATGGCGTCGATCATATATGGGCTTTCAGATATATCTATAGTATCAATTTGTGCCGGTTTGGGACTCTAACCCCATCTGTCTGCATCGAGAGTGAATTTCATGTTCAAGTGCGAAACTGTTTCCCGAATGTTTGTACAGAGTGTATCTGATGTGGTTCAAAGGGCTCTGAGCACTATGGGACTTAACTGCTTAGGTCATCAGTCCCTTTGAACTTAGAAATATTTAAACCTAACTAACCTAAGGACAACACACACACATCCATTTCCGAGGCAGTATTCGAACCTGCGACCGCAGCGGTCGCGCGGTTCCAGACTGTAGCGCCTAGAACCGCTCGGCCACTCCGGCCGGCATCTGATGTGGGATGTGGCCAGTATTTACATAGTGGGCGTGTGGGAAGTCGCCTAAAAACTACATCTAGTCTTAACAGCTCATCAGCATTCGTCACTAATCTGTGAGATGGATTGGATTCGAGGCTGTTTCGCCTCCCTAAATACTGCTAAATGTTTGGCTATCCGTGTGTTTTGCCTTTGTGCCAAGTAACTCCTCTTTTATGACTCCGTGGGTTCGATGGTATTGTTTCTTAAGCGGCTTGTGCTATGTCGTGTTCACATTCGTTAACTTTCAAACATCGATTGTCCACAGATGGAGAGCTTCACAGGTAACTGACCCTGAAGAGGTCAAGAACAGCAATATTTAAGTGTTTTAAAATATTTTTCTTTTAGTACTTCCATTGCTAGTTAGGTTTTAGGCTCTACATGGAAACAGGATGCGTGGCGGTTATAGGGAGCAGCAGTCTGAAATATGTCGCCAGCCCATCCCACAATGGCGAACCTGAGTTACCGGAAGCCTTTCTCCCTTCCCACGCATGAGTCACTTCGGCCGGTGTAAACACCAGTCAACAGTTTCAATCCTGAAGACGACGGCAATGCAGCTGCCGAAAGCTTTCGAATGTTATTCGAAGTAGCTCTGCTTTTTATGGAGCAAGCGATCTTCCTTCACTATACATATACATAACAGTAGTGACCTCACAATTTAATTACTCAAAAAGTATGTACTATCAATATGTAACGAATTTTGACTATTTTTTATCTGTTACGCTCCACTACGCGCTTTTCATCATGTGGTGTACCAAAATGAAAAATGACGAAATTAAGATGAAGCTTGCCCGAAATGTTTACAGCCAAAGAAAATCTGGTTAAAACATGTCAATATGCCTATAAATCAGGTCACTGGAGGCATCTCACACAAACTGACGCAATGGTGACAGACGACAATTTGCACTTATTCAGTTGCACATAGAGGTATTCCAAAATTAACGCTGACAAAATGCCGCATAGAGTAAACAGAGACCTACATACTCTAAACAAAAATAGCCGTCCGAAAAACAGGGTGGGTCAGGAAAGACGACACACGGGTTCGGATAAAAGGGGTACAAGGTGGATGGCCACATTATGGTCTAAGTACTGGCCTTATAAGCCATGGATGGTGGAGATGAAGTTCTTCTGTGGTTTCGAAGGTCCCTGACCTGTCCTCTCCTCATATAATACTGACAGTGCTGGGAATTTGATACAGGGCCGCTGTGTGAAAGTCACGCAAACTTAAACATCAGTTGGAAGATGGACAACCTAAATGTAAAGAAATGGTGTATCCCTCAAATCAGTGCAATCATTTGACTACCACATATTTAATATCTGGAAAGAATAGGGATTACTCAGTGTGTGGTCGGACAATGGTCTACCGCAACGCAGTAGGAGTTGTGGAGACAGCCAACAAACAAACAACCCAATGATTTCACTTTCTTATCTGTAGATGCACGTTCAAGCTATAACACTGGTCTATGAGAGGACATGTGAGCTTATTTCGTGTGCTTGGAATGTAGCACAGGTAGAAAGTGGACAAGTGAAATTTTTTCACTGATTGAAATTTCTGATCTATGAAACTGCGCTAATGGAGTTAAATGAGAAATACGAGTGAGTGAAGGTGATGCAAGATGTCTGTCTGGGTGTTAGTCTTGATGAAATCCGATGCTACTGGTAGACTGAACGAAAGCACATTGACATGTGCGCTTGTGTTTTTCTAATGTTTTTTGTTAGGAGTGCTAGTATTAAAAAGCATTAGATACTGTTGTTGTCACATACTGCACACCAGAAAAGGACAGCCATTCGAGTACTCTGAGGATCTAAAATATCTGATGAATTTTAAATTTGAAGTGTAAGCTCATGAACAAGGACGAGAGCATCTGAAGTGTTTAAGAAGACTATAGAATTGTGTTTGACTGGAAAAATACTCTGTCACATGGGATCTATTTTCAACTATTACCGAGTTGTAGTTACTTCGAACTTGCAGCGTTCACAGACACCATCACACGAGGTGTGTTCAGAATGCAATGGTAATTTTTCTTTTTTGGAAGAAAGTTTATTTATTTGTCTACATCAATCATATTCCATTTAGACAGCATCAGTTAGATTCTACATAATTATGTGAGCTCTTGCACTAATCCCCGAAACAGATTTCGAACTGTCTTTGGGAAAGCTTTTAACCCCCTCTGAGATGCGCTTTTAGCTTCATCAGTGCTTGTGAAACGATGGCCCTTTAATGTTTACCTTATCTTTGGGAAAAGAGAGAAGTCATGTGAGACCATATCTGTCGACTATGGAGGCTGAGGTGACATTACAGTGGTGCTTTCGCCAAAAATTCACGTAACAGAAATGAAGTGTGAGCACGTGGATTTTCGCACTGCAAAAGCCAGGAATTGTTTCTCCACAAACCCAGGCGTCTTATTTTTTGAGATTCTTTCACGCAAACGGTGGTGAACTGACTACGAAGGCATTCCCGGCGTAATAATTCATAATATTCTTCTCGGGTATGCAGCCTGATCGTAACGTCTTCAAGACACAATATTTCCGCGGTCCAACTGTCCGCCATCTTCAGGTGAGAGTGCTGGTGCACGATCTCGCCAGAACTGACTTCCCAGCGCAAGCGGCGGCCTCTATATAGGCCGCAGAAGACCCACAACGCGTGCGCTAGAAGGTACCGTAACCGCCCTCTAGCGCAGTAGACATACCCCGCCGCCAGTGATGGAAAGAGGCGAAATCGAGATATCGCTGTCAGAAATTAAAAAAAATAAAATAAAAATAAAGTAAAATGTTATTCCGACGATAGAACCACAGACCGCTGTTTTTTAATGTCAGACAACACTGGGTCCCAAGTCTTACTTAAAAGAAAACCCTTGTCTCTATTAATAAGATTGTCAGATAACCGAATCTCTATGGATTCTTTTAAAATACAGTCCCAATAGCGAGATGCAGGGGCAACCATTTGTGTCTCGTCATATAGTATTCTGTGTCCCTCGGTGAGACAGTGTTCCGCCACTGCAGACTTCTCAGGTTGAAGCAGCCTTGTGTGCCGCTGATGCTCAACACATCGCTCCTGAATGGTCCGGATTGTCTGACCAATATAAGTCTTTCCACAGTGGTAAGGGATCTTGTAAACACCGGGCTTCCTCAAACCCAAGTCATCCTTAACAGAGCCAAGGAGCGCTCTAATCTTGGCTGGTGGACGAAAAATACTTTTGATGTGATATCTTTTCAGAATCCTTCCTATCTTCGAGGAAATGCTCCCAGCAAAAGGCAGAAAAGCTACCGATTTGCAGGTATCTTCTGGTGGTTCAGGCGAAGGTCCAAACTGGAAAGCACGACGGATCTGTTTATCTGTATAGCCATTCTGCTTGAACACAATCTTAAGATGGTCCAATTCTTGTGTCAAGCTTTCTCCATCTGAAATGGCATATTGCATAAGCTCTTCTCGCCAACGTCCGCAGGACCCCCGTACGCTGGAACGATGGATGACAGCTAGAAGCATGTAAGTAACGGTCCGTGTGCGTAGGCTTTCGATAAACGCTGTGTCCCAGTGTCCCATCATCCTTTCTGTACACCAGAACATCCAGAAACGGAAGCTTTCCATCATTTTCCACCTCCATGGTAAATTTGATGCTAGGATGCAGGGAACTGAAATGATCTAGGAGGCGGTCCAGAGCTTCTCTCCCGTGAGGCCACACCATAAACGTATCGTCAACGTACCTCCAGAAACAGGTTGGTTTTAAGGACGCCGTCTTCAGCGCCATGTCCTCAAAATCTTCCATAAAAAGATTGGCGACTATTGGGGACAAAGGGCTCCCCATAGCCACTTCGTCAGTCTGTTCAAAATATTTGTCATTGAATAAAAAGTACGTCGACGTTAACACGTGGCGACAAAGCCTGGTTGTTTCCTCATCCAGTTTCTCACCAATTAATTGCAAGGATTCTTCCAGAGGAACCCGGGTAAAAAGCGACACGACATCAAAGCTCACAAGCAAATCCCAGGGACTAAGAGACAAGGACTTCAATCTCTGAATAAACACCATAGAATTGGAACTGTGATGTTCGCATTTACCGACGTGAGGGCCAAGAACAGATGCTAAATACTTGGCTAGATTGTAGGTAGGAGCACCCAAATTACTCACGATCGGACGAAGCGGGACCCCTTTCTTATGAATCTTGGGTAGACCGTATAATCTCGGTGGCACGGCAGCACCAGGACGAAGTTTTTTGAGAACGTCGTCAGGTAAAGAACTCTTCTTCAACAGTCAAAGCGTCTTCCGTTTTATCCGTTCAGTTGGGTCGCCCTGCAATGTTCTGTATGCTGAGTCTTCAAGTAAGAGGTCCATCTTTCCCAGATAGTCATCACGTGACAGAAGAACAGTTGCGTTGCCTTTGTCCGCTGGTAGAACTATCAGATCTTCGTCTTCTCTAATGGACCGGACGGCTGCCCTTTCGAGAGAGGAGATGTTACTCCGTGGAGGCGGCGCCCGCCGCAATGTATGTGAGACCTCTTGCCTAATCTCTTCAGCTTGATCCTGCGAAAAGCTGGACACTGCTTGTTCGGTGAACTCTTTAGGAACTCGCAGTGCACTAGTGAGTTAAAATCTAACGCACATTTCACGTCACTTGTTGAGCTTCTTTCGCTATTGGCAACTCAGAGTACTTCCATTGTACGTACTGAGCTTCATTTTCGACGTAATTCCCGTAAATAAATGTTCATTAATTGTTATGACGTGTTTCAGTGGTCCCGTATCGTCGCTGAGTTCATCAATTTCGCTGCTGTTTCTGCTCTAAATTCAGAAATTTGGAAATCTGTATCTAATTCGGCATTAGGTCATAACCATTTGTTGCACTTTTCCCATCCGCGAATTCAACCGTTGATGAAATACTAGGATGTCGAGGGCACTCATCACTTTCAACCTCTTCAGGGTCTGCATCAAAACATTTAAACCACTGATAAACTCCTGTTTTACACATAGAAGGCTCTCCAAAAGCGATGTTTAATATTTCTGAAGCACTGATGCACTTTTTCATGTTTTTTTTTTTTTTTTTTTTTTTTTTGACTTATCAGTCTTGTGACTGGTATGATATGGCCCCCTGCGAATTCTTCTAGAGTACCAACATCATCTCGTAGTAGCACGTGAATTGTACTCCCTCAGTTATACGGGATGGTCCATTGATCGTGACCGCGCCAAATATGTCACGAAATAAGCGTCAAACGAAAAAAACTACAAACAACGAAACTTGTCTAGCTTGAAGGGGGAAACCAGATGGCACTATGGTTGGCCCGCTAGATGGCGCTGCCATACGTCAACCGGATATCAACTGCGTTTTTTTAAAAATAGGAACCCCTCTTTTTTATTACATATTCGTTTAGTACGTAAAGAAAAAGAATGTTTTAGTTGGACCACTTTTTTTGGTTTGTGATAGATGGTGCTGTAATAGTCAAAAACATAAGGCTCATTATTTTAGACGAACAGTTGGTAACAGGTAGGTTTTTTAAATTAAAATACGGAAGGTATGTACGTTTGAACATATTATTTCGGTTGTTCCAATGTGATGCATGTACTTTTGTGAACTTATCATTTCTGAGAACGCATGCTGTTACAGCGTGATTACCTGTAAATACCATATTAATGCAATAAATGCTAAAAATGATGTCCGTCAACCTCAATGCATGTGGCAGTACGTGTAACGACATTCCTCTCAACAGCAAGTAGTTCGGCTTCCGTAATGGTCGCACATGCATTGACAATGCTCTGACGCATGTTGTCCGGCGTTGTCTGTGGATCACGATAGCAAATATCCTGCAACTTTCCCCACAGAAAGAAATCCGGGGTCGTAAGTTCCGGTGAACGTGCGGGCCATGGTATTGTACTTCGACGACCAATCCACCTGTCATGAAATATGCTATTCAATACCGCATCAACCGCACGCGAGCTATGTGCCGGACATCCATAATGTTGGAAGTACATCGCCATTCTGTCATGCAGTGAAACATATTGTAGTAAAATCGGTAGAACATTACGTAGGAAATCAGCATACATTGCACCATTTTGGTTGCCATAGATAAAATAGGGGCCAATTATCCTTCCTCCCATAATGCCGCACCATACATTAACCAGTCAAGGTCGCTGATGTTCCACTTATCGCAGCCATCGTGGATTGTCCGTTGCCCAATATTGCATATTATGGCGGTTTACGTTACCGCTGTTGGTGAATGACACTTCGTCGCTAAATAGAATGTGTGCAAAAAATCTGTCATCGTCCCGTAATTTCTGTTGTGCTCAGTGACAGAACTGTACACGACGTTCAAAGTTGTCGCCATGCAATTCCTGGTGCATAGAAATCTGGTACGGGTGCAATCGATGTTGATGTAGCATTCTCAACACGTAAGGTTTCGAGATTCTCGCGCAATTTGTCTGCTACTGATGTGTGGGTTAGCCGCGACAGCAGCTAAAACACCTACTTGGGCATCATCATTTGTTGCAGGTCGTGACTGACGTTTCACATGTGTCTGAACACTTCCTGTTTCCTTAAATAACGTAACTATCCGGCGAACGGTCCGGACACTCGGATGACGTCGTCCAGGATACCGATCAGCATACATAGCAAACGCCCGCTGGGCATTTTGATCACAATAGTCATACATCAACACGATATCCACCTTTTCCGCAATTGGTAAACGGTCCACTTTTAAACGGGTAATGTATCACGAAGCAAATTCCGTCCGCACTGGCGGAATGTCACGCTATATCACGTACTTATACGTTTGTGAGTATTACAGCGCGATCTATCACAAAGCGAAAAAAGTTGTCCAACTAAAACATTCATATTTCTTTACGTACTACCAGAATATGTAATAAAAATGGGGGTTCCTATTTTCAAAAACGCAGTAGAAATCCGTTTGACCTATGACAGTGCCACCTAGGCGACCAGCCATAGTGCCATTTGGTTTCCCCCTTCAAGGTAGACAAGTTTCGTCCTTTGTAGTTTTTTCGTTTGAGGCTTATTTCGTCGGATGTTTCGCCCGGTCACGATCAATGAACACCCTGTATACTGGATGTATTCGAGTCTCTGTCAGCCTCTACAGTTTTTACTCTCTACAGCTGCCTCTAGTAGCAACGAAGTTATTCATTGATGTCTTAATAATTTTACATTACCCTGTTTCTTCTTGTCACTGCTTTCCACATATTCGTTTCTTCCCCGATTCTGCAGCGAAACTCTTCATTTATTATCTCATTAATTCAACAACTATTTAACGTCATTCTGTAGAAGCACATCCCAAACCCTTCGACTCCCTTCTTTGCCGACTGCTTCATTACCAAACTACGCTGAGCTCCAATATACATTCTCAGAAATTGCTTCCTCAGATTAAGGCCGTTGTTCGACACTAATAGACTACGCCTGGCTGTTCTAATAGCAAATTCTATGTTACATTTTTACAAAAAAATTAATAATCGCCGATACTATCAAATCAGACGTAACTTTTTTTGACAGATGACAAAATGCTAACACAATAAAGTTTATTTTTTCAGACGTATTTACCAGAGCAATAACGAAAACATCCTGCAAGTCGGATTAATATAACACATTAAATTACAACATTCCCGCTGCTATTTAAAAGCATCTTGTACACTACTGGTCATTAAAATTATTACACCACAAAGATGACGTGCTACAGACGCGAAAGTAAACCGACAGGAAGAGGATGCTGTGATATGCAAATGATTAGCTTTTCAAACCATTCACACAACGTAGGCGCCGGTGACGACACCTACAACGTGCTGACATGAGGAAAGTTTCCAACCGATTTGTCATAAATAGCAGTTGACCGGCGTTGCCTGGTGAAACGTTGATGTGATGCGTCGTATAATGAGGAGAAATGGGTATCATCACGTTTCCGACTTTGATAAAGGTCGGAATGGAGCCTGTCGCGACTGTTGTTTATCGTATCGCGACATTGCTGCTCGCATTGGTCGAGATCCAATGACTGTTAGCAGAATATGGAATGGGTGGGTTCCAGAGGGTAATACGGAACGCCGTGCTGAATCCCAAAGGCTTCGTATCACTAGCAGTTGAGGTGACAGGCATCTTATCCGCATGGCTGTAACGGATCGTGCACCAACGTCTCGATACCTGAGTCAACAGATGGGTCGTTTGCAACACAACAACGATCTGCACCAACAGTTCGACGACGACTGCAGCAGCATGGACTATCAGCTCGGAGACCGTGGCTGCGGTCACCCTTGACGCTGCATCACAGACAGGAGCGCCTGCGATGCTGTACTCAACGGCGAACTTGGGCGCACGAATGGCAAAACGTCATTTTTTCGGATGAATCCAGGTTCTGTTTACAGCATCATGATGGTCGCATCCGTGTTTGGTGACATCGCGTTGGACGCACATTGGAAGCATGTATTCGTCGTCGCCATACTGTCGTATCAACCGGCGTGATGGTATGGGATGCCATTGGTTACACGTCTCGGTCACCTCTTTTTCGCATTGGCGGCACTTTGGACAGTGGACGTTACATTTCAGATGTGTTACGACCCGTGGCTCTACCCTTCATTCGATCCCTGCGAAACCGTACATTTCAGCAGGATAATGCACGACCGCATGATGCAGGTCCTGTATGGGTCTTTCTGGATACAGAAAATGTTCGACTGCTACCCTGGCCAGCACATTCTCCAGATCTCTCACCAATTGCAAATGTCTGGTCAATGGTGGCCGAGCAACTGGCTGGTCACAATACGCCAGTCACTACTCTCGATGAACTGTGGTATCGTGTTGAAGCTGCGTGGGCAGCTGTACTTGTACACTCCATCCAAGCTGTGTTTGACTCAATGCCCAGGCGTATCAAGGCCGTTATTACGGCCAGAGGTGGTAGTTCTGGGTACTGATTTCTTAGGATCTATGCACCCAAATTACGTGAAAATGTGACCACATGTCAGTTCTAGTATAATATATTTGTCCAATGAATACCCGTTTATCATCTGCATTTCTTCTTGGTGTAGCAATTTTAATAGCCAGTAGTGTATAATGTGCCTACCACTTTAGTACGCAGGCTGTAACAAAATCACTCCGACAGACTTAGAGGGTTCGCAGAGGAGTTCTTGAGGAACATGTTCCGGAAGCGTTACTCAACGATTCTACAGAAGTTATAGGCCCAGGGAACAGGGCGCTATCAGCGTACAAACACACAGCTACTGCTGAAGGTGTGAGCTAGCAGCAGCCATTAACATTTCTAATTCCGATGATGTGTAGTATCATTGGATTACATTTCTGAACATAGGTTCGTAGACTTATTATGTTGGTCAAAAGGCACGTTCCACATCTCGTCGAAGTTTCTCAGCATCGAGCTGTTGTTTCACAGCCCCCAGTAAAAGGGTCATATGAAGGGGTGAACCTAAAGAACAAAGAATTCCTCCCCTAGGGGCTCCAAGGTCTGGGAAGGGTGGCGTGCTGACTCCATAGCCGTCCTTACCGCATCTAGATGACGGCACATGGCAGAGGATTACATGGCGGTTGGTCGACTTTGCGTTGGACTCAGTGCATGACTATGGAATTACCTCTCAGCATCGCCGACGTCTGGGATGATCGGTGTCCTGACGCCGTGTCCCTCCACAAGGTATTTAAATGACGCCATGAGCCACACGACGGTCGGTCGGAATCATGATAACCTCATTGCCTGATTTTAGAATTTCCTCCCAGCGGCTCTAGGGCCTGGAGAGTGCTGTGTTATGACCCCATACCCCTCCATAATGCATCCAAACATTGCAGACGTTGACACAATGACTGGTCGGTGTGGGAACCCGCGATCACCCGGATTAAGAAGAAAAAGGATATTTCCCAGGGTGTACCGACTTCGGGGAAGGAGGGAAGAATAACGAGAGCGGTGCCGGCAGACCCTCCTGAACGAGAAGACCTAGGACGCAGCGCCCAGACGGCGGGAGAACGGACGTTGCACCTGGACCGCACCGACTCAGAAGCGCCTGAGGGAGGAGAGGGAGGGAGATTGTCCTATATATACCTGTCGCCAGCCCACCGCCGGTCAGTACATCAGCGCACCTGATGATTGCAACGTGGTCGATTGCCGAAATATTGCGTCCTATGCACACTCATACCAGGCTGTTCACCCGACATTTATTTCGTCATAAAATGCGCCTGGAGAAATAGAAGAATTTTTTATGATTGGAATGCCACCTACTGCAAAAATGTTTACGTAATGCGTACCAAGACAACTCTGAAATTCACACTTAAGTGCTTGGCAGATGGTTCATAGAACCATTTGCAGACTATTTTTGCACCATTCCGCTCCCAAATAGCATGTGGGAAAAATGAACAACTATATCATTCCGTAGCGTTCTGAATACTCTCGTTTCAACATGATGGCATTTCTCCCTATGTAGGTGGGAGGCAACATAATATTTTCACACTCGGAGCAGAATGTTTGTGACAGAAATTTTGTGGAAAGATGTCGCCGCAACGAAAATCGTCTTCATTTGAGCAACTGGCAGCACGATTCCCATATCAGATCTGTGACACACTCTTGCCTGTTTCGCTATAATACGAACCGAGCTGCAATCATTTGAAATTCTTCGATGTCCTCCATCAAGCCTGTCTGCTAAGGAGCCCATATCGCCCTACAGTACTCAAGAAGAAGACGGAAAAAGGTACTGTAGGCAGTTTCTTTGGTAGATATGTTTCACGTTCTAAGTGTTCTGACAATGTCTCTCAGTCTTTGGTTCGCCTTCCCTACAACATTATCAACATTATTGTTCCAGTTGAAGTTACTCGTAACTGCAATCGCTAAGTATTTAGTTGAATTCAAAACCTTTATATTTGTCTGATTTATCGTATAACAGAGGATCTCACGTTTTTACTGTTTAGGTCAACTGCCTGTTCCTGCACGATAGTTATCGTGTCTAAACCATTCTTCAAATCCTGTTTCATATTCTGGTGACTTTACCAGATGGTAAGCAACAGTATCATATGAGTAAAATGTAAGAGGGGTGCTCAGATTGTTTCCTAAATCGTTTATGTAATTTACGAATACCCAATGGCCTGTAATACATCCCTATCACTTTGTTTCTCTCAGTACCTTTCCATCGACTATTACGAACTGTGACCTTGCTGACAGGAAATCGTAAATCCAGTACCACGACTGAAACAATACTCCATAGGAACACAATTTACGAGGATAATCCCAAAAGTAAGGTCCCCTATCTTTTTATAAGTACAGAATTCTGTTTGTGTGGCAGTTGGTCACGCGGTTATGAAGAGTGCCTCACGCGCTGTGTGTAAACATGCGCACGCCGCGCTGAGGCGCTCAGTCTTGGCAGCCGTTGAGAATGGAGCTCCCGTTGGATGTTACCACCGAGTGCGAATTGCGCGCAGTTATTCGGTTTTTGAACGCAAAGGGCACTGCGCTGATTGAAGTCCATTGCCAATTGACGGAAGTGTATGGTGAGTCGCGCACGGGTGTCAAAAATGTTCCTAAGTGGTGTTGAGAATTTGCAGCTGGTCGGACCGAAATTCACAACGAACAAAGGAGCGGGAGATCGTCAATTTTTGATGAGACAGTGTTGAAGGTTGAGCAAAGCACGCGTGAAGATAGGCGGATCACCCTGGATGATCTCTGCACGTCGGTTCCTGAGGTTACCCGAAGCAGCGCTCACAGAATTTTAACGGAAACATGGAACTACCGGAAGGTGTGCGCAAGATGGGTGCCACTCATGCTGACTGAGGACCACATGTGGCAACGATATGATGCTCCCAGCGCATTTCTTCACCGCCTTTCAGCCGAACAGGACAACTCTCTGGACACAATTGTCACGGATGACGAAACCTGGGCATACCACCTTACACCTGAGACCGAGCAACACTCACGCCAGTTGATAACTTTCTGAACAGCATGGCGGCGAGCTGGTATAACATGGGCATACAAAAACTGCCACAGCATCTACAAAAATGCATCGACAGACATGGTGATTATGTTTAAAAATAGCTTAATGTTCAAGCTGTAAACTGATGTAAACCATTGTAGAAATAAACAGGTCTATGTACTTATAAAAAAAAAAAAAAACGAGACCTCCCTTTTGGGATTACCCTCGTAATTGGACGCTCCTTGTGTGTAACGGTGTCAAAAGACTTCTCGCAATCTAGGAATATCGAATCATTTTGGCATTTCGAGTCGATAGTAAGCAATACTTCGGGCGAATGAAAAGCTGTTTGTGCTTCAAAAGAACGATATTTCCTGAATCTGTGCTGGTTATGTTTCAGTGGAACGTTTACATGGAGGCATTTCGTAATGTATGAATACGATAAGTGTTTGCAAAATCATACTGCTAATCGCTGTCAGTGATATGCGTCTACAGTTTCTTAGATTACTTCTATTTCCTTTCTTCTGTGCGCTAGTGGTGTCACTGGACTCGCATTCGGGAGGACGACGGTTCAATCCCGCGTCCGGCCATGCTGATTTAGGTTTTCTGTGAATTCCCTCCAGACAAATGCAGGGATGGTTCCTCTGAAAGGGCACGGCCGACTTCCCTCCCCATCCTTCCCTAATCAGATGAGACCGATGACCTCGCTCTTTGGTCTCTTCCCCCGGACAACCCAACCCGCTGCTAGGGTGACCCATCTAACTTTCCAGCCTTTGGGCACGGATACTTCCTCAGGTGAGCGGTGGTGTATTTGCTACAAAAATGACTGCACTGCTCATTTATGACGCGGCACCACATGACTGTTGATTTTATTGTCTCAGAGCATCAGTTCAGGATCGTAACAAAAAAAACTCTGCTTACTGGTTCAGGGGACCAGGCAGAAGCAGTTCCTCGATTGGCGCTGTGGAACTGAGTACGCCCTGCTCCTTTCTCTGGCATGCCTCGAACTGATCCCGATTCCTCTGGATGGTAGTGATACGCAAAGAATGCTCAGCTATGGGCAGCCCATCTACACTCATGCTCATAAATTAAGGATAATTGCAGAATGTAGCGCAACAAAACGTGGCACAACACAAAACTGGCGCTAATAGCATGGGCACATACGGAATACACACGATATAGAACTGTATGTCCACGGTATTGGTGATAAGTTGAGAAAACCGTCCCGAAACACACGTACTACAAAACGCCAGTGTTTCCTGCTCATGTACCCCGACATCAATATGGGCTATGATCAACATGCACACGTACACAGGCCGCACAACGGGTTGGCATACTCTGGATCAGGTGGTCGAGCAGCTGCTAGGGTACAGCCTCCTATTCTTGCACCAGTGCCTGTAGGAGCTCCCGAAGTGTTCTAGGGGTTTGAAGACTTGCAGAGATACGTCGACCGACAGCATCCCAGTCGTGCTTCATGGGATTTATGATTGGAGAACAGGCAGGCCACTCCATTCGCCTGATATCTTCTGCTTCAAGGTACTCCTCGCCGATGGCATCTCAGTGGGACCGTGCGCTGTCATCCATCAGGAGGGAGGTGGGACCCACTGCACCCCTGAAAAGGCGGACATACTGGTGCAAAATGACGTCCCGGTACACCTGACCTGTTACAGTTCCTCTGTCAAAGACATGTAAGGGTGTACGTGCACCAATCATAATCCCACCACACACCATGAAACCACGACCTCCGTACACGTCCCTTTGAAGAACATTAAGGGGTAGGTATTTGGTTCCTGGTACACGCCAGATGAAAACCCGGCGAGAATCACTGTTCAGACTATTCCTGGACTCGTCCGTGAACATGACCTGGGACCACTGTTCCAATGACCATGTAATGTGTTCTTTACACCAGGCTTTACGGGCTCTCCTGTGACCAGGGGCCAGTGGAATACACCTTGCAAGTCTCCGGGCGAATAAACCATGTGTCTGTTCAGTCGTCTGTAGACTGCGTGTCTGGAGACAACTGTTCCAGTGGCTGCGGTAAGATCCAGGGTGATGGTGAGCTATCGGTCTTCTTGTGGTGTTGTACACTGTGGACGTCCCGTACTGTAGCGCCTGGACACGTTTTCTGTCTGCTGGAATCGTTGCCATAATCTCTAGATGACACTTTGTGGCACACGAATGCCCGTGCTACGACCTGCTGTGTATGACCAGCCTCCAGTCGCCCTAGTATACTACCCCTCATAACATCAATATGAGTTCTTTGAGCCATTTTCAACACAGTCACCATTAGCACGTCTGAAAACGTCTACATACTTACCTGCTGCACCGTACTCTGACATGCATCAACACACCTCTGCTTATGTGGACTGCTGCTAGCGCCACGGTGCGAAAACCACAGGTCAAATGCACCACATGGTCATACCCCGAGGTGATTTAAACCCGTAAACCGCCCGCCAGAGCTTTGTTTCACCATGTATCAGCATTATCCTTAATTTATGAGCTTGGGTGTAGTGTCATCTAATGGCTCCACGATGTTGAACCTGAAGTTGCCTTTATGTTTGTTTCATCCAGAAACCCCTCTACTGTTCAGCAACATTTGTATGGTTCCACTAATTGCAGCTGGGTCATAGGAAGGTCTGTAGCCACTGCCGTTTCAGAACTTGCGCTGTCGTAATCCTCAGGTGTGGTTCGTTGGAATCACCGTGACTGGTATCGAGAGGGGAAAGCTCCCTTAGGTGGTCCGCTGACTAATATACTGGTCTCATGTTCCAGAAGAGGAGATGCCGAGCCTCGCCTCATCCATCGATATTTTGATAAGTTCAGATTTCTCCAGTCTGCGGGAGGTACGTATTGGGTCACTTTCTTCAAATAGAACTCTGACTAAAGTATTGTTGTTGTTGTGGTCTTCAGTCCTGAGACTGGTTTGATGCAGCTCTCCGTGCTACTCTGTCCTGTGCAAGCTTCTTCATCTCCCAGTACCTACTGCAGCCTACATCCTTCTGAATCTGTTTAGTGTATTCATCTCTTGGTCTCCCTCTACGATTTTTGCCCTCCACGCTGCCCTCCAGTACCAAACTGGTGATCCCTTGATGCCTCAGAACATGTCCTACCAACCGATCCCTTCTTCTGGTCAAGTTGTGCCACAAACTCCTCTTCTCACCAATCCTATTCAATACTTCCTCATTAGTTATGTGATTTACCCACCTAACCTTCAGCATTCTTCTGTAGCACCCCATTTAGAAAGCTTCCGAACTATTTGTCGTCCATGTTTCACTTCCTTACATGGCTACACACCATACAAATATTTTCAGAAACGACTTCCTGACACTTAAATCTATACTCGATGTTAACAAATTTCTCATCTTCAGAAACGCATTGCTTGCCATTGCCAGTCTACATTTTATATCCTATCTACTTCGACCATCATCAGTTATTTTGCTCCCCAAATACCAAAACTCATTTACTACATTAAGTGTCTCACTTACTAATCTATTTCCCTCAGCATCACCTGGCTTAATTGGATTACATTCCATTATCGTAGTTTTGCTTTTCTTGATGTTCATCTTATATCCTACTTTCAAGACACTGTCCATTCCGTTCAGATGCTCTTCCAACTCCTTTGCTGTCTCTGACAGAATTACAATGTCATCGGCGAACCTCAAATCTTTTATTTCTTCTCCATGGATTTTAATACCTACTCCAAATTTCTCTTTTGTTTCCTTCACTGCTTGCTCAATATACAGATTGAATAACATCGGGGAGAGACTACAACCCTGTCTCAGTCCCTTCCCAACCACTGCTTCCCTTTCATGCCCCTCGACTCTTATAACTGCCATCTGAATCTGTACAAATTGTAAATAGCCCTTCGCTCCCTGTATTTTACCCCTGCCCCCTTCAGTGTTTGAAAGAGAGTATTCCAGTCAACATTGTCCAAAGCTTTCTCTAAATCTACAAATGCTAGAAACGTAGGTTTGCCTATCCTTAATCTATTTTCTAAGATAAGTCGTAGGGTCAGTATTGCCTGACGTGTTCCAGTATTTCTACGGAATCCAAACTGAGCTTCCCCGAGGTCGGCTTCTACTAGTTCTTCCATTCGACTGTAATGAATTCGCGTTACTAAATTATTAGTAATTAAATAATTAGTAAATTATCGAAGTCATGCTACGTTTTCTGCTACTTGCTGAACACGCGTATGCATTGGTTTGCACATGCCGCTACAAAAGTACGGTGATACAGGGCCTTGGTCGAATTTACATCAGCTTTCATTAATCTCCCTTGGGATAGTGACAGGTTTATAAATATAAAAGTAAAGTCAGTAAAGGCATTTCGTTCGTGAAGAACTATTCTAAGTAGTTCCAGGGGACGTTTATAGGTCGTTACACTGGAAAAAACGAGGAAGAAGTAAACTGAGGTGACAAAAGTCATGGGTATCTCATAATATTATGTCAGGCAGCTCGATGTGGTATGGACTCAAGACAACCGTTGTAAGTTCCCAGCAGAAATACTGAGTCATGTTGCGTCTATAGCCGTCTATAAAGGAGAAAATGTTGCCGGTGCACGATTTTGCGCACGAACAGACCGCTCGATTATGACCTGTAAACGATCGACGGGATTCATGTCGGGCGATATTGGTGGCTACATTATTCGCTCGAATTATCCACAATATTCTTCGAAGCAATCGTGAACAACTGTGGCCCAGTGACATGACATCGTTGTTTGGGGGCATGAAGTCCATGAACGGTTGAAAATCGTCTCCTAGCAGCCGAATATAACCATTTCAAGTCAATGATCGGTTCAATTGGACCAGAGGACACAGTCCATTCCATGTACACACAGCCCACTCCGTTACAGAGCTATCACTAGCTTGCCCAGTGGCCGCGTGGTTTGAGGCTCCATGTCACGGACTGCGCTTTCCCTCGGGCACGTGTGTGTGTGTGTGTGTGTGTGTGTGTGTGTGTGTGTGTGTGTGTGTGTGTGTGTGTGTTGTTGTTGTTCTTAGCAAAACTAAGTTTAAGTAGTGTGTCCGTTTAGAGACCGATGACGTCAGCAGTTTGGTCCCTTAGAAACTGACACACAGTTGAATATTTTGACAGGCTGGGTCCATGGGTCCATGGGGCGTGCACAGTACTAGAACCCCACCATAAGCTCTTGGCGACTGAAATCTGGACTCATCTGATGAGGTCACGGTTTTCCAGTCATCTAGGGTCCAGCCAAAAGAGTCAGGAGACCAGGAGAGGCGTTGCACGGGATGTCAAGCTGTTAGCAAAGGGACTCGCGTTGGTCGTCTGCTGCCATAGCACTTTAACGCCAATTTCGCCGCGCTGTCCTAACGGATACGTTCGTCGTACGTCCGTTAGTTAGTTCAAGCAGTGTTGCTTGTCTGTTAGAACTGACAACGCTATTCAAACGCTGCTGCTCTCGGTCGTTACGCGAAGGCCGTCGGCCATTGTGTTGTGCGTGCTGAGAGGTAATGCCTGAATTCTGAGCACACTCTCCGCACTGTAGACCTCTGCATATTGAATTCACTAACGATTTCCTAAGTGGAGCGTCCAATGCCTCATCTCCAATTACAGGGTGACACACGAAATGTTTCACCATTTTGTTTTTGAATATAAACTTTATTGTCAGTACAATATGAAAGGAACATATACTACAATGAAGAGACGTCCATGGAGTTTTGTTCTAACTCAGTACATGCTCAATATGTCCACCATTTCGTTTCCTAACTTCCTTCGAACTAACACTGAAGTTAGTGATTAGCCTACGGCACATGTCTTCCGTTATTTCACTGCAAGCTTGAAGAAGTAGTCTTCTGAGCTCCATTAAATCACGTGGACGTTTCGGGAAATTTTTTTTTCCTTTATGTACCCCCAAAGAAAAGAGTCACATGGATTGAGGTCTGGACTACTGGGTGGCCAATTTTGTCAGTCATGGAAGCGACCTGGAAACCTGAGTTAATGATACGCATGTCGAAATGCTCGTGTAAAAACTCCAACACAGTGTTTGCAACATGTGGCCTTTCTCCATCTTGCATGAACCACTACGTGTTCAAGGGCAAGGCAGTAGCAAGAAGCTGTTGCGAAGCATGCTCAAATAACGCTCGCTATTCACAGTTTCTTCAAAGAAAAAGGGTCAATAAGTCCGTGACTGGAAATTGCTGCCCCCGCTGTAATCCTGGGAGCATAATGTTGTCGTTCATGAAGCACTTGTGGGTTCTCAGTGGCCCAAAAGCGTACATTCAGTTTGTTAACAACACCGTCTAAACGAAAATGCGCCTCGTCTGAAAACCACACGTTGTTGATACTTTCTTCCCTATCCTCCACCCACTAAGCAAACAGTAATCTCTGCTGCTTGTGTTCTTCAGTGAGCTTCTGTGCACAGGTCATCTTGTATGGGTACATATGGAGGTCACTTTTAAGAATGCGTTGAACGGAGCGTCTGGATATTCCCAGTTGCACTGCTGCCTTTCTACATGATTTCCCTGGACTTCTCTGTACAGCAACTCGTACCGCTTCAATATTCTCCGGCGAACAAACAGGCTTAGGCCGAGGTCGCTTCGCTTCCTTCCGGTACAAATTTATCGTACAACCTGTGGATGGTCTTCTTGCAAGGGACCCATCGTGTGTTAAACTGTTGTCGAAAACGCCTCTGAGTCACAATAAGGCTTTTCGTTTCAGGAAAAAGTAACACAATGCCGATCGTTGCGACGTCGTCTGTGTTCCATTGTCAGCCATTGCTGCTTACTCGTCTCCTAGCGGCAGTACCGTGAATTGCACGTCATTTCGTAACTCATTTGTTTTTTCCAAGCTCTGCTCTGCTGAGTCGTAAATTGTGAAAAAAAAAAAAAAAACCAACTGGTACCACAATTCGTGCCCCACCCTGTACCTTTCCGCATTCAAAGTCTCCTTATATCAGTTTGGAAACCTTTTCACATGAATAACCTGAGCACAATTGACAGTTCCGCCAATGTACTGCCCTTTTTTGTGTACGCAGTTCTACCGCCATTTTTTTTATGAGCGTGTCGCTATCCCATGACTTATGTCGGCTCAGTGTATGTCTTAGCAGAACATTCTGAACCTCTTTTGCTTGCTGATAGCATTGTACTGTGTTCTCTAAAAGAAACGTAGCTCCGCCATTATGTGCAGATGACCAAATAATTCCAATAGCCTGCTGTGTCATTCTCAGTCATAGGGCGTCATTCGGATGTACCTTGGAGTGAAATGGAGTCAGCACACCGTCTTCCCCTCCGTTGTCAGCTTCTCAGACGGTGGAAGCCGCTACTTCTCAATCAAGCTGTTCCTAAGCTGGCATCACGAGGCAGAGTGCATCCAACTGCAGTCCTTCGACCGGCAAAATACACTACTGGCCATTAAAATTGCTACACCAAAAAGAAATGCAGATGATAAACGAGTATTCATTGGACAAATATATTATACTGGAAGTGACACGTGGTTACATTTTTACCCAATTTGGGCGCATAGATCCTGAGAAATCAGTAAACAGAACAACCACTTCTGGCCGTAATAACGGTCTTGAAACGCCTGGGCATTGAATGAAACACAGCTTGGATGGCGTGTACAGGTACAGCTGTCCATGCAGCTTCAACTCGATACCACAGTTCATCAAGAGTAGAACTGGCGTATTGTGACGAGCCAGTTGCTCGACCAGACGTTTTCAATATGCTGGACAGGACAGGAATCGAACATTATCTGTATCCAGAAAGGCCCGTACAGGACCTGCAACGTGCGGTCGTGCATTATCTTGCTGAAATGTACGGTTTCGCAGGGATCGAATGAAGGGTAAAGCCACGGGTCGTAACACATCTGAAATGTAACGTCCACTGTTCAAAGTGCCGTCAGTGCGAACAAGAGGTGATCGAGACGTGTAACCAATGGCACCCCATACCATCACGCGGGGTGATATGCCAATATGGCGATGACGAATACACGCTTCTAATGTGCGTTCACCGCAATGTCACCAAAAACGGATGCGACCATCAAGATACTGTAAACAGAACCTCGATTCATCCGAAAAAATGACGTTTTGCCATTAGTGCACCCAGGTTCGTCGCTGAGTACACCATCGCAGACGCTCCTGTCTGTGATGCAGCGTGAAGGGTAACCGCAGTCACCGTCTCCGAGCTGATAGTCCATGCTGCTGCAAACGTTGTCGAACTGTTCGTGCAGATGGCTGTCTTGCAAACGTAACCATCTGTTGGCTCAGAGATCGAGACGTGGCTGCACGATACGTTACAAGCCATGCGGATAAGATGCCTATCGTCTCGACTGCTAGTGATACGAGGTAGTTGGGATCCAGCACGGCGTTGCGTATTACCCTCCTGGACCCACCGATTCCATATTCTGCTAACAGTCATTGGATCTCGACCAACGCGAGCAGAAATGTCGCGATACGATAAACCTCAATCGCGATAGGCTACAATCCGACCTTTATCAAAGTCGGAAACGTGATGGTACACATTCCTCCTCCTTACACGAGGCATCCCAACAACGTTTCACCAGGCAACGCCCGTGAAGTGTTGTCTGTGTATGAGAAATCCGTTGGAAACTTTCCTGATGTCAGCACGTTGTAGGCGTCGCCACCGGCGCCAACCTTGTTTGAATGCTCTGAAAAGCTAATTATTTCCATATCACAGCATCTTCTTCCTGTTGGTTAAATTTCGTGTCTGTAGCATGTGATCTTCGTGGTGTAGCAATTTTAAGGGCCAGGTAGTGTGTTTATGACAGCAATGAAAATGAAACTAAAGTGGTACTTCCAACATTGGAGCTGAATCAGCAACCGTGATAATCTAATATATAAGAAATTAGCAGCCTCGATTGTGGTAATGAAACCAACCTTTACCTAAGTTTCAGCCCAAATAATTGAGCCTACTTCGGAAGATATACCTGAATCTATTTGTCTAAGAGAGCATGGTCTAGAAATAAAACTAAAACAGCCTGAATAGGTATAGTTACGTTTTCAAAATGCGGTATATAAGTTAAGTCTTGGTGTTGACTTTGTACTTATGTACCGCATTTTGAAAACGTAACTATGCCTATTTAGGCCATGCCCTCTTAGAAAAATTATAGGTTCAGGTATATCTTCTGAAGAAGGCTCAATTATTTGGGCTGAAACCTAGGTAATGGTTGGTTTCATTACAGCAATCGAGGCTGGTAGTTTCTTATACATTAAACTAAAGTGGATCTTACATGTATATACTCAAATGGATGGCGAACAGATAACGAAAGTTCTTTGGTGTAGTCCGAGAGATAAAGAAAGAAGAAAACGACTAGCTAATGGAAGGTGGGTAGCTGCCAGAGTGAGGTGGCTGTGTAGAGCCGAGGATCACAATGCCTGAAGAAGTCTACACTAGGCCATTATACAGCTTTGGGTGTTAAATACTGTAGCTAATGATGATTTTATGTTGGGTGTAGGACTTTATCATATTGAGGAGGACGTTTCTCTTAGTTTGTCTACCCTTGCAAAAGTCTGTTTGGATCAGAACTCCGAAACTGTCAGTTACACGCTTCCTTCCAGATAGTACGCATCGCCCCAAATATCCTTCAAACTAGTTCTCTTTACTCAGGCATTGCCGGGATAATTTTCTAGGATACAGTATCGGCAATGTCCCTATGGTTCTGCAGCAGGAATGAACACATGTTGCATCTATTTCTCACTTATCGACCCTAGCACTCAGTTCCCCGTCGGGACCGTTCCAGAGGTCTTTGGTGGTATCTCTTTTTGGGAACCAGCGCACAAATCCTGTGTGTTATTTCTCAGTGGAATAAAGTGTTGTAGTCTTTACCACCTACGGGGTCTCAGCACGCTAGTTCGACGTGTTTTCGACCCTAGATTACTTTCCTCAAGCTGTTATAGGCAAAGTCACTGTCAACTGTTGGAAGAGAGGTCTGATGACGGACTGGTCCTCACTGAGATGATGGGATACCGAAAAACGTTGACGTTCAACAGCTATGTGTAGTTGTTGTAATTCAATATACTGTACTCAACACTTTTACTAAGACATCCCCAGAACTTTAAACAGGTTCTTGTTTAGCTCACACAGTGTCTCGTCGTGAAAGACTGTTTTATCATTATTCATTACAGAGATGTTACGAATTGCCTGCTCCTGACTTGTAGCACGTAGTGTTGGAGTTAAGTCAGCTTCTGGAATGGGGAATGATGATGAACTAGTGCTTAATAATTAAACTGAGGGTGATGGCATATACACTCCTGGAAATTGAAATAAGAACACCGTGAATTCATTGTCCCACGAAGGGGAAACTTTATTGACACATTCCTGGGGTCAGATACATCACATGATCACACTGACAGAACCACAGGCACATAGGCACAGGCAACAGAGCATGCACAATGTCGGCACTAGTACAGTGTATATCCACCTTTCGCAGCAATGCAGGCTGCTATTCTCCCATGGAGACGATCGTAGAGATGCTGGATGTACTCCTGTGGAACGGCTTGCCATGCCATTTCCACCTGGCGCCTCAGTTGGACCAGCGTTCGTGCTGGACGTGCAGACCGCGTGAGACGACGCTTCATCCAGTCCCAAACATGCTCAATGGGGGACAGATCCGGAGATCTTGCTGGCCAGGGTAGTTGACTTACACCTTCTAGAGCACGTTGGGTGGCACGGGATACATGCGGACGTGCATTGTCCTGTTGGAACAGCAAGTTCCCTTGCCGGTCTAGGAATGGTACAACGATGGGTTCGATGACGGTTTGGATGTACCGTGCACTATTCAGTGTCTCCTCGACCATCACCAGAGGTGTACAGCCAGTGTAGGAGATCGCTCCCCACACCATGATGCCGGGTGTTGGCCCTGTGTGCCTCGGTCGTATGCAGTCCTGATTGTGGCGCTCACCTGCACGGCGCCAAACACGCATACGACCATCATTGGCACCAAGGCAGAAGCGACTCTCATCGCTGAAGACGACACGTCTCCATTCGTCCCTCCATTCACGCCTGTCGCGACACCACTGGAGGCGGGCTGCACGATGTTGGGGCGTGAGCAGAAGACGGCCAAACGGTGTGCGGGACCGTAGCCCAGCTTCATGGAGACGGTTGCGAATGGTCCTCGCCGATACCCCAGGAGCAACAGTGTCCCTAATTTGCTGGCAAGTGGCGGTGCGGTCCCCTACGGCACTGAGTAGGATCCTACGGTATTGGCGTGCATCCGTGCGTCGCTGCGGTCCGGTCCCAGGTCGACGGGCACGTGCACCTTCCGCCGACCACTCGCGACAACATCGATTTACTGTGGAGACCTCACGCCCCACGTGTTGAGCAATTCGGCGGTACGTCCACCCGGCCTCCCGCATGCCCACTATACGCCCTCGCTCAAAGTCCGTCAACTGCACATACGATTCACGTCCACGCTGTCGCGGCATGCTACCAGTGTTAAAGACTGCGATGGAGCTCCGTATGCCACGGCAAACTGGCTGACACTGACGGCGGCGGTGCACAAATGCTGCGCAGCTAGCGCCATTCGACGGCCAACACCGCGGTTCCTGGTGTGTCCGCTGTGCCGTGCGTGTGATCATTGCTTGTACAGCCCTCTCGCAGTGTCCGGAGCAAGTATGGTGGGTGTGACACAGCGGTGTCAATGTGTTCTTTTTTCCATTTCCAGGAGTGTATTAATCCAAGTTCAGGGTGTATCACGTACGACGACTGGGGAAGCCTATAGCTCACATTGCAGGCTTACCGATGTTTTCCCCCTGCATCTGCTGCAAAATGGTTGCACGCACTTCCAAAAACGAGGAGAACAAGACAAGTGCCATAACTCGATTTCCCGAAAACTTCACTCAGTGGGACTCAAAATAAGTGACCACTTGTCTCGGCTTACCTGTCGATGCTGGACCGTTTCTGAGAAAACGGCCTTCGAAGTCTTTGACGTTCTTCAGACATCTTTTAGCGCATGCGAAGCTTGGCCCTGCTGGCGGACAATGTATTCGCACTTTCGCGTCCTGTGTTCGAAACCTGACTACTGTTTTTACTTTTTTTCATTTAACTGCCAATGTCTGTAGAGGTTATTACTTGAATATTTTTTGTCAAGTTGGGGGATATATTGACGGTACATTAATTGTACAATTACAACTGGATTTCGCTATACATGTCATAGATTTATAATTTTCAAGGTTTACAATGTTTCTGAATTCTGGAATTCTTACGTCTTATTCTTATATCGATCTCAGTTCATGTATATTATTCTTGTAAGTATTCTCTAGTAAGCCTTGCTAGATTCTCTTCGATGATACCAACTGCAAAAACATTTGAAACATAGAAATTCCAAGTAACATGATCAACACGCAAAGGCGAGTTTGTCACGGCGACATTTCTTCGTATCAGTCTCTTTAAGGGAAGAAACATCGTTAACATTGCTGACGATTTCGCGGCAATCCAAGCATTAAAGACAACTTTTCAGAATGAGATTTCCACTCTGCAGCGGAGTGTGCGCTGATATGAAACTTCCTGGCAGATTAAAACTGTGTGCCCGACCGAGACTCGAACTCGGGACCTTTGCCTTTCGCGGGCAAGTGCTCTACTAACTGAGTTACCGAAGCACGACTCACGCCCGGTACTCACAGCTTTACTTCTGCCAGTATCCGTCTCCTACGTTCCAAACTTTACAGAAGCTCTTCTGCGAACCTTGCAGAACTAGCACTCCTGAAAGAAAGGATATAGCGGAGACATGGCTTAGCCACAGCCTGCACACTACGCTGCAGAGTGAAAATCTCATTCTGGAAACATCCCCCAGGTTGTGGCTAAGTCACGTCTATGCAGTATCCTTTCTTTCAAAAAAAAAAAATGGTTCAAATGGCTCTGGGCACTATGGGACTTAATATCTGACGTCATCAGTCCCCTAGAACTTAGAACTACTTAAACCTAACTAACCTAAGGACATCACACACATCCATGCCCGAGACAGCATTCGAACCTGCGACCGCAGCAGTCGCGCGGTTCCAGACTGAAGTGCCTAGAACCGCTGGGTCACCGCGGCCGACCCTTTCTTTCAGGAGTGCTAGTTCTGCAAGGTTCGCAGAAGAGCTTCTGTTAAGTTTGGAAGGTAGGAGACGGATACTGGCAGAAGTAAAGCTGTGAGTACCGGGCGTGAGTCGTGCTTCGGTAGCTCAGTTGGTAGAGCACTTGCCCGCGAAAGGCAAAGGTTCCGAGTTCGAGTCTCGGTCGGGCACACAGTTTTAGTCTGTCAGGAAGTTTCAACTTTTCAGAAGTCTGGGGCTTCCAGCTGACCAAGAATCGAAAAACACCACAGGAATTTCATCGAACACAGTTTCAAATTTTTTCCTATTCATTATTATTTTTAATTAATTAAGAAAAGCACTCCGTGTTGAGGCCGTAAGTGGCCTATCGGTACCATCCGACCGCCGTGTCATCCTCAGTAGAGGATGTGGATAGGAGGGGCGTGTGATCAGCACACCGCTCTCCCGGTCGTTATGATGGTTTTCTGTGACCGGAGCCGCTACTATACGGTCAAGTAGCTCCTCAATTAGCATCGCGAGGCTGAGTGCACCCCGGAAAATGCCAACAGCGCATGGCGGCCTGGATGGTCACCCATCAAAGCGCCGGCCACGCCCGACAGCGCTTAACTTCGGTGACCTCACGGGAACCCTTGTATCCAATGCGGCAAGGCCGTTGCAAATACATTAACCATACATAGAATTAGTAAACGAATAAGGCCGACGTTATTTCAGTATATACTGGAAAGCATTCGTGTAGTAATCTGCTAAGGGCATGGGAAGATAAATGAAAAACAGAAAAATCGGGTTTCGAACACAGGACGCAGAAGTTTGAAGCCGCCTAGCTAGCCACTGTGTCACCATTTAGGATGAGCTGTTTACGCAGTTAAAACCACATAAAGTACCTTGAGAATTCTCATTGTCGAGTTATCAGTAGCAGTGGGGTATCTAAGGCTAAGCCGAGACATGTTCGCGATTTTTGACCCTTAGTCCCTTGAATAAAGTTTCTGGGAAATCGGGTTATGACACTTGTCGTGTGCTCCTCGTGAATGGTACACGTACGATGCCTGCACGGAGTCTGGACATACGTCACTGGGCCCGATCCTCGGACAAACACTGTGAGTGTGAATCCTATACTGCGCGATTGAGTGGACAAGTGTTTTGAGTTTTCTGGTATATACGAAGGATCAACGAGAGTTCCTAGTGTTGACCTAAGCAAAAACAGAATCGTATGTGAAATGCCAGCATGAATTCAAACGAAAATTTCTTGGTGTCTGCGTTCCCAGTTATTGGACGATACGTAGATTAGTGAAGGAATTTTTACGACTATGACGGGTGGTGCCTGAAGATGGCATCAATGTAATGCCGAAACTGCTAGCACATCAGAAGTTCATAAAATAAATTTCTACAATACATACGGCTGTTGGTAAATTACTGCCTCGAGAAATTTTTAAGGATAGTTTAGACTGTTGGTGTAGAATCCCTTCTGAGTGTTAACAGTCGTGACAAAAATGCTGACGCTTATGCGAGTCGTATCATAATGTACGAATCAGATTTTTTCTTATGGTGCTCATCATTATAAAAGGTAACTTTGACAGTTGGTGTAGAGCCCTGATGGGGCGTAAATGATCGTGGCGGAATATGAAGTGCATTGCTGTACCAGATGGTATCGTTGAAACATTCCTATGGAGCAGTCACTCATCATCATAATCATAATCATCATCATCAATGATTGTTTTGGTTGTTGATGTAGGACCCCGGTAGAGCATTAATGGCCATTGTAAAATACACAGTTTATTGCTGGAGTATATGCTGATTGCATCAGATGGAAATGCTGAAACGTTTCTACAGAGCAGTTGATCATCATCATCATTATGATCATCATCATCATCATCATCATCACAATCATGAAGGATGGTTTTCACTGTTGGATTAGGATCCCCATAGGCAACGGCATAACACAGAGCACGACCCTGAAGTCTAGGCACGTGGACGAGATGGTACCAGCAAAACGTAGCTGTGGAGCACTTGTTTATCGTCATCGTCAGGAATAGTTTTGGCTGCTGGTGTAGGATCCCTGTAAGATGTTAATGGTGAAATACAACGTAGCACTGACAGTATACATCATTACCTAAAGATGACGATGCTGTGACATTTATTAGAACAGATGTACCAAAATAGCTAATTATAGTAACTAAATTTTATTCGTGACTTTTGTCACCATTGTCAAGTAGGTCTAGACTGAAGTGACGTCCATATTACGTAGTTGTATTGTATGTTTACTGGGACCTAGAAACGACGGAGAGGCTCCATCCCCACCGCAGCCGCAGTGGTCCACAACCCCACGACGACTACCGCAGTCCACTTCACCCCTCCGCCACCCCACACAGAACCCAGGGTTACTGTGTGGTTTGGCCCCCGGTGGTTGCCCCCCCCCCCCCCTGGACATTCCAGCTCCCCCCCTCCCCCCCCGCCCCCAGGGAACGTTTCACACCAGACAAGTGTAACTCCTATATTTGCGTGGTAATGGTGGGGTACATGTTTGTGCAGCAATCTCCGACATAGTCTAACTGAGGCAGAGTAAGGGGAACCAGACCGCATTCCCCGAGGCAGATGGAAAACCGCCTAAAAACCATCCACAGACTGGCCGGCTCAGCGGACCTCGACACAAATCTGCCGGGCGGATTAGTGCCGGGGACCAGGCACTCCTTCCCACTCCGGATAGCTGTGCGTTAGACCGCTCGGCTATCCGGGTGGGCATATTATGTAGTTAGTGGACTGTCTTATAACTAGCCCACTAAGGACGCAATATGGACGCCACATCAAAGTAGATTGTATTTGACAATGGTGATAAATGCTGATAAAGTCTGCAGTGAATAAAGATTAGTTATTATAAGCAGCTATTTTGTGCATCTATTGTAATGATTATTTGGTTATCGGGTATATATAGGGTGATAAAAAGTCAGCATAGATTTGAAAACTGAATAAATCACGGAATAATGTAGATAGAGAGGTACAAATTGACACACATGCTTGGAATGACATGGGGTTTTATTAGAACCAAAACAATACAAAAGTTCAAACAATGTCTGACAGTTGGCGCTTCATGTGATCAGAGTAGCAATAATTAGCGTAACAAAGTAAGATAAAGCGAAGATGATGTTCTTTACAGGAAATGCTCTATAACTCCACCATCATACCTCAACAATAGCTGTAGTCGAGGAAAAATGTTGTGAACAGCACTGTAAAGCATGTCCGGAGTTATGGTGAGGCATTGGCGTCGGATGTCGGTCGATCACGATACACTTGCGACTTCAGGTAACCCCAAAGCCAATAATCGCACGGACTGAGGTCTGGGGATCCGGGAGGCCCAAGCATGACGAAAGTGGCGGCTGAGCACTCGATCATCACCACACGACGCGCGCAAGAGATCTTTCACGCGTGTAGCAATATGGGGTGGAGCGCCATCCTGCATAAACATCGTACGTTCCAGCACGTGTTTATCAGCCAGGCTGGGGACGATGCGATTCTGTAAAATATCGGCGTACCTCTCACCCGTCACCGTAGCAACACTGACGTTTTGCTGTCCAGCGCCATCTGTGTGACATTTTGTGAATTTTGTTTTTTTGGGGGGGGCCCGGGGGGGGGGTTAATAAATCCCCACGTCATTCCTAACATGTGTGTCAATTTTTACTTCTCTATCTACATTATTCCGTGGTTTATTAAGTTTTGAAATTTATACTGAATTTTTGATCACCCGGTATTATGCTGCTGGACCTAAAGGAGAGCATTTTCTGTGACGGCGTTAGATTTTGCCAACGATATTCAGAACCTCAGGAACATGGTTTAGTATACCTGGGAAAGCTTTAGATGCAGATGCATTTCGACCATAATTCTCATTTGAACACGGGTTCTTTCGAGAAGTAATGAGAGTGGGGGTGAGCCTACCTCTGTTGAAGAAAAGTACGGCTGCTGGAGAGCGGAAGTGTTGCGAGTGGTGTAGCGAGAGGTGTAGGTGTCAGTGTGAATGTGTGTGTGTGTGTGTGTGTGTGTGTGTGTGTGTGTGTGTGTGTGTGTGTGTGTGTGTGTGTGGCGAGCAGCAGGCGGTGAGGAAGAGGCGTCACCTTGAAACCGTCATAGGTCCAACTGCCTAGCTTCAAGACACACGTCTGCACGTCGTAGGGAAAGAACTCAACATCGATAGAGCAGGAGGACTTGTAGACCGCCGGCGGCTGCCACATGACCAGTCCCGTGTAGTAGACGGTCGCCTTGGTCTTGATGGTCACCTCGTAGCTCCCGTCGGCGCTGCAACCGACAAAGCGGTCCCGTACCGCAGGGTCAGTCTCCGAGCGTTCCCCCGGGCTCCAGGAGGCGGCGGGGGTGGCGACTGCACGGGACAGCTGGAGGCTCCGGTCTGGCGGCCTGGACTCCTGCGGGCAGCGCAGCAGCGGCCGCACGCACACCCACACCCACATCCACATCCACACCCACACACCCACACCCACACACGCTCACCCACCCACCCATACATACACACACACACACACACACACACACACACACACACACACACACACACACCCATACACACACACACACACACACACACACACACACACACACACACACACACACACATACACACGTCGCAGCAACGCCAGCGCTATAAAGTCCACATACATGTCTACGCGATGCCTCGGACGAGTTGTCATCCGAGGCTCGTGCCGTACAGCACTGACACTGGTCACATCTGCCGTGCATTGACCAGATCAATGAGCACCACCACTTACCACACTCACGATGGACATGTAAAATTTTTACGCAGGAAGAATATAATAAATCCCGAACCAACGTGCCTCTCCCTCCTGCCATACACCACATTTTAAAACTGTCCCAGTGAAGCCAAAATAAGCACACTGCTCAACCAGCACCAAACATATGAATTGGTGAAGTCAACACCACAATATACAACACTGAATGATAACACTACATTACTTACTCCAATAAGCTTGCACAAAAATACAATTGTTTTTTCGCTACTTAAAATAAAAAGAGAGAATGAGAGGTAGACAGAATGAGAGAGACAGAGAGATATAATAGAAATTAAATTTTATTTTTAAGTTACTGCTCAGCTGTGTTTAACGTGTTAACTGGCAGCAGAGCCAACTTTTAATGCTGCCTGAAGCATGCAGATGGTTACAAGACAATACCAGGTAATGGTTGGGATGACATATTGGTAGGATAGGAATGGGGTTCAGAATGCACCAGCCCACAGCATCCGTTGCGACAGGGTTGCCAACAAGACATGCACTTGCTCTCATTGGACTTCACAACTACATATTGCTACTTTTCACAAGTCACTACATTGTGGAACGGTACTAATTCTGCTGAACACTGATTTTGACCTGTCGAAACTCTAACGCTAATGCTGAGTAAGTGATAAAGACGACAAAACAGCGAAGGTCATTAGTCTGCTCTCCATCCCTCAGGACAGAAACAGAGTGCCTAGTCTAGCCCCATGTATTGTAACTTGTGTGTGCTAGTGCGAGGAAGTGTTCAAAGTGTTAGCGTAGCGAGTATCCGAGGCGAAACGTGCGAACAAACTCAGTATTCACCAAGTGAGATGTGTGAACCGCCTAAAAACAACATCCAGGCACACCGATCCCTCGTTTTTAATCCACAGGGTGGATTCTATCCTGCGCCAATGTGCCTTCCCGTCCCAGAAACGGTCATATAACACACGCGCCTCTCCAGTTGGGTATAGCATCCCTACCATCACACACAGAGAGGCTCTGCTATAAAGGCGAAGCAGACTACTGCCTAAGTCGCAGAAGATTTGCAGGTGCCACATTTTCGGACAAAAGCTGTGAAAGCGTGCAGCCCAGTGAGAGATTTTTCATAAATTTTGTTTCAAAAAAATGTTCAAATGTCTGAAATCTTATTGGGCTTAACTGCTGAAGTCATCAGCCCCTAAGCTTACACACTAGTTAACCTAAATTATCCTAAGGACAAACAAACACACCCATGACCGAGGGAGGACTCGAACCTCCGCCGGGACCAGCCGCACAGTCCATGACTGCAGCGCCACAGACCGCTCGGCTAATCCCGCGCGGCAAATTTTGTTGACACATGGCAGTATGAGATTGCGTGGTTAGTAGTTCGGAGGTGGCAGGAGTGAATATTTTGAGTTAAAGCCACATAATTGTTTTACCACATTTATTCAATTAAATATCTCTTATCTCAAACCGAGCGAGGTGGTGCAGTGGCTAGCACACTGGACTCGCATTCGGGAAGACGACGGTTCAACCCCGCGTCCGGCCATCCTGATTTAGATTTTCCGCGATTTCCCTAAATCGCTCCAGGCAAATTCTGGGATGGTTCCTTTCAAACGGCACGCTGACTTCCTTCCCCGTAACAACCAACCAATCAAACTCAATGCTGATTCTTGTACTCCAGTCAGATGCAACTGCACAGTAATACAATACTCATAGATAAGGAAACAGCCAATACTAGTGTAAAATCCATATTTTTAGGTATCGCTATGCTGATGACTTTTAACGCCTGCATTACTCGACAAAGTGGATCGTAGGCCGGATTTGGGGAGAAGTAACTTGCTGACATGACTAGGTACAGCAAAACTGCAGCTAGAAGTTCTACGTGTTGCTGCCCAGCAGGCGAAGCACTGAAAGTGATTTCGGAAATGGCTCTCGACGATGACAAAGAAAAGGGAGTGAATGTACCGTCGAAAAGACGACAGAGCATATAAGCAATATACACTGCCTTGAGAAGTACTCAAAAGAGGATATGGGAACGAAATGAAACTTCACTGGTTGACAGAGTAAGTGGGTGTTATTTCAGATGTTACATATGAGGTCATCAGTCGCCTAGAACTTGGAACTACTTAAACGTTACTAACCTAAGGACATCACACACATCCATGCCCGTGGCAAGATTCGAATCTGGGACGATAGCGGTCATGCGGTTCCAGACTGAAGCACCTAGAACCGCTCGGCCACAGCGGCCGGCACTTAACCGTATAAACCCACTTATGAGTGCGATGTTGCACCCTGTCTGGTATGAGTACATGCACTTATTGGAAAGTGTTCCACAAAACCGCTTATCTTCTCCTGAGACAAGATTGCGCAGAACTGTTTCAAACATTCCTTCAAAAACTGGCACTTGAACGGAGTTGGCGCCTGAGATAGTCCACACGAGTTCCGTCGGGGACAGGTCTGCGTATTTTCCTGCCCATGGGAGTATCTTAACATCACACACACGGAGATAAACGTGCAATGTTTGGACGAGTGTGGTCCTGCTAAAAAATGCACATGAGAGGTAATGAAAGAGTACGCAGGACGCCCGTGAGGTGTTGTTGTGCCTGCTGTAACTCTCGTAACTGGGAACTGCAACTGTGATCATTTAGACCAAGTCTTGTCATTGCCTCACTTTTTTTTCAAAAGCAGTATAAGTCTGTCATGTGCAAAATTACAGAAGGAAGGTCTCAATGCTGAGATGCGTGAGCCTCAAGTGTGTAGAAGCAAAACACAGGCAATAAATATCCCATTGAAGTTAAGGATAAATGCGTCGTTAGGTATCAATTTTTGCGATTTTTGAGTAGTGCGATGGAATACCAGCTCTGAAAAAACTTTTGTTACACAGAAGTGCACTTCAAGTGGAGTAACGTACGAGGCGTGTTTTTTAAGTAAGTACCGCTTTGAAATTTAAAAAAGACGTGCTAAGATATCTCAATAATTTTATTTTCACATGAAAGCCTGTACCTTATTCTATGCCCTGACGCCATTACAGTCTGATTATTCCTTGTTTAGTTGTGTACTGAATGTTTACGATGCCTCCGATAATCGTTGAGTCCCGCCGACTGTGAAGTACGGGCTGTTATAAGATTTCTTAGTGCTAAAGGCCTAAAAGCGATTGATATTCGTCGTGAGATCTGTGCAGTTTACGGAGAAAACATTATGAGTGAGGGAATGGTAAGAAAGTGGGTGAGAGCATTTAAAGATGGCCGCACAAACGTGCGTGATGAACAACGGGGTGGACTTCCTTCAGTGGTTAATGCAAGTTCGGTGCAGGAAGGGGACAATAAGGTGAGAGAAAACAGACGCTTTAAGATATCCTCCTTGCGGGATGACTTTCCTAACGTTTCTCGTAGTGGTTTGTATGGCACTGTGACCGAGCACTTGAATTACCGAAAATTGTGCGCACGCGTGGTACGAAAAATGTTGACGGATGTGCACAAAACCAAACTTGTAGACAGTGCAGTTACTTTCATTGAGCTGTACCACAACGACGGTGATGATTTCTTAAGCCAAATTGTTGCGGGCGATGAAACATGGGTGGCCTACGTCACACTAGAATCAAAGCAACAGTCCACAGAAGTTGAGCAAGGGCTTCGTTTTGCTGCAAGACAATGCTCGTTCGCATGTGGCGAATCAGACCAAAGATCTCATCACATCTTTCCGATGGGAAACTCAAGATCATCCTCCGTACAGCCCCGATCTTTCGCCCAGTGACTACCGTCTGTTCCTGCACTTGGAGAAACACCTGGGTGGTCAGCGTCTTCAAGACGATGACGAAGTCAAAACAGTGGCGATGCAGTGGTTAACAAGTCAGGCGGCAGACTTCTATGAGGAGGGTATTCAAAAACTGGTTCAACGTTATGACAAGTGCCTCAATAGTGACGGAAATTATGTACAAAAATAGATTAAGGTACAGGATTTCATGTAAAAATAAAATTATTGAGAAATCTTAACAGGTCTTTTTTAAATTTCAAAACGGTACTTACTTAAAAAACACGCCTCGTATAACTGAGAACGTTTACTTTGTCTAGTTTCAAAAGGTACTAAAATAAACGAGTTGTAATATACACTGACGAGACAGCATAAGTTAAGAAATCATGTTGAAATGATTCATTAGAGTTTAGTTGTTCAGTGGTTCATTTATTCGAAAAGTGGATTCAGACACATTACTTAGTAAATGAACGTTGTCAAAGTATGCGGACAGTACTGTTAAACAAAGTCGTACACAGGTCGTACACATTTAGCGTTTAACGAGATTCCAACTCCCTTCCGTATCCTTCGGGCATTAAAAATTATGGTGCTGTCTCTATGGACAGGTTTTCTGTTCGCTTTGTGAGGCCGTAAATTTAGATCCGTATAAATAATATAAATTAACCCTACAGGCCAAAATCATTTCTTTTACAGTCACATTCCATGTTCTTCTACAGTGACTGTTAAAATTTATAAACAGGTTTCTGAGAGACAGCTAACAGTTACATATTATTATTATTATTATTATTATTTTATTATTATTAAACTGCAACAAATGTTTTTAAAATACATCATTTCAGAATCATAACTGGTTTCGTGCTGGCAGGACCAATTTCAGACAGCTAACTTGCCCTTGTAGATCCTGCAATTCTCTGTGTTAAAGTGTCCTTCGTCCATGAAACTTGTCTCTTGCAGTGCATTGATTTTCAGGTTAAATTTTCCCATTGTGTTGGTGAGTTGTTTTAATTTGCCTGTTTTAGTGAGGGTGTTTCCATTAATGGTGTCAATAAAATTTTGACGTTTTGAGTGTGTGAGACGTCTATAAGAAGCTAGGGTGTTACAAAAAGGTACGGCCAAAGTTCCAGGAAACATTCCTCACACACAAAGAAAGAAAATATGTTATGTGAACATGTGTCCGGAAACGCTTACTCTCCATGTTACAGCTCATTTTATTACTTCTCTTCAAATCACATTAATCATGGAATGGAAACACACAGCAACAGAACGTACCAGCGTGGCTTCAAACACTTTGTTACAGGAAATGTTCAAAATGTGCTCCGTTAGCGAGGATACATGCATCCACCCTCCGTCACATGGAATCCCTGATGCGCTGATGCAGCCCTGGAGAATGGCGTATTGTATCACAGCCGTCCACATTACGAGCACGAAGAGTCTCTAAATTTGATACCGGGGTTGCGTAGACAAGAGCTTTCAAATGCCCCCATAAATGGAAGTCAAGAGGGTTGAGGTCAGGAGAGCGTGGAGGCCATGGAATTGGTCCCCCTCTACCAATCCATCGGTCACCAAATTTGTTGTTGAGAATCGTACGAACACTTCGACTGAAATGTGCAGGAGTTCCATCGTGCATGAACCACATGTTGTGTCGTACTTGTACAGGCATATGTTGTAGCAGCACAGGTTGAGTATCCCGTATGAAATCATGATAACGTGCTCCATTGAGCGTAGGTGGAAGAACATGGGGCCCAATCAAGACATCACCAACAATGCTTGCCCAAACGTTCACATAAAAGCTGTGTTGATGACGTGATTGCACAATTGCGTACAGATTCGCGTCAGCACACACATGTTGATTGTGAATATTTACAATTTCATCACGTTGGAATGAAGTCTCATCCGTAAAGAGAACGTTTGCACTGAAATGAGGATTGACACATTGTTGGATGAACCATTCGCAGAAGTGTACCCGTGGAGGCCAATCAGCTGCTGATAGTGCCTGCACACGCTGTACATGGTACGGAAACAACTGGTTCTCCCGTAGCACTCTCCATACAGTGACGTGGTCAACGTTACCTTGTACAGCAGCAACTTCTCTGACGCTGACATTAGGGTTATCGTCAACTGCACGAAGAATCGCCTCGTCCATTGCAGGTGTCCTCGTCGTTCTAGGTCTTCCCCAGTCGCGAGTCATAGGCTGGAATATTCCGTGCTCTCTCAGACGCAGATGAATTGCTTCGAACGTCTTCCTGTCGGGACACCTTCGTTCTGGAAATCTGTCTCGATACAAACATACAGCGCCACGGCTATTGCCCCTTGCTAATCCATACATCAAATGGGCATCTGCCAACTCCGCATTTGTAAACATTGCACTGACTGTAAAACCACGTTCGTGATGAACACTAACCTGTTGATGCTACGTACTGATGTGCTTGATGCTGGTACTGTAGAGCAATGAGTCGCATGTCAACATAAGCACCGAAGTCAACATTACATTCCTTCAATCGGTGGTGAATCGAAGAAGTACAGCACATACTTGCGATACTAAAATGAGCTCTATTATGGAAATTAAGCGTTTCCGGACACATGTCAACATAACATCTTTTCTTTATTTGTGTGTGAGGAATGTTTCCTTAAAGTTTAGCCGTACCTTTTTGTAACACCCTGTATATAAAGTTATGAAAATTAGTTATTCCCGCATACGTGCTACTTTAACAGATGAAACGCGCCTATGGTTCCATCAAGCTTTGTGTGTGTCTTTTCGTTTGCCGAGAAGCTATATGATAGGAAACGGGTCTGCCTTCTCCACGTCTTGTGCCAACAGGAGAAGGAAAACATGCCCCGGATAGCTGGCAGGAGGTAGAGGGGGGGGAGGGGGGGGAGTGTTATTGGATGTGGAATGCGCTGACTGTCGCGGGGGGGGGGGGGGGGGGGGGTGGATGGCAATGGGTAGAGATCGGGTGTGGACAGCGAGCGCAGATTCCGCTGTGAACTAAACTGCCCGATAGGCGGCGGGATTACGTCTCTGTGTGTGTGTGTGTGTGTGTGTGTGTGTGTGTGTGTGTGTGTGTCAGCGCGGGGGAACGTGGGGGAGGAGGGGGCAGAAATCCCCGCTTACTGGCAAGCGGCCGGATTTGACGGAGCAGGAATTCGGGACCCTGTGTTGAGGGCTGTGATTGCCGATGCGGCGATAACACGGACGTTGTCAGCTGTGAACCACAACGAGGCAGGCACGTTGGCAGCACTGGCGACGAGGCGAGTTAAACCTCTGTACATGCTTGTTGTTGTTCTTTTCGTTACAAAGAGAGTTCTCTATGACTGGGGCTGACTTTTTGAAACCATCTATGCGGTTGTGTAGATTAGGGTGCAAGGTATCACACCCTGTAGCCATTCCGACTCATGCACCCACATTTGCAAGTAATTGATAAAAAGAATAGTTAACTTCGCATGATGCTCTAAAGCAGTGACAGTGAACCTGGTTTCTATCGCCCATTTCTAGGCATTCATGCTTTAGTGCTGCGTGGCAGGTGGTATGGATTTCAAAATCATTTTCATTAGTTTTCATAAAATTTTGTCATGAAACTTTTCGTAAGTACTTATTATTACACCGGCTAATCAAAAAGTCAGTATAAATTTGAAAACTGAGTAAATCACGGAATAGTGGAGACAGAGAGGTACCAATTGACACACATGCTTGGAATGACATGGGGCTTTATTAGAACAAAAAAAAAAAAAAAAAAATACAAAAGTTCAAGAAATGTCCGACAGGTGACGCTTCATCTGATTAGAATAGCAATAATTAGCATAACAAAGTAAGACAAAGCAAAGATAATGTTCTTTACAGGAAATGCTCAATATGTCCACCATCATTCCTCAACAGTAGTTGTAGTCGAGGACTAATGTTATGAACAGCACTGTAAACCATGTCCGGAGTTATGGTGAGGCATTGGTGTCGGATGTTGGCTTTCATTGGCTTTCAGCATCCCTAGAGATGCCGGTCGATCACGATACACTTGCGACTTCAGGTAACCCAAAAGCCAATAATATGGGGGACCTGGGAGGCCAAGCATGATGAAAGTGGCGGCTGAGCACACGATCATCACAAACGACGCGCGCAAGAGATCTTTCATGCGTCTAGCAATATATATATATATATATATATATATATATATATATATATATATATATGTGTGTGTGTGTGTGTGTGTGTGTGTGTGTGTGTGTTCTAACAAAACCCCATGTCATTCCGAGCATGTGTGTCAATTTTACCTCTCTACTTACATTATTCCGTGGTTTCTTAAGTTTTCAAATTTATACATACTTTTTGATCACCCAGTATGTTTGCGATTCTGCGTTAAAATTTTGTGAAGTTGCTTCCTTACTTCATAAATCGTCATTATAGTGGGACCGGCAGGAGTTTAGAAAATTTTACTACTGACACAGATACAAAAGTGGACGGTAGCTAAAATAGAATGATTACTCCTGCTCTACAGCTCTGAAAATGGTGGGTCTACACAGAATGTAATGGTTAATGTGAATTCTCCATATACAGATGGTTGTGTGCTGGAATTTCTGGAAGTGTTTTGAAGTTTGTATTCCTTACCCGAATGATTTTGAAAATTATTTTTCAAATTTGTTCAAATGGCTCTGAGCAGTATGGGACTTAACATCTGAGGTCATGAGTCCCTTAGAATTCAGAACTATTTAAACCTAGCTAACCTAAGGACGTCACACACATTCATGTCCTAGGTCGGATTCGAACCTGTGCCGGCCGGGGTGGCCGAGCGGTTCTAGGCGCTACAGTCTGGAATCGCGCGACCGCCACGGTCGCAGGTTCGAATCCTGCCTCGGGTATGGATGTGAGTGGTGTCCTTAGGTTAGTTAGGTTTAATTAGTTCTAAGTTATAGGGGATTGATGAACACAGAAGTTAAGTCCCATAGTGCTCAGAGCCATTGCACCATTTTTTTTTTTTTCGAATGGAAGTGAAACATGAACGATAAATAGTTGGGACACGAAGAGGATAGAAGATTTCGAAATGTGGTGCTACAGAAGAATGATGAAGGTTAGATGGATAGATCACATAACTAATTAGGGGGTACAGACCAGAATGAGGGAGAAGAGGAGTTTGTGGCACAACTTGACTAGAAGAAGGCATCGGTTGGTAGGACATGTTCTGAGGCATCAAGGCATCACCAATTTAGTATTGGAGGGCAGCGTGGTGGGTAAAAATCGTAGAGGGAGACCATGAGATGAATACACTAAACAGATTCAGAAGGATGTAGGTTGCAGTAGGTACTGGGAGTTGAAGCAGCTTGCACAGGATAGAGTAGCATGGAGAGCTGCATCAAACCAGCCTCTGGACTGAAGACCACAACAGCAACAGCATTACCAAATGTGTCGAAACAGGACCAACGTGCTGTTATTCCTTTCTTGGCTACCGAAGAAGAAAGACAGGTAGGCACCCATCGGCGAATGGAGAATGTGTATGGGATAGCACTGTTGTGGAATGGTGCGCAAAGTTCCGTGCGAGAGGGGGTGCTGCCATTTTATGGTAACACTGGTTCCCATATTGCAGATGTCGTGAAGGAAAAGTTGCGCTAAACGCACGTAGGAGACACTTGAACACCAGCCCTGTAGTCCTTATCGCTCCCCATACGGTTAACATACCTTTAGTCACGCATAAAAGGTCTCGAAGGGTTGACGACTCCTGTCGGACAAGTAGCAGGCAGCTAAGGACGTGGGGTTTTACGAAACTAGTATCGTCAACCTGGACTATCGATGGGATGGCTCATTCAGTGCTCCGGGTTATTCTGACTGATCAGCATACCGATTCTGGACTGTACGATCTTTGAAGGGAAACTTTTTGATCACTTCGACGACGTCAACTAATAACCTAATAGGCTGGAAGCAAAATTACAAGATTTTTCAGTTGAGAAATACACCACTGGCCATTAAAATTGTTACACCAAGAAGAAATGCAGATGATAACATGGTTTTCATTGGAAAAGTGTATTACATTCGAACTGACATGTAATTACATTTTCACGCAATTTGGGCGCATAGATCCTGAGAAATCGGTACCCAGAACGACAACCTCTGGCCGTAATAACGGCCTTGATACGCCTGTGCATTGAGTCAAACAGAGCTTGGATGACGTGTACAGGTACACCTGCCCATGCAGCTTCAACACGATACCACAGTTCATCAAGAGTAGTGACTGGCGTATTGTGATGAGCCAGTTGCTCGGCCACCGTTGACCAGACGTTTGCAATTGGTGAGAGATCTGGAGAATGTGGTGCCCAGGGCAGCAGTGGAACATTTTCTGTATCCAGAAAGGCCCGTGCAGGACCCGCAACATACGGTCGAGCATTATACTGCTGATATGTAGGAATTCGCAGGGATGGAATGAAGGGTAGAGCCACTGGTCGTAACACATCTGAAATGTAACGTCAATGCGAACAAGAGGTGACCGAGACGTGTGACCAATGGCTCCCCATACCATCACGCCGGATGATATTCCAGTATGGCGATGACGATTACACGCTTCCAATGTACGTTCACCGCGACGTCGCCAAACACGGATGCGACTATCATTGTGCTGTAAACAGATCCTGGAATCATCGGAAGAAATGACGTTTTGCCATTCGTGCACCAAGGTTTGTCGTTGAGTACACTAACGCAGGCGCTCTTGTTTGTGATGCAGCGTCAAGGGTAACCGCAGCCACGGTCTCCGAGCTGATAGTCCATGCTGCCGCAAACGTCGTCGAACTCTTCGTACAGTGGTTGTTGTTTTGTCTGTTTACTCAGGGATCCAGGCGTGGCTGCACGATCCGTTACAGCCATGCGGATAAGGTGCCTGTCATCTGGACTGCTAGTGATACGAGGCCGTTGGGATCCAACATGGCGTTCCGTATTACCCTCCTGAACCCACCGATTCCATATTCTGCTAACAGTAATTGGATCTCGACCAACGCGAGCAGCAATGTCGCGATACGATAAACCGCTTTCGCGATAGGCTACAGTCCGACGGAAACCTGATGGTACGCATTTTTCCTCCTTACACGAGGCATCACAACAACGTTTCACCAGGCAACGCCGGTCAACTGCTGTTTGTTTATGAGAGATCGGTTGGAAACTTTCCTCATGTCAGCACGTTGTAGGTGTCGCCACCGGCGCCACCCTTCTGTGAATGCTCTGAAAAGCTAATCATTTGCATATCACAGCATCTTCTTCCTGTCGGTGATATTTCGCGTCTGTAGCACGTCGTTTCGGGGGGTAGCAATTTTAATAGCCAGTAGTGAATGATTTGATAGAAAAAGAGAGTGTTTAAAATTTGATATCCGTTTACTGTCTTGGTAAATGCTTTCTGACCTACTGTAAATATGGAATAACTTTTACATTAGCAAGAATTAAAACTTGTTTCCTTTACATTTCGTCATTAGAAAAGGGTTATCGTGCAGTAAAGCATGTAGACAGTCACACTGCAATGTACTGTCTGCACTATAGCTTAACAAATTAATGTCGTTGTGGTACTTTTAGCGTAATTAATACTCAAGCTTTACCCAGTAAACATCGCGAAAAATTCGCGTCTAATATAACAGGCCATGGAAACGTGTTTAAAAGTTTGCAAAACGATATTCATCCCCCGATATAAAGTCGTCAATTCTTAAATCTTCTTTAGACCTAATAGCAAATAAGAACTATTATTGGTCAGTCATACTGATTAGTGCTGCTACCGTGACTCCACGAAATAAAACTAATTAAAAGAACGAAAATGCAGATATATTTTTCAAAAACGTGGCCTTACTCTGTTCCTCGTTTATTATCCGCTTATTTGTCTTCGTTGGATAAAAAATAAAGGACTGATTGAATCGATGTTAAGACCGCTTAAAAACATTGATAAGAGAACAAGTTCATACATAAATTTATATTTAATTACAACCAGAATTAACTAAATGGGTCGGAAGACCCTTAGACAATGTGTCTAATAGTGTATTTAAAATACGACAGTATGCCATCTTAGGCACTATATGACATTAGAACACTTTAAAGCCGAAATCTTGATCGTGTAAATGTAACACTGCAAATAAAAAACAGTATAATGAAGAGATATTTACTACTTGTTAATTCTTTCATTATATGTTCAAATTTTTTTAATGACACTTACATCGAAAAATTATGACAGTGAGAACCAAGTTATGTACTCCACGACATTTAATTACATTTCGTATTGTACAATAAAGGATGTAGTATTTCCTTCGTGAAACACCTGTAAAACTTGACTAGTAGTTGTTTTGGTAAAAGGCAATACTAGTAATACCAAGTGCAATATGTTGCTGTTTGGGCATTTAAAGAAAGTCGATTAAAAAGTGTACGATTTAGGCCTTATTTATACAAGCAGGGCATTAATCGGTATCCGCATTATAATCATGCAAACACGAAAATTCTTTTCAACATATTTTGTTTTGTACAAATATTAAATAGAGTAAATGAATGACGAGAGACTTAGATATCAAATATTTATAAACGTGAAATATAGTATAACTATACGGAATAAAAACTAAACATAAATATTAATTTCTGGATTCCCATACTGTCACAGTCACGGTGACAAAGACATATTATTGTGTTGCTGCAAAGTCGCCTTTCAAGTAAACTGTTAGCGAAAATGTCCTACACAGTAAAGAAATAGACAATGGAAATCAGTACAAGCATGTTTAGTAAGCTGAATGCCAAATTTTGGGTGATGGTATCAATGTTTCAATTTTGAAGTTGTTTGAAGAGGGGCAGAATTATGAAGTATCCATTCTTGTTATTGCGAAAATGGGAAGGAGCTCATCAGTTTCATCTCAAAATGAAACTGAAGTATGAACTGCGAGGTTATAATCCTCATTGTATTACAATTCACCTAAACCATCAGACACAGTTCAATCAGATGCTTCAGAGGCTGTAAAAGGCGTTCTATCCTTCAGTCTATTTAAAACAAAGCTTAAATTCAGCATTTTCAGCTAAATCTGACGAAAATGAAGATTACTCTTTATTTTTGATATTTGACTATCAAATGATCGGTAAAACATGTGACAAATTTCCTCATTTAAAGAATTTAGCTGCTATTATCCAAACTTTTACAGAGTTTATACAAAATTCATTATTAGTGTGAGGAAAAATCCCAAGATGTAATTTGCATAAAAATATTTATGTTTCTTACAGATTTTGTCTGCCACATTAGAACCATCAGTCTGATTTGGGTTCTTTATCAGTGCAATCAAAAATGCCATTATAATGGTTTCTGTCAACACTGACAGAGATCTTTAACTCTTGATATGGTTTAAAAATTGCAACGCCATGTAATCATGTGGATACTAAATAAAATAGAATTAATTTTGAAACTATTTCATTATCAAAACTCTCACTTGTCGAACAGAGCCTTTTATTCTGAAAGTTAAGTTGAGGAGTGTGAGCAGTGTCATTACGGAACTCTGGTTGCTCATATCATTGTCCATGATGTGAACCGTGTGGTCCGTAAAAGAAGGCACTTGTGGACTGAGGTAAACACGAAGCGAGTCTCGCAATAACGGCGATGGGATGTGGAAGCCAGTCCGCTCTCAGGACATTGTACATAAAACGTATGGACGCAGCGGGCTGAGCTTTAAAAATGGGAATAAAAGCCGTGAATAGAACCGCGGGAGATGGCGCCGTGGTTTTTGTTCCGGGGCTCGCCTTCATAAGAGGCGCCATATCGCGCGCCATTGTGCTTCCGGAGCAGCGACGCGCGCGCCCCTAGCGGCCGCCGCGGCAACTGGCGCTGCTGCAGTCGGCTGTGCAACAGTCCGCCATTAAGGGGGGATTTCACAGCCACTGCCGGCAATAACCGGTAAATGAAGGCTGGGCGTCATGGCTTTAATTCTGACTCCCTTTCAAAGCATCAGCGGTACGCGTTAACTGAGGATCGCTTCTCGACATCTTATTTTAAATATTGCGCTTCTACTGTAATGCGCATGGCTCACGTTCCCAGCATCCTTTGCGGCAAATGTAGAAGCCATTTGCAGTACTACCGATGGTTTTCTTGCTGTCTAGTGGACTAACAGAATATTTGGTAAACTGGAGCACTGTGCTTTTTTTTGAGACTGTTACAGCGTACATCTCTACTCAATTCTGCTTACCACTGTCTTCTTCTGCACAGTTTACTCCCCTGTACCTTCCTCTGTCCCAAAACTGACGATTCTTTGATGCTCTAGAACATGTCCTTTCAACCCATTACTTCTTTCAGCGACATTGTGTGAACAATTCATCTCCTTCCCTGCTCAATGTGCTACCTTTTCTTTAGTTATCCAATTTACCCACGCTGATTTCAACATTTTTCTGTAGCATCACATTTCGAAAGCTTCTGTTCTCTTTGACTGCACTGTTCCTCAGCCCCATTTTACTTCCATATAAGGCTACACTCGAAATACGCCCAGAAGACTTCCCAAAAGAAAAATAACATATTTGATTGCCAGTCTACATTTTTTATATCCACTCTGCTTTGCCAGTCATCAGTTACTCGTATTTATCTGCCCGTATGGTAAAATTCATCAACCACTTTAGTGAGTTTGTTTCTTACATAATTCTCTCAACATTAATCTGATTTGGCGAGACAATAATATTTATTGAAGTATTTTGTAGTTTAATTCCTAAACTACTTTGGTACCAGCATCAACTGTTTTTACCCTCGAAGCTGCTCTCCAATGCTAGATTTGTGATCCCTTGATCCCTCAGAACATCTCCTACCAACCGGTCCCTTCTTCTAGTCAAGTTGTGCCACAAATTCCTCTTCTCCCCAATTCTGTTCAATACCTCCTCATTAGTTATGTGATCTACCAATCTAATCTTCAGCATTCTTCTGTAGCACCACATTTCGAAAGCTTCTATTCTCTTCTTGCCCAAACTATTTATCGTCCATGTTTCATTTCCATCCATACAAATACTTTCAGAAACGACTTCATGACACTTAAATCTATACTCGATGTTTACAAATTTCTCTTCTTCAGAAACGCTTTCCTTGCCATTGCCAGTCTACATTTTATACCCCCTCTACTTCGATCATCATCAGTTATCTTGCTCTCCAAATAACACAACTCCTTTACTACTTTAAGTGTGTCATTTCCTAATGTAATTCCCTCAGCATCACCCGACTTAATTTGACTACATTCCATTATCCTCGTTTTGCTTTTGATGGTGTTCATCTTATATCCTCCTTTCAAGACACTATCCATTCTGTTCAACTGCCCTTCGAAGTCCTTTGCTGTCTCTGACAAAATTACAATGTCATCAGCGAACCTCAAAGTTTTTATTTCTTCTCCCTGGATTTTAATACCTACTCCAAATTTTTCTTTTGTTTCCTTTACTGCTTGCTCAATATACAGATTGAATAGCATTGGGGACAGGCTACAACCCTGTCTCACTCCCTTCCCAACCGCTGCTTCCGTTTCATGTCCCTCTACTCTTATAACTGCCATTTGGTTCCTGTACAAATTGTAGCCTTTCGCTCCCTGTATTTTACCCCTGCCACCTTTAGAATTTGAAAGAGAGTATTCCAGTCAACATTGTCAAAAGCTTCAAGTCTACAAATGCTAGAAACGTAGGTTTGCCTTTCCCTAATCTTTCTTCTAAGATAAGTTGTAAGGTCAGTATTGTGTTACGTGTTCCAATATTTCTACGGAATCCAAACTGATCTTCCATGAGTTCGGCTTCTACTGTAGAGAAGGTGTAATATCTCTTTACACCATTCTGGCACAGTTTTTCTGTTCATAAATCAGAAAGGTCAGTCACATTAATGTGTCCACATCCTGTGTTCGACCTCAACGTGCCATAATCACCCACAGATGGCAGGTGGCCGCACTAGTTCTGGAAATTATATTAATATGGAATACTTTTTTTTAACAGCTTGTACACTGCATGGCAGAGGGTAGTGTGTGCTGGTATTAGCGGCATTCTGTCCTGTTCCATTCGAGTATGTTCCAGTACCCTCCCTCATATCTCTCATCTTACTGGGGCAGCGCCAGTAGAAATGCCTCAGAGTCGTCATGGAACATAATTTCATTAAATTTTAATGAAATCGACATTGCGAAATTATACATTTTTTCAAACACTCATTTTTAAACTGACTAAATTTTTTGTTACTCTTTCACACGGGCTATACATTCCTGTAATTAAACTAGCAATACTTCCCCGAGTCTATTCGTCTTTGGAAAGTACGTGTTATGTCATGCTTACAGATGTACCACACTTTTCTAGATGTGATACCAAATAATGAAATCTTCAATAGCGATATATTATGAAGTGAACGATACCGGTGTGTGCCTGATTCAATCATTTATTAGCTTGTTTTGAGATGAAAAGATGTAATTTATATTCCATAACATTAATTACGAATCAGGAGATCAGAAAATATATTTTTTGTAGCTAGTAATGTCTCGCTAACCGTCTATAGATCACTTCTTAAAAGCCAAAATCGATGAGCACAGACAATGGAAAGGTTGTATGGGTCACACAATTTAATTACCTGAAGTGATCAAGACTGGACTAGAACAGGAAATAATCAATGACTGGGCCTAAAAGTCACGCTGAGTCTACCTTCGCCGGCCGAAGTGACCGTGCGGTTCTAGGCGCTGCAGTCTGGAACCGCGAGACCGCTACGGTCGTGTGTTTGAATCCTGCCTCGGGCATGGATGTGTGTGATGTCTTTAGGTTAGTTAGGTTTAACTAGTTCTAAGTTCTAGGTGACTAATGACCTCAGAAGTTGAGTCCAATAGTACTCAGAGCTATTTGAATTCTACCTTCTGACAAATAAAATTTTTACTTTAATAAGGGACTTAGCTCTTCGGCAAGTTTACACATTCTTTCTTGATAATGAAACCAGAAAAATTATGTGTATTGGAGACTTTAACTATGAGTAGTAATCGACCAGTCATCTAGTTAATAATTTTGGCAACAGATGACTCGATGGACAGACAGATTTACGACTTAACGAAGCACATGAGAACAAAGAAATCACCAGTAATAAAAACAAGACTCCTGTTCTGTGGCCATATGTAGATCTAAAGATTGGACCCTGATTGGTTAACCGAGAGATTCTGGAATTTATGGTTCAAAATAAGAGAAAACGATCTGCAACATGTTCGTATCCCAGAAACATGAGGAGGTCCGGAGATAGATGGTGACAGACTGCATGCAGCTAGCAGGAATACTCAGTACAGTTAGCACCCAGCGAAGCTGGATGGACGGTGCTGTAGAAAACTTACCAAGGGGCTCAGAATTGATTGTTAATGCAAATGCAAAAAAGGTAAAACACTAATTATCAGGTGCACGAGTATAAGGCACCAGAGCAGCGAGTTATATCATATTACAGGGTGTATCTTTCGAGCAAATGGGGCTTCCTGCAAGTAATCAAGCAGGTATAGGGTGAATCAGCTGTTCCTCCCGATGTCGTTGCATGCAATCCACAATTCTGTATCTAGCGTTCAAAAACCACCACGTGCAAAATTTTCATATTCTCTCGCACACTATGCGCGCACGGTTTGCACCAGAGAAAAATTAACGGGATCTTTTTTGAACGAAATTTAATGTACATTAATTCTATACTGGGATATATTTTTGCTAGAGGCCATAGTTTCGAGTTATTCAATGAAAAAGTTCAAAAGATATCTCCACATGCACCCTCACTCCCAAACTTGGCCCTAACCAGTCTGCATTTATAGTATGTTGTTCGTGGCACTCCCTCTCACCAGTGTACAAAAATTTGCGACTACGCGAATTATTTCCCACATTCGACCTTTTTTTGGTATTCGCTGTCTGACCTTATTACACCATTGGCTTCGTCGATCACTTATACATTGTAAAATTGAGATTTGTGTATATGTTACCTAACAATTTTGTGATTTTTAACAGCATGAAATAAATATTTCGTTGTATTCGGCAAGCTTTCTGACTACGAACCTACTGTGCTTGATATGCTTAAGTTTGGATCGAATTATCAACGTAATTAGTTTCAGCGTAACGCTCACAAGTCCTTTATCTTTCATTACCCTTATGTGCACGTTTAGACTGAAAATGTTAACGAAATAGCCCACTGTGCTGATGGCGTAATAGTCCAATCAACAGAGATCAAAGAGATCGAATGTTGGGAATAACTCGTGTAGTCGGAAATTTTTGTTTAGTCGAAGGAGGGAGTGCCACGAACAACATATTGAAAATTCTGACTGATGAAGGATGTGTGTGAGGGTGGAAGCATATTTAGCGGTCACTTTTGTACGTTTTTCTTGAATAAATCGAAAACCATGGCCTCCGGCTGAAATGTATCACAACAAAATATTTAACTACATTAAATTTCTTACAAAAAGATCCCGTTAATTTCTTCTATGGTGCTAATAGTTCGCGTTTAGCGAGCTAGAGACTATAAAAGCATGTAACACGTCAGCCTCGGTTGCAAATAGAAACCTAACTTTACCCAGGTTTCAGCCAAAATAATTTGGTCTTCTTTAGTAGTTTAGTGTCACTCGCTTCTGAAGAAGGCCAAATTATTTTGGCTGAAACCTTGGTAAAGTTTGGTTTCTATTTGCAACTGAGGCTGACGTGTTACATGTTCAGTTGCTGACAGGGCTGCACATTGTTAAAAATTCTCAGACTATAAAAACCTCACGTATGGTTTTGGAAGACGACATAGGCCCTACAATACTGAGGGTTGCATAAAACGACATTTGTAGGGGCAGCTGAATCAAGCAGTATATACATTTATTTTTAGTTCAGGAAGTTCTCGAATTTCAAGCGTTGTTGCAGTGTTGGAAACAATTAAGGTTTGACAAGTGTCACACACGTCATCATCTGGTGAAGTATGGTGTAATATTTTTTGTTTTTAAAATATACTGCTCAACAGCGATGAAGTCCTACCAGTACCTAAACTATTTACCTAAACTGTTACCTTACGTTTATGCGAAACTGTTCAATAATATCTCAGTATATTTTAGAAAAGTGAACTGACAAAGCTAGCTTGAGATTTACTTCAATTGTGAACAAATTAACAAGGTAAAAGGAACATATTGTCTGGCTTCTTACTGTTTTCATAGCTCCCAGTGTCATGCGGTGGCCAATTGCTGGGATCCTACCCGTATATGGACACTGAAACAGCAAACGAAGATTCTACAGAGACGGGAATGGAAAAAAAATGGGAGTGGAAAATAGTGACATCATGGGGGAAGGTACCTTTACAGACATTGTCAGTGAAGTGTTGTGAGCTGTGAAGGTGAGATATACTTTATACCTTATTTATGTTCTCGTTGTTACAGTACTTCACTCAGTTGTGCAAACATATGTAGCATTTGACAGTGCTCTATTTGTGTGTGGGAGTGTACACCGATACTGTCTCGCGACGCCACCACCTCCCGACCTCCGTTCTCAAGTATAAAAGTGATATTGCTGCCAGCCTGGCTAGGAAAGCAGTTTGCCTTGCCAAATAATCTACGCGGTAAGTTAGCTGCCCGTACCGATCTCGTTGTATGCAACCCGCAATGTTATAGGACCTATCTAGCCTTCATCAACCACACACGAGGTTTTCATATTTTCTCACTCACTACGCTGAAACTCTTAGTGCTACAGAAAAAAATGAGCAGGCCTAGGTAATTTTAGTACTGTGATACGTTTCCGTTTCCGTTTTGAGTTATTCAGGAAAGTAGGTACAAGAGGTACCATCAAATGCACCTCCATCCCTCACACTCATTCCTCATCAGTTAAGAATTTTTGTGTGTTTGCATATCACTCCCTCCTTACACTGTACAAAAATTTTTACCTTCTTCGGACTCCATTGACTGGACTATTACGCTACCAGTGAGGTCGGCTACTTCGTTAACATTATTAATATAAATGTGCCCATGAGGCCAATGAAAAAATAATGGCTTTTGTGAATGTTATGCTAAAACTAAGTACGTTGAAAATTCTATCGAAACTGAACCCTTGCAAGTGATATATGTTGGCCCACCCGTTTGGCCGTGCGGTCTAACGCACGCTTTCCGGGTGGGAAGGAGCGCCTGGTCCCTGGCACGAATCTGCCCGGCGGATTTGTGTCGAGGTCCAGTGAGCTGGTCGGTCTGTGGATGGTTTTTAGGCGGTTTTCCATCTGCCTCGGCGAATGCGGGCTGGTTCCCGTTATTCTGCCTCGGCGATTGGTGCGCAACCAAGTTCTCGACGTACGTGTACACCACCATTAATCCACCGCGGAAACATAGGGGTTACACTCGTCTGGTGTGAGACGTTCCCTGGGGGTCCACCGGGGGCCGAACCGCACAATAACCCTTGGTTCGGTGTGGGGCGGCGGAGGGGTGAAGTGAACTGCGGTAGTCGTCGTGGGGTTGTGGACCCTTGTGGTCGCGGCGGGGACGGAGCCTCTCTGTCGTTTCTAGATCCCCGGTTAACATACAATACAAACTTTGTTCGTAGGCAGAATGCCTGCCAAATACATCGAGATACTTGTTTATTTTATGCTGTTAAAATTCGCAAAACTGTTGGGTAAAATTTACACAAATGTCAGTTTTACAATCTGTAAGTGCTCGACTAAGCTGGTGGTAAGGCCAGTCAGTGAAGACCAAAACAGGTCAAACGTGGAAAATAATGCGTGTAGTCGCAAATTTTTGTTCAATGGTAGGAGGGAGGTCTGTCTAAGAACAGTATACAGGAAGTCCTGTGTGATGGGAGCTGAGTGTGAAAGTGGGGATTGCACATGGCGGTCACTTTCTTAAGATTTTCTTCAACTACTTGAAACTACAGACTCTAGTGAATACGTATCCCAGTCCAAAATTAAACTACATTAAATTTCTTACAAAAAGGTGCTTTTAATTTTTATTTAGGGCTGATAGTTTTCGTGTAGGGAGTGAGAGACTATGAAAATCGGGCACATGGTTTATGACTGTAATGTTGTGGGTTGCATGAAACGGCATCAGTAGGGGAAGTTGGATCTCCGTGTATACAGGCACGAAAATAAATACATTCCGCTGTGGTGAATCGTTTAATGCTGCCAAGATGTTACCGACTCGCAAGAAAGACCAGGTGCACTCTCTAAGGTGTTTAATATTTACGTCATTATCTAGCATATTGATACTTTTGTCGTGTTCTTCTTTTTATTGCTTTTTATTACTGTACTGATTATTATACTTTATAAGCTTATTGCAGACTTCAATTATTGTTCCGCCTTTATTTTTGCTGTTTAAGTTAATTATTGAAAACTAGTGTATGCAGACTTTAGTACGGCAGCTTGTTTTAAACAGTAGTGCTATTGACAACATGACTCGTGCATGTGATGTTATTTACATGTATTTGACGATGCTGGTGCTGATTCCGTATTTAACATTTGACGATGCCACTATGGCTGCAGTGCATTAGGACTTTATTTTTATGAAACAGGTATCCCTCTTCATATTTAAAGCGCACAAATGTGAATTTCGTCATTACCACTTTTCATTGTGGTCTGTGTGTTGTTCTTAAGCTGTGTACAGTTTGCGAGTGTATTTGTGTTTTTCCCATTTTTGCTGCAGATCTGATGATGGTCAGTAAAGACCGAAACCGGTAACCTGTTAACAAAAAGTTTGTGACTGGTGTGCGTACTGTAAGACCTTCAGTACACACACCATCAGATTATTTGACTTCTCACTCTAACGAAGTAGGCGAGAGTCATCAGTATGTCTCGTGATCTTATCGTGACGTGTTTATCTTCTGCCGTTAGGTCAGACGATAGAAGTGCCACTTGCACGCTTAGCGTAGCCGATTGACGGTGACCAAAATTGACAATCTGAAGTTCCTTTGGTATTGGTACGTTAATCTTATTCTCACATATATCTCTGATACTCGACGAAAGTGTCTATACATTTACCCTCATGGCTATGTACAGGAATATGGTAATTTTATTAGGTGCAGACTGAAACTTGGCTATAGACTGGCACAGACAAATGTTGAACTCGTACCGACTGATATAGACTAATTCAGAAACTTGTACTGAATGGTACAGAGTAGTTGGAGGTCTGTACACTCGTTATAATAACTCACGCATTCATGTATCACTACACAAGTGTGATCCATGAGGAGAAAAGGTTCTACGTTAGTAGCAATCTCATTGGCTGCGTTACATATTAATAAGCAGATCGGCAGAAGCAGAATTTGGTCTGTCTCTATGGCAGCGCCATTTCGTAGTGCGGAGACACGAGCGCTGCGCCTGCACCTGCGCTGTTGTGCTTAGCGGGGTGCGCTCTAGTGGGAAAGTCGTGTACGCGCTGACTACGCGGAACTATGTACACAACAGTGACCATAGATGTAAATTAAAGGAAACTTATCTCAAGAAAGAGCTTTGTCTGCAAAAGACGCTGTGGAGCTGGGGGTGACCTGTGTGTAGCACAAATGGAAGTTTACAAAATTAGGCTGTTTTAAATACGGGGAAACTGGCAACTGTACCACTGGCGAGCACAGCCCAGTCACCTGAAAAGAAAACTGAGGGGTGGGGGAGGTAGGAGGGGAGGGAGATCGACCAGAGGAAGGAGAGTGGGAGAGTGAGCTTACCTTAAACCCGTCATAGGTCCAACTACCGAATTTGAGCACGCACGTCTGCTCGTCAAACGGGAAATACTCGACGTCGATCTCGCAGGAGGACTTGTAGATGGCGGGCGGCTTCCACTCGACGAGGCCCTGGTGGTAGATGGTCGCCTTGGTCGCCAGCGTCACCTCGAAGTTGCCGTCGGCGCTGAAAGCGGCACGCCTGCAGCCTGCGTTCCGCGCCGCGCAACACGTAGCAGCACGCACTGCCCACGCACCACCCACGCACCGCCCACGCCGAGTGTCGGTCGGTGCGACCCAGCCTGCGCCGCAGTTCAGCTGTTGACCGCCGGAGGGCGCGCGCGTAGCGGACAGTGACCATGTGGGGCGCGACTGCACCATGTGCATGTGCTCAAGCAAACACCGACAGGGGGGGGGGGGGGGCAGCTGCCGACATTGGGTTATAAGGGGTTGGTGCTGTCAGACACCACACTCTGGATCAGTGTTAAGGATTCCAGTATTTTTTCTATTCTGCACTGTTACTGTCCTGACTGTGATGCGGCCGACTACGACATCCACTCCAGTGACGACCTCCTCACATCAGTTTCACTCTTACATCCAATATCCTCAATCACATCTTGACTGCATGTAAAACTGGCTGTCAAATGTAAACAAAAGACCCGTCACAACGTGACCAGAGAATGGTTCCAATCAAAAATAATCACCACACACTTTAAGCTGTTTATCTCGCTCGGAGACAAGACAAACAATTGAAACTTCCTGGCAGATTAAAACTGTGTGCCCTACCGAGACTCGAACTCCAGACCTTTTTGTCTTTCGCGGGCAAGTGCTCTACCATCTGAGCTTGAGCTACTGAAGCGTTACTCACACCCGGTCCTCACAGCTTTACTTCTGCCAGTACCTCGTCTCCTATCTTCCCAACTTTACAGAAGCTCTCGAGTGAAGCTTGCAGAGCTAGCACTCCTGAAAGAAAGGGTCGGCCGCGGTGGCAGAGCGGTTCTAGGCACTTCAGTTTGGAACCGCGCGACTGCTGCAGTCGCAGGTTCGAATCCTGCCTCGGGCATGGATGTGTGTGATGTCCTTAGGTTAGTTAGGTTTAAGTAGTTCTAAGTTCTAGGGGACTGATGACGTCAGATATTAAGTCCCATACTGCCCAGAGCCATTTGAACCATTTTTTTGAAAGAAAAGATACTGCATAGACGTGGCTTAGCCACAACCTGGGGGATGTTTCCAGAATGAGATTTTCACTCTGCAGCGGAGTGTGCGCTGATATGACACTTCCTGGCAGATTAAAACTGTGTGCCCGACCGAGACTCGAACTCGGGACCTTTGCCTTTCGCGGGAAAGTGCTCTACCATCTGAGTTACCGAAGCACGACTCTCACATGGTCCTCACAGCTTAAAGGTAGAGCACTTGCCCGTGAAAGGCAAAGGTCCCGAGTTCTTGTCTCGGTCGGGTGCACAGTTTTAATCAGCCCGGAAGTTTCATATCATCGCACACTCCGCTGCAGAGCGAAAATCTCATTCAAGACAAACAATTGCTAACTTTGATTTTAATAACCAACAGCCTCGCTTGCACCGTTTTACGAGAATTTACCTAGGTTTCAGCTGGGATAACCCAACCTTCTTCAGAATAACAGTGACTGCCGTCGTTCCATAGTGTACATCGTCAGGCGAAAACTACAAATCCATAAATTATCGTTAGACTGTAAAAACTTATCTGAAACTGCCACGGCCCCACTACGCCACGAGTGCGTAGACTACTGGAATTGACTGTAGCGTCATGAGGCTCGCCTAGGCGCACATAATACCTTGCGCCTGCGTATAAACTGTGTGATGCGTTCTTGTTGGGACAAGACGCAAACTTAGCTCCTGATCTTGAATTTACTGGTAAAGGGAAACAAAAGGTATACCCAAGGAAACGGGGTATATGTTATCCTTTGCAGAACGTACTTAGATCGACTGTCTTAACATTTATGAAGCATTCGTTGGTCATGATATGAGGAAGACATCATGTGCTTACAAGGTACGGCCTATCTAGGAAATTTTTTTTGCTTAAGCACGAAGTTTAATTAGCTAAAAAGTACTTGGGAGTGGGAAGGATAATAGAAAGCCAACATCGTCATTATTACAACTGTGTGTAGAAATTTTTTTTAAAGATGTATTTGTTAAGCACTTGCTTAGCTGTGGTTACAATGCATGAACATCCTATTGACATAGCATACAAATGGTCATGATTGAACTTATGAACAAGTCTGTATCTAATCTGTAACATCCAGCAGTTCGGACTATATTAATTAGATGGTCATTATTCAAAATTAGTGTATTTGACCTGAAATGGTCTAGAATCAAGTCAAACAATAATGCATGTGCGTGATTGAGCTTCTTGGAGAAGGTATGGTTATTAGTTGCAGAAAACACTATAGTAGTCAAATATACTAATCTTGAATAATGACCATCTAATTTATATGGCTCATATTGCCGGATGTTACAGATTAGACATAGACTAGGTCACAAGTTCAATCATGAACATTTGTGTGCTAAGTCAATAGGATGTTCATGCGTTGTAACCATAGCTAAGCAAGTGCTTAACAAATAAGTCTTAAAAATTTTTAAAGACCCAGTCTTAATAATGACGATGTTGGCTTTATATTATCCTTCCCACTCCCAAGTTCTTTTTAGGTGATTAAACTTCGTGTTTAAGCACAAAAATTTTCCTACCTTGTAAGCACATGATGTCTTCCTCATATCATGACCAATGAATACTTCATAAATGATAAAACAGTCGATCTAAGTACGTTCTGCACAGGGTGACATATACACCCTTTTCGTCAGCTATACCTTTTTTTCACTTTACTAGTAAATTCAAGGTCAGGAGTTACGGTCGCGTCTTGTCCCAACAAGTAACTATCATACAGTTTATGCGCAGGTGCAAGGTACTGTGTCCGCCTAGGCGGGCCTCACGACGCTACGGTCAGTTCCAGTACAGCAATCGTGGCTGCCGCATCGCGGTCGAGAAGTGGAGCCGAGGCAGTTCCAGATACATTTTTACGGTCTGACGATAATTTGTGGATTTGTAGTTTTAGCCTGACGATGTCCACTATAGACAAACGGTAGTTACTGTTATTCTGAAAAGGGTTGGGTTATCCCAACTGAAACTGAGGCTGTTGATTATTAAAATTAAAATTAATATTTATAGAGTTGCTGACAAGACCACGAAATGTTGAAGATACAAACAATTTCTTTTACGCGGAACGTGGTCGGCCACTGACCAGTCCACAATCATACTCACTCTAGCACTTCCTCATCTGACTGGAGCACATCTTTCTTCAGGTCGCCAAAGAATCGAAAATCCGACAGTGAAAAATACAAGCTGTAGTAAGGATGCTGCAGTGTTTCCCAAACAAATCACTGCAGCGTTGCCTTCCTCTGGTTGACAATAACATTACTGTGCAACAGTATGATTCTGCCCAACAGCATTCCTGGATGTTCCAACTTCATGGTACAACAGTTCCTACACAGCACTGCACGTTTGTTGTGGTTCCACGCTCGAGGAACTCAATGAGCAGAGCGCCTTCGGAGTCCTCACGACCTTACCACAGCTTGTACGAACAGCTTCGGATGGCTTGGATTTCTATGGCAAGGGAGGTGTGGGATACATCCACTGTTGGCAATGTTGTTTCCCCTCCAGCAGTCAGACAGAACATCCTGCTGCCTGATAACGTGCGTCCCCACACTGCCAGTTACACGAAGGCTACTGGTCAGGGAATTCGTTGAGAAACACTGCAACATCCTTAGTAGAGCCTGCAGCTTTCACTGTTGGGTTTTCATGTATATGTTTACCTGAAGAAAGATACGATGGACGTCTGTTCCAGTCGCACTAGGAAGTGCAGGAGTGGATGCATTTGTGGATCCATCAGCTGACGACCACCTTCTACGAAACAGGACCCGATCATCTCGTCTCCCAATGGGATAAATGTCTTAAAACCCATGACGATTTCTTTTGATGGAACCATTACATGGTCCCATTGTAACAGGTGTTCGGTTTACATTTCACTTCCCTTGATATGACAGTCTTTGTTTTTTCCTACAGTTTCTACAGCTCCCTCTAGTACCATGAAAGCTGTTCCCTAGTCCTTTATTAGCCAATTCTGCACCTGTCCATCTGACTTTCTACATCCTTCTCCAGCACCACACGCCAAACCCTTCGATTCTCTTCCTTCCCATTTTCCACTAACGCATGATTCACTATCATAGAGTGCTGTGCTCCAAACGTACATTCTCGTCAGTCTCTTCTTCAAATTAAAGCCACTGTTACATACTACTAGACTTATTCTGACCAGCAATGCCTTCTTTGCCTGTGAAAGTCTGCTTTCTATGTATTCCTTGCTTCTCCTGTCACGCAGTATTCTCCTTCCAAGGTATCAGAAGCCCGTAGCATCGTGTACTCCTTGAACACCAGTTTTTATTTTAACTTCATCACTATCATCGTCTCTGTTACTCCTCATTTCTTTCGTCTTCCTTCAGCTTACTGTCGATCTATACTCTGTACTCATTGGGCCATTCAACCCATTCAACAGATGTTATGAATCTCCTTCTCTTCCATTGAAGACAGTAACGTCATCACCGAGTCTTATCGCTGATATCCTTCACCATGACTTTCAGTCCCACTCCAGAACCCCTCCTTTACTTCCATCGTTGATTTTTCGATGTTTATATTGAGTAGTAGGGGGTAAATGTTACATTCCTATCTTACACCCTTTTTAATACAGGCACTTCAGTGTAGCTCTTTCATTCTCAATGGTTCTCGTATGTATCGTATATTATGTGTCTCTTCCTATAAATATACCTTTGAATATGTTACACCACTATCGAAGGCTTTTTCTACTCCGAAAACTCGTATGAAGCTCTAGTCCTGTCATTTTAAAAAGAAACACCTTAGTCTCTGCCTCAAGCTACTTAGGGAAACCACAGGTAACCTACACCTGGACAGATCGGTTGGGTGTGAAACGCTGTACTTCTCATTGTGGGTGCCAGTGTCATCCTAGTTGGCATCTCTACCTAACTAGTTCCCTTTGACTTCCCTGGGTACAAAAAACTATCAACTGCTTCTATTGTAAATGTGTACACATTTTATGTGCTGTTTATATATTATTTTAGACATATTATTGTTGATTTTTAAGTATACTCTAAAAAGTAGTAATGTTAAGTTTATCCAATGGTTATCAAAGGTAATCTTGACTATTAGCAATCAGTGAAGGTTAACTACTGAGGTCAATGTTTTTAATTTATCGGTAATTTTGATTTGTAGTTCCATTTTTTCAACCAGTTTCAAACACTTCTGCAGTCCAGGAATCATGAACGAGATTACGTACTTCACTCCAAGAGTATGAAAGTGGCAGAAATGACTGTCAAAGTTAGGAATAAATATAGTTTTTTTTCAGAACATTCAGTGTACTGTATTGACCTCTCCAAATAAATTAAATCAGCTGAGGACAAAGAAGTAGCAAAGTTAATCTATAAATACTCAGTAGAAAGTAAAACATGGTCGAAGTAAATCACCTGGCATTAGCACTTGATCAAACAATTTATTACTAGAATGAGATTTTCACTCTGCAGCGGAGTGTGCGCTGATATGAGACTTCCTGGCATATTAAAACTGTGTGCCCGACCGAGACTCGAACTCGGGACCTTTGCCTTTCGCGGGCAAGTGCTCTACCATCTGAGCTACCGAATCACGACTGACGCCCGGTACTCACAGCTTTACTTCTGCCAGTATCTCGTCTCCTACCTTCCAAACTTTACAGAAGCTCTCCTGAAAATCTTGCAGAACTAGCACTCCTGAAAGAAATGTTCGCAGAAGAGATTCTGTAAAGTTTGGAAGGTAGGGGGACGAGATACTGGCAGAAGTAAAGCTGCGAGTACCGGGCGTCAGTAGTGCTTCTGTAGCTCAGATGGTAGAGCACTTGCCCGCGAAAGGCAAAGGTCCCGAGTTCGAGTCTCGGTCGGGCACATAGTTTTAATCTGCCAGGAAGTTTCAATTTATTACTATTTACTAAACTTCAAGGAGCAGAGCTACAAAAGACAAAACTACTAAACCGCTATACAAAAAAGCCAATGACTGACTTTCTGCATAAGGCGATTAAAGCCTGTCTCCTCAAGGACACATACAAGACTAACCACCATGAATGCAAAAGAACCAAAGTTTTACACTCCTACAGTGTTTCATTTCTTTGAGCCCTGAATGTCAGGTACGCTATCATTCTGTCGGTATCCACCTTACATCTCTCACTCAGATAGTCTGTCATCGCATAAAGATGTCGCACTTCGTCAGTTACCTAGAATATCTTCATCTGCCAACATTTCCAGTTACCTTCAATGCCAATTACATGTTGTAGATCCGTCACTAGAGGCACACAGCAGTTTTGGTTTGACGTGTGCGGCTGCGCACATTGGGGGAGTCACTGTAGACCAAAATATGGCCTGTCATCAGAAAACACATGACCCCTATCCTAGAGATGTGGATTACACGGTCATGGTGTATCGACAGCAGAGTACGTCATTATCGTCTGCTAGAATAATCTTGCTCATTTAAATACTCCAGTGCAAGCACCTGGTGTTCCATGCAGATGAAAACCTGACGTAACCTATGTTCTATAGCAGGTATATCAGCCCAACTTGGGCAATCAATCCATTCTCATCGTCCAGATTTGAGTGGATAAGTGTGGGAAGCTGAGTAGTGGGTTCACTCTCACTGCATGGAACTGAGAACCTGGGGTAACATGTGCTCAGTAGGGGGTAGCATTGGCCAACGCAGGAGATGGGTCCACTCTCTCCACATTCCGAGAACCCTGGAGGATCTTGGCTCAGGTGGGCTGGTCTGGTTAACTCAGGAAATGAGTCCACTCCAGATTCTGAGAAGCTGCGGTAACCTTTGATCAACAGTACATAAGTCTGGCCACCTCATGCTGTGGACCCTCTCTCACAGTCTAAATTGTGAGAACCTCAAATGAAACAGTCTGATCAGTAGGTACATCAACTTGGGCAATACGTCCACTGCCTTTTTAGGGAGGCTGACAGTCTGGCAATACCTGGGCTTCACATAGGTGTGGCCTTGTGCTGCAGTGAGTCTGCTCTCATTGTATGGATGCTGAAAAAGTGTGGTCAACAGAAGTTAATGTCTTTGTTGGTGACATAGGTAATGTATAAGGCAACAGACATATCTGTATACGGTAGATGCTACAACACAAACCAAATGAATGTTTTGGTATTGAGGACGTTTTTTTAATCTAGATGTTTTTATCTAGTTTCTGGTCAGTTTCTATCTATGGTTACTAATTTCTTCGACTTGGTATGGTGCTTCTTGTAATCCTTAGCTGTTCAGTGAAACCCTACAATAATACATTCATTCGCAATTATGGACACTCCATGTTGCGGCACTATTCATTGAATGCATGTTTGTAGGGTCCAGTAACGAGTAAGGTTCAGTGCTGGACAACCACAAAAGGCACCCATAGCCGCCGTCTCTAACGCAACTCTGAATGCTGGTGCTCGGCTCTGACATAGCTGGGTGGAATCCTGATGGTGGAAAAAAGCTCACCGCCAGTACATACCCAACAGAGGGAGGAGAGGAGAGGAGGTGGCGTGGAGTTTCAGATCAACAGTCTTTGCGCCAGTGTACTGGACTACATTCCAAAGCTCTCTGCAGTGTGTTATGAAATTAGGGCCTGAGACACTCTTGAAGGTGATCTGCCTATTGGTTGGGAACATTAAGCTTGGCGGCCTCTTTGGTGCCATTTGGTAAGGGAAAGCTATGTGCTGCCCACTCCATCACCAGCACTAGCTTGATACCAGTCTTGACATGTACCCATTACAGTCACCTACATGCAGTGGATACACTTAAGATACAACTCTCAAAATACCCTTAGGGGAGAGGCCATTATGGAAACAGGTAGGAAACACTTTCGATCAGGCCACTGAATTTACTCTTTTGGGTCACCCTGTGGACAAAGCCATGTGAGTTTTCTTTTCCAACAACCAGTCAGGACCTGTCAATGACAGCAAACTCCATTTTGGACACATCAGAAACGACTGCTTAGTACTTTCCGAAGAAGCTTCACCAGTGTCGAGGTGGCAAGATGGATGTTTGCAATTCATATGTAAGCCACCTACTGGGAAGTGACTCACACCTGCTGCCCTTTCCAGATGAGAAATATTCATTTCTGCCAGTTCCAGAGCTCAAATTACTCACTTTATGATCCTCTATCGCTTTTCTGTTGAAGGGTGCCTGTTATGTGGCTACATTCGAATATTTGTCACGCTCTTTCTTTATTTGCAAATACTTTGTAACGAAGTTTCTGCAACCATAATGGACTACAGACAATCGTAATCTTTGGGATTTCTCTCTCTGTGTCTCTGTGTCGCTCTCTCTCTCCTCTCTCCCCTCTCTCTCCTCTCTCTCTCTCTCTCTCTCTCTCTCTCTCTCTCTCTCTCTCTCTCTCTCTCTCTCTCTCTCTCTCTCTCTCTGATGTTTGGAAAGATTTGGGCACTCGTTTGCGGGAAACTGACCAATCAGTGGTTAAGCTGTTTGGAAGTTCACTGCTTTCAAAGATAATGGGGCCAGGGGCTTCGTCGAGACTGACTACAAGAAGTTGCTCATTACAGTACTTCAGCTGCAGTTGACATAATTGCCTTTAGAGATATGGCAACTGTTTGGATAATTAAGGTAATTCTCATTTATTGTTCCATCTCAGTTGCAGCTGACAGAACAATAAATGGGAATTATCCTGACAGTTCAATTGTTATTAGGGTCTTGTGACTGATGTTTCTAGCTCAAAACTACTCAGTTCCTTATGCTATGCATAGTACGAGGGTCTCTCAAAAGGAAATGCACACTATTTTTGTAAAAATACAGTTTTCACTCAGCATGTGTGAAAGTTTTACAGTGTGTAGATACATCCTTCCCGCTTGCTTTCAAATTTAGTTCAACCTGTTCCCGTGAGTGGCGCCGTCAAAGCACGTTTTCAAGATGACAACTACACTTGACGTTCGTCAGAAGCAACGTGCCCTCATAGAATTCCTGTTTTGTGAAAACGAGACAATTGGAAACATCCACAAGAGGTTGAAAAAGGTGTATGGAGATGCTCCTGTCGATCGCAGTACAATTAGTCGGTGGGCAAGCAGGTTACGTGATGAAAGCGGGCACGGCAATATTGAGGATTGTCCTATCAGCGGCAGGCCTCGTACTGCACACACTCCAGACAATGTGCAGAGAGTTAACGAACTGGTGACTGCTAAAGACGCGTCACAGTGAACGAATTGTCACACTACGCTGGGGTAGGGGAAGGAAGTGTTTACAGAATACTGAAAGTGTTGGCGTCAGAAAAAGGTTTGTGCGAGGTGGGTTCCCAGGATGTTGACAGTGGCTCACAAAGAAACAAGAAAAACGGTATGCAGCGAACTTTTGGATCAGTACGAGAATGGTGGAGATGAATTTCTTGGAAGAACTGTGACAGGTGATGAAACATGGTTGCATCAGTTTTCACCAGAGACGAAGAGGCTATGAATGGAGTGGCAACATGCAAATTCACCCCAGAAAAAAATTTCAAAACCACACCTTCTGCTGGAAAAGTTATGGCTACGGTGTTTTTCGATTCCGAAGGACTCTTGCTTGTGGACATCGTGCCAAATGGAACCACCATAAATTCTGATGCATATGTGACGACACTGGAGAAACTTCAAGTTCGACTGAGTCGTGTTCGACCACATCGGCAAAAGCGGGATGTTTTACTGTTGCACGGCAATGCATGGCCACATGTCAGTGAAAAAACCACGGAAGCGATCACAAAACTCGGATGGACAACACCCGCCTTACAGTTCTGACCTGGCTCCATGTGACTATCATCTCTTTGGGAAACTGAAAGACTCTCTTCGGGGAACAAGGTTTTAAGATGTTGACTCCCTTGTGCACGCTGCTAAACAGTGGTTCCAATAGGTTGGTCCAGAATCGTACCGTGCGTGTATAGAGGCGCTGGTTCCAAGATGGCGTGAAGCAGTTGATAGGGATGGAAATTATGTGGAGAAATGAAAATATTGTCCCTAAAGGATGTATCTACACACTGCAAATTTTCAAACATGTAGAATATAAGATAGACTTTTTTTAAAAATACAGTGAGCATTTCTTTTGGAGTGTCCCTCGTATTTTCCCATAGCGGCATTAGACGTATGCTGCTCATGTTGTTTTCTTTTCACATACTGAAGTCAGATTGAGTTAATAAATATGTTATTTGAGTCGTTATTGGGTTGTTATAGGGCATAGACTTTAAAACTTCGGTGAAGTTTACCTGAAGAGAGCATGCCCCTTAAAACTTTCATTTGTAAAAGTTTCGGACATTCTGTAGAGACATTTCGAGACATACAGAGAGAAGGCGAATGGTCGTAACATTCTGCTCTCCGCATATGAAGGAATGTCAAGCAATGCTGACAGGTGTGGATGCACTACGCTCATAAGGGCTCCCGCTCATCTCAGTTTTCCACCTCCTACGTTCTCCTTACAATCTACCAACTCACAGACACTACGCAGCGTCGAATAGTGCCATTGCTCTTATTCAAAAGCATGTCGACATGGCGTACCGGACAGTGGTAACGCACTAAGACAAATCGATTATCAGGTAAATACGAGGGTGAGTCAAATGAAAACCTTAAATTTCACGCTGTTATCCTGTAAGTTGGTAAGCGTGCTACAAACAATGTGCAGAATGTCCTGTAGGTGGCAGCATTGTGCAGATGAACACATACCGTCGCAGTATCAGTATGAAGATGGCCACCCTACTTGCGACTTGCACCAGGAAAGAACAGCGTTTTTTATTCGGTTTTTGCGTAGTGAAGGCTCGAAACCTTTTGAAATTACAGAATAATGAAGGTTCAGTATGGCGATGCAGGTTTTTCACAGCAGCAAATCTATGAATGGAATAGGAAGTTCGCAAATGGTGTGACTTCAGTGGAAGATGCTCCTTGTCCAGGTCAGGCACAACGAGTCGTGGCTCCACAGAACATTGCAGCAGTTGAAGCCATAGTGAAGGAAAACCGCCCAGTGACACTGAATGACATTTCAGCATGTTTACAGCACACACATGGGTCAGCACACCACATTGTGCATGGTGTGACCCAGTCTCACAAAGCGTGTGCAAGATGGGTGCCACGGCAGGTGACTCCTGAAATGAGAGAACGATGTGTTGATGCTTGTGAAAAACTTCTTCGGCGCTTTGAACGAGAAGGTGACGGCTTCCTTGCAAGAATCTTTACTGGGGACGAAACCTGGGTCCACTTCCACCAACCGGAAACGAAGAGAGCGAGCAAGGAATGGCGCTATTCTTCATCACCAAAACCAAAGAAGATTCGAACAGAACCATCAGCAGGGAAGGTTATGCTGACTCTCTTCTGGAACGAAAAAGTCGTCGTTTTGGAGCACTACATGCCTAGAGGGACCACTGTCACCAGTGCATCATACACAGACCTCCTAAAAAATCATCTGCGGCCTGAAATCAAATCAAAGCGACGTGGATTGCTGTCAGCAGGTGTCCTTTTGCAACACGACAATGCGAGGCCTCACACTGCCCGTACAACAGTTGCAACAGACACAGACCTGCATTTTAAGTGTCTTCCTCATCCATCATACTCCACAGATCTTGTCGCAAAGTGTTTTCCATATTTTTGGACCACTCAAAGACGCAATGGGAGGAAAGAAGTTCCGTTCTGATGAAGAGCTACGCCACGCGGTGCATAAGTGGTTGCGCGGACTAGCAAAATAATTTTTTTCTAAAGGAATTTATGCACTATGTAAGCGCTGGATGACTTCAGTTGAGCGTGAGGGAGATTATGTTGAGAAGTGGTAAAGCTTTGTACCACTTCTGCACAATAAATAATATTTAAAAAATATTTAAGGTTTTCATTTGACTCACCCTCCTATAATGTAATGACTGGTGTGAGAGAGACAGGATACACAACAAGTAGTGAGGATCCTACATTCTCCCACGTCCGGATATTTGATGCACACCCTAAGAATGAAGAGAAACCGATGGATCACGACGTAGTTATGCAGATTGGTCTTAAGCTGATAATCATACAGGTATTGACGGAAAGCGCGAAACTGTAAAGTTTGGCGGCTGGTGGATGAATGTATGACGCTGCAGCGCAGTTTCACTGCGCGTTTGGCAAGGATGGTAGGGGGGACATGTCGATGCCGAGGTATGAGATCTTTGCGAATTGCTTTCTACTCAGTTGGACAGTAAGTATGCCTGGAAAACGGGGGCATCAACAATATACGCAGATGAAACGTACTGTCAGATTAAAACTTTTTCTGGACGGAGACTCGAACGCAGGACCTTTGCCTTTCGCGGGCAAATGCTCTTCCATCTGAGCTACCCAACCACGACTTACGCCCCGTCCTCACAGCTTTACTTCTGCCAGTACCTCGTCTCCTACATTGCCCGTGAAAGGCAAAGGTCCTGAGTTCGAGTCTCGGTCTGGCACACAGTTTTAATCTGCCAGAAAGATTCATATCCGCGCACAGTCCGCTGCAGAGTGAAAATCTCATTATAAATACGCAGCGTTTGAGGGAGGACGTTTAGTTCAGCTCAAAGAAGCTGGTTGGAATAATCGGCTAATCGCCTGACATTGGAACAAGAGCGATACCAGTTTTCGACGAATTTGGCAGGAATGGATAAGCCGCGGGCGAACACAGTATTAAGAAGTAAGCGGTCGACCTAGAGAGGCGACACAACGTGAGGACGGAGAAACTGTCAGATTCATCAGTATTGTCGATCCGACTGTTGCTTCAGGTTCATTAATATGAAGCTCCCAGAAAGGGGGATGCATTCATTGCGCCCTCTTGCGTCGACTCCCTGCTAGAATCTCATTGTCTGGAGTGGAACTGTCTTCAGTGAGGAGCTCCGCCTCGAACTTAGCCCATATGACCAGCGTGACTGGACATCGGTGGGATACCGGAATGACTCTCGCTCGCCATACTGCCCGACAACCAAGACTGATGGTCTTGTAGGCTATTTAATTTCATAGCGGCACCCTTATAGCACACGACACGTCGACAATATTCTACGCCTCGTTTCGTTGTCCATCATGGCTTACCCGTGAGCAAGTTGACGTCCGCCCACACACGGCCAGAGTTGCTACTGCTTGTCTCCATGTTTACCAAACATTACCTCGGCCATACAATGAAGGCTTTCACGACCGGATGTTGCAGCTGCTGAGAATTTTTCCGAGCTGTATGACCGTGGTCCATGGCACTATTCAGTCTCTGACATTTCGTCCAAGGCTACGTTGGACATTCTCGGAGGTGCTCCTGGTTGTGGTGAGTCTTGCCGACTGACGAGTCGGACGTCAAAGAGCAGCCTAAATACCGTGGAAAGTGGGCGTGGCATGGATTTCACGTGACAGCAGAGATAAACATTACCAAAGATAAAAGTTTTCAGTTATCGATTATAGTACGTCAAAGATAAAAACTTCTCACCGATTCTATAGCGCAACAGCCCATATATCACTGAAGTTGTTGTTCACATAGCGGATATTTTCCCAGCGGATTTGACTGCTCTCTTCAGACACTGCCTTACCTCTAGTCAGTTCCAGTGGGAAGATGAAATTTATGAGCACGTTGATGGCGTGGCCACGGATAACCCATTGAGTTCTACGATTGCTAATTTTTACATGGAAAAATTCGAACAATTACTATGGAAAAAGCGAGTAAGAAACCATGTCGATGGTATCGATATGTGGATTTGGTCACATGGCAAAAAATCCTTAGATGAATTCTTTTGTTATTTAAATAGTATAAATAAAAAAATACAGTTTACCATGGAAATGGAGAAAGACAATGCAATATCCTTCTTGGATGTCTTCGTCATGAGACAGACTGATGGCAGTTTGAAACATAGTCTTTCTGAAGGTCACACATACTGACAGACACTTGCATAAGGATTCCAACCACCATCCACAACAGAAACGAGGTGTAATTAAAAGTCTAGTGGACAGAACTAGAAGGAGTTGTTGGCCAGAACACCTGGACGCCGAGTTAAAGCATGTAAAGCAGGCTTCTGAGAAGAATGGGTACTCTTGTATGGAAATAAATAGAGTTTTGCGACTGAATAACAGGAGGCTTAAGGACAACGAAAGGACACAGCGATGGAAGAACACTGTTTCTCTACCCTTCAACAAAAAAGGTAACGGATCAAATAGGCAAGATTCTAAGGAAACATGACGTTCGACCGATTTTCAGCTCAACTAAGAAATAGGCCAAGCACTTCGTTAAGGATAAACGTCCCCTCTATCTGCAAGTGGCGTGTATATAAGATTCCGTGTACATGTGATAAGGTCTACACTGGAACTACAAAGAAAAGTGTGAATACATGGTTGAAGGAACATAAAAGTCTTTGGCGACTAGAGGAAAACATACAAATCAGCCGTGGGTGATCACGCTGTGACATTTTCGGAAACTGAAGTTTCATGTACTATGACGAACTATTATTCACGGCTATATAGAGAAGGCATAGAAATATATAAACACGGGAACAATTTTAACAGAAAAGAAGAAGCCATGAAACTCAGTGATATATGGACTCTGGCGCTACAGAATCGATGAGAAGTTTTTATCTTTGACGTAATATGATCGATAGTTATATTTACTCTTTGACAAGGTTTATCTCTGCTATCACGTGAAATTCAGACCACTCCTACTTTCCACAGTATTTAGGCCGCTCTTCAACATCCGACTTGTTAGTCGGCAAGACTTACTATAACTAGGAGCACCCCAGAAGATGTCCAACGTAGCTTTGGACGAAACGCCAGGAATAAAATAGTTCCATGGACCACGGCCATACAACCCGGAAAAATTACTTCCGCCGACAAGATTGCCAGATCTCACCCCAACTGCAAACGTTTGGAGCATAATGGGCAGGGCCCTTCCACTATCTCGGGATTTTGACGATCTAACGCATAAGTTGGACAGAAGTTGGCACGATATCCCTCATGAGGACACCCAAGAATACTGTCAATGAATGCCAAACCGAATAACTGCTTGCATGAGGCACAGAAGTGGAGCTACGCATTACTGATTTTCTCAGTTTGTGTAGCCCCGTCTCGTGAATAAATCACCCAGCTTTTCTGAAATTGTTAACATTTGTTTGTCTGTACATATACATCACATCTACAGACTTCCGTCTCATTCGGATAGTTCCTTCGTTGTGCGTCGTTTCTGTTTTCTGAGAGTGTAGCTAAACCGGCCACTTTGCGCCGCACTAAAACTGATGGAAAATTAACAATATTATACTATGCGTTCCACATTCGTCTCGTCTTCAGATCATGTAGAGCGCCGGTGTTTACTTGAATTTTCTGTTACTCTCTCGTAAGAATATGGAACGAGAGGCGTTTGAAAAGTTCGTGCCAAGTCCGAGAGATGGCACCACCTGCGCATCTCGAGGTCATGTTTAGTTAGTAGCATCTTTCGAAAGAAAGCACACCAAGTTTCAGCCATATTGGTCAATATCTTTCTGTTTGGCATTCGTGTGAATCAAGGAAGTTGAGTGATTGTGAAAGAATGGGCGAAAAAGAATTTCGTGTGGTGATTAAACATTACGTTATGAAAGTCAAAAGGCCTCAGGAGACTAAATAGAAGCTTGATAAACATTACGGTGACTCTGCACCTTCGGTTAGAACAGTATATAAGTGGTTTCAAAATTTTCAGAGTGGCCGTATGTGCACAAGCGATGTTGAACGTTCTGGCCGCATTGTGGAGGTTACGACTCCAGAAATCATTGATAAAATCCATGATATGGTGACGGATGACAGAAGAGTTAAGGTGTTTCAGGTTGCTAGTGCTGTGGGCATCTCGAATGAATGGGTACATAATACTTTGCATAAACATTTGGACATGAGAAAGCTGTCCGCAAGATGGGCTCCGCGATTGCTCGTGCTTGACCAAAAACTGAATCGTGCGAAGTGTTGCAAGAATGGTTTGCAGCTGTTCAGGAACAATCTGCAGAACTTTAATTGTCGTTTCGTCACTGAGGATGAAACATGGCTACATTACTATACTCCTGAGACCAATCTAAACAATGGGTTACCAAGGGAGATTATGCACAAAAAAAGGCGAAGAACATTTCTTCAGCTGGAAAGGTTATGGCGCCTGTCTTTTGGGATTCTCAAGGGATAATATTTATCGACTATCTGGAAGAGGGTAAAACTATTACAGGTGCGTATTATTCATCGTTATTGGACCGTTTGGAAACCAAGCTGCAAGAAAAACGCTGGCGATTGGCCGACAAAAACTTCCTTTTCCATCACGACAATGCACCAGCACACACGTCACCAGTTGTGGTCACAAAATTAATGGAGATAGGATTCCAACTCATTTCACATCCCCCCTCCCCCCTCCGCATATTCTCCAGACTTGATCCCTCGGACTACTATTTGTTCCCCAATTTGAAGAAATGGCTGTCAGGACAAAGACTATTCAAACAAGGAGGTGATTGCAGCAACTAATAGCTATTTTTCAGACTAGCACAATTCCTATTATCTGGAAAGGATCAAGAAATTAAAACAACATTGGATGAAGTGTGTAAGTATAAAAGGAGACTATATCCAAAAATAAAAAAAAGGTTTACCCCAAACATGTAAGCAGTTTTTTTTTTTTTTTTTTTTTTTTTTTTTTTTTTTTTTTGCACTGACTTTTCAAGCGCTCCTCGTATTCAGTTAAAAGGTGGTGTATCAAGCTGCACACTCCACGAGCCCTGCAAAATGGTGGGTCCCCTCTCCAGAGGACGACTGACACTTCATTCCGCCTCCATGACTGGAAGGAGCAACGCCACAGCCAGACAGCTGGTTTCACAGAGAGCAGCTCATTTGCCACTACTTCCAGCTACTCTGTCCCAACAGCTTACGACTTTCTGGATCAGTTGTGAGGAAACGGTTAGCATTGTGTCATCACTTATTTTGCTGTGTGTCCCTGGCCACCTTCGTCCAGCTTCCCTGTTATTTTTGTACTGTGTCCAGACTAGGCGCCTGCAACTCTCGCTTTCCGCGAAGCAGGCCGGTACAGCGGGCCCCGGACCGAGTAGGGGTCAGCCTGCCCGGTCGTTCCGGAAACACAGGCGCTTCCCAGAGACCACCAGGAGGCGTCCACGCCGCCGCAAGAGGTCGCTACAGCCGCGGGCCTCTTTCCTTCCGCTCGACACGTGACTGCAAATAGAGCCATATCCGTGCGCCGAGCAGTATTTAGCCTGGCGCAGGAGCCTGGAGAGGCCACCCCCACTCTCGTGCCCTCTCCTCTTGGCACCCTCCCTCCCTTCTCTTTCCTTTTCCCCCATTCCCCTTCCTCCACCCACTCTTCCCCCGGGCTCCTCCCTTTTTTCCTCCCCTCCCCCTGTCTCCCTTGCCCATGGCATCTGCCCTCCCCTCTCCCTGTCCCACTCCCCTTCCTCCTCCCCCTCCCTTGGCAGGTCCCCGGACTCGCACACACTCAGTGAACATTCGCGCTCCGGAGATCATCGCCATCAGTGTCTCGTGTGAGTGCCTTCGTCTTGTGTTTAGTGTTCTTTCGCCATCACGCCACCACTGTTCACGTGTGCCGTCGCAGTCATCCGTGTTATGTGCGCTGTGTCAACAAGTTAGTGTTTTCTCTCGTCCAGAGTGAACGGCTTCATGTTTATTGTTTTTTGTATCTACATTTTTTGCCCGCCGTTTTTATTGTATTGTCTGTGCCACCTATATGTTATATTATTGTACCACTCAAGGCTGAAGAGGAGCGTAATATGCTGCTGCCAGCCCGCCTTGTATGAGGTGATTAAAATTACAAGAAAAGAAAAAAAAAACCTGGAGAGGCGGTTCACGCCGAGTGAGCCCACTGGTATCATCGTAGCCGCCGCGTCATCCTCCACCGCGGCCAGCGTACCGGAGTCATCCCGCAGGGCCTGTACATGCCATTGGACTCAGGTGATGGCAACGTGGACTCCGCGGCGCTGTTCACGAGATGCCCGGGGCTGGGTTTGGTGAAGTTGCATGGTTACTACAGAGAGTTTCTGTTTGGAAGAATCTCTGATTTAGTTATTGGTAGGCTTGGTGGATCAGTCCTACCTCACGAATATTGTTTAGTAAACTTTGAAGAAAGACTTAAGTTTAAATAAAAACGCTATAACTCATACTCTGAGATTTTCCTATCCGCGGACGGCGGATATATTATTTTGTTTCCGACGTGCCCTGGTGCCCGCATGATGGCACCTTTGTTTCCCTGGCCATGCAGATTCGTTAGGGTGTCCTCACGCGGCTGAACCATCTCCTAAGCTGATAATAGAGACACTCAGGAAGTCGGTGCAGATGAGAAAATTCTTTCCGTATCCCACTAGTGCCACCGATGCAACCATACAAATGCGTAACAGCGAAACGCCTTTGAAACACCTCTCTGTTTCACGGCACACGCAAAATCTCCCTCTGGACCGGTTCTTCTTACCTGTCCCACTGTAAACCAGCACTAGGGTCGGTCTCCAATCTGTCCCTCCACTATATGCACGCCAACAAGCCAGATGGCGCATCGGTAAGGACACTGAACTTTCATTCGAGAGCACAGAACTTCAAATTGTCACCCATTAAGCTAGGTATAGTTTTTCTGTGGTTTACCTAAATCAGTTAAGTCAGTTTCGAGGATGGTCCTATCTGGTGCGAAGAACCTGTACCCACATCATCTTATATGCCCTACATGGGGTGCTGTTGGTCAGAGTTATCACTATGCCTACTAAAAGAGCTTGAGGTCAGCTCTTCTGACACATCTGTTTTGTTCTTTTGAATTACAATAAATGGAAGAAAACTTCCTCTGGCTCTTATTCTCATCCGTTCTCTTCACAAGAGCACATCATCCTCATTTTTCTCCCCCCCCCCCCCCCCCCGTCTACTCCTGTAGCAGATTCTAAATGAAGAACACCGTCTAGCTCCATATGGTCCTTTCGTTTATTAGAATAACTGACATCATGCCTCCTAGACATGGTCTCAGTTATCAGGATTTTGAATTACGTTTAAGTTTTTTTTATCAAGTCCTAAGATATTCTGTTAAGGTACTTTTCTTTAAATAACCTCTACTATAGAGAACTTAAACGTACACTGTGCAGCAGAATTAAAAGCCATTATTTTCGAAACCATGTAACTGTTTGCAATTTGGCTCAAAGGTGCCTTGCTCCATATCAGCGTGGTGTCGACACATCTGAAAGAAAAGGCGAGAGCTCTGAAGCCCATGTGACGTAAAGGTGGGTTAGTGTTATCACATGGGCACCAAATTTCAACACAATTCCTCCCAGTACCACTATGGACGTATCACAGGATGGGAAGTTCCTGACGCCCCCTTCTATGCACATTTAATTCTTCTTTTGACGTCCCTGCTTCAGAGGTCAGAACCATGACGTCCACCACTGACATCGTGTGGTTTCCTTATGGGTAGCCGAGGGAAACATTTCAGTCACACCACCATTCAGAACTGACGATAGAAGGCCTCAGGCTGTGGCATGAAGTGCGTTAATGAAACCAACCCTTTCCTTGGGTCGTTGGTTTCCACACATTTCATGGTCAAAAACGACAGTTCCCATTGCCATGAGCAGCAGAAAGACATTCTTCATAACCTTTGATAATGGTGATACCCCTGAACATTTCAACCCTTCACTGAGGGCAGTGCAGGGTCACATCCCCACTCAACGTGGTCGCATCCACTTAATATGCAGTGTGACAGTAATTTTTGTTCTTGTGTGCAAGTTGGAACACTAGGGACTGTTCAAAACCATTCGACGAAATTTGAACGTGATCCAGAGCAGAAAAGGTTGCTGATGCATTTTCAACTGTCCAGCGCCCTCCTGTGGCATGATCACAGGGCTGGTGCATCACTGATGTATGAGTTAATACAATGGCAAAGGGTCACTCTAAGACCCCCAGTTTGGCAACACCCTTGCTGGCACACAGACGCATTTACTGAGAGTTTTAAAAATGGGCCTTTGCAGAGAAGTGGTCCTCAGCTGCTGCAGGCAGGCTACCACCTGACATCAGTAGGAGGACAAAGGGGGCATCAGCGCTCATTGCGTGTTGCCTATGTCAGGGCAAAGTATACATTAAGGGGCAAACCTATTGTTGATTGACAGGCCCTTAACCAATAGTTCTGCTAACAGGATTAAGAACCCCTGAGGATAATCCTCTTAGCAGAACGACAAGTTAAGGACCTGTCAATCAAAAGAGAACAATAGGTTTGCCCCTGAATGTATACTTGCTCCTGATGCAGGAAACCGGCAATGTGTGCTGATGCACAATTTTGGTCTACTTTGACAACCCTCTGATACCAGTTTCCTGACTGCAGGTAATTATGGCTACTTTACAGGTTGTATTTTTAAAGGCACATTTTTAAAATTCGCAGTAAATGTGGGTGTATGTCATCGAGAGTATTTCCGAAATGCAGGGCCTTAGAGGGACCCATCACCATTAGTTTGGTAAAGTTGCCACCTGAGTTGCCAGAAATATATATTATTCCAGAGTTCTTCACAGGTATGCCATGGTTCTAGAGTTTTGTGTGCAAAATTTAAAGAGTTCTTCAGAAATTGGCAAAGAAAAGAATAATAACTGGAAAAATTTCATTTAATCTTGTAGTAAAATTAATTGCTAAATTTGTGAAAAAAAATCACTATTCTGAATGTGTCTCGCTAAATGTTGGAATGTCCCGGTATGCACCGAACTGTGAAGTAGCAGATGTTCCTGAAGACACGTTATAGAGAGACCTATCTTGAAATCTGGTGCTTAGTTGTAAGAAAGAATATCAAGTTCAACTAAACTTGTTGTAATACAACTACAGATACATTGCTGGGGTTGTCAGCCATTGGATACATTCGACAAGGTGTGTACTGACTTGTACCCACATCCATTTACCACAACTACGGCAGTGAAACTCAGCCTTCAACGAAAAGCTATATGCTAGTGAAGTGGATCTCACATTATTGCAATTGTAAACGATTACCCTCACAAGAAATCGCATTACGTTTTTCGATAAAACTCTTGGGGTGCTACCCAGAACTGTGATCATAACTGTCATAAGAACTCTAGTGCGATTTCACGTATTTTCTTTAGTGAAAATGGGTTCCTCATTATTGTAGTTATGTCATAACTTATTATTTGCACAAAATGTCATTAGGCTCTTGGGGAGCTATTTAGAATTGTGATCAAAATTTTATCTTCGCAAACTGGCATATAATTTTATTTGACATTACAATTGTTCCGATTACTAGTGTTTTCTTCTCCGAATTCTGCAAAAATATTCAAATTTAGTACAGAGCACTCTAGAACTATACTAGACCAACCAAGTGCTCTGAAAAAAAAGTATGATTCTTGAAATTCGGGTGCCAGTTTTACATGACTGTGGCAATGGGTAGCTCATTATTGCAGTTATCTCAGACTGTTAACAGCACAAAAAAATGTCACTAGAGTTTTCCATGTAACTCTTGCGGAGGTATTCTGAACAGTGATTATTACATTTTCTTTCGTAAATCTGGTAATTAATTTCTTTACAAGACTGAAATTTTCCGAAGTATTATTGTTTCCTTTGCGAAATTCTGCAGAACAATTTAAATGCTATACAGAAAAATCTACGACTATAGTATACCTACGAAAAAATATATATTTCTTGAAAGTTGGGTGTCAGCTTCACATGACTTTTGCCCTGGTATTCGCGTATGTGTCAACCATGCATACCTCTGTAATCAAGCAGCAGGAGGGTGGCAATCCAGGAGGGCTGAAAAAGCATCAGCACCTCTTCCTGCTTCAGATCGCTTTTAAATTTCTTGGAATAGTTTTGGCCATCACTACTGGTTCCAACCTGTACACGAGATCAAAAATGGCGGTCATGCTTAATTCCAAAGGGGAGCGATCACGTTCTATGGGGATGCACAACTATAATGTCCTTAGAGCGGAGGTTGGAACGATTTGTACCACTCTGAGACCTGTCTGTCGGGCTGGGCTCGCATTAGGATGGGTGACCACTCGGTCTGCCGAGCGCTGTTGGCAAGCGAGGTGCACTCAGCCCTTGTGAGGCAAACCGAGGAGCTACTTGACTGAGAAGTAGCGTCTCCAGTCTCGGAAACTGACAACGGCTGGGAGAGCGGTGGGCTGACCACATGCCCCTCCATATCCACATCCATTGATGTCTGTGGGGTGAGGATGACACAGCGGCCGGTCACTACCTTTGGGTCTTCATGGCATGTTCGGGAGGCGGAGGAGTCTGAGGCCTTTCTGTGTCGATTCTGAGCGGCGGTGTAGCTGAAACACCTCCCTATGCCACCCATAAGAAATGCTTGTGATTTCAAGTCTGGATGTCCTCATTCTGACCTCCCTCGCAGAGGCGTCAAAAGAAGGGGGTGGAATGTTTGACTACCTTCCCATTGTGTGACTCGCCCACAGAGGCAGTGGGCAGAATTGTGTTGAAATATGGTGTCAGAGTGACATCATTAACCCTCCTTACAAGTCACATGAACTTTCAGCTCTGGCCTTGTTTTCCAAAGCACTGACGACTTAATGTTTGAAACGTTGTCGAGCCCGAGGGTGGCATTAAAGGTCGTCATAGTTTTTCACCTTTACAGCCTATTTTCAAACTTCTGCGTCGCAGCAGCAGCCAATTATGGGGTTTCCAAAGTGTGACCCTTTATTCTGTTGTGCAGTGTAATTTATAGCCGGCCATAATCATGACATCACAAATCAGTCACAGAGCACTGTGGTATTCAATTGACGGCGAAACTTTCAATGCAGTATTCCTAATAGGTACTTTAACTCTCTGTCTCGTGTAGTATCCAGTCTTCACACAACCATCAGTGTTCCATGTCGACAGTTAAATATGCTGGTTGATTCAGTAAGAGTGACTGGCCTGTTTGCCCTGGACAGATGCACGTTACTGAGACGTCTTTTTGGGTATTGCGGAGTGGTATCTGAAGGGTTCGTATCTGAGGGGTTCGTATCTGAAGGCGTCATTCAACTGCCGCCACCTCAGTACGCTTTCTTATTTGTACCTGTTGTTTGACCAAGTGTGGAATTTATCAGTGTAAACTCTTATGTCCGTGCTATAAAGGCGGTCTCCAGAGATATAATGGGAGCTGGCTTCAGAGTGATTGATCTGTCACCCTTACCTGCTTTTTTACAATTTAAAACTTCCCTCTGCCTCTGAGGGAGACTTTCTCCCTTACTTTCTTCCTCGTCCTATCGTGGTAGCGTAGGCTGATTCATTCTCTGTATGTGTCTTTCTATCTTTTTATTTTACTTTCACTCATCCCATACAATCCTCTCTTTGTTGCAATTGGTCTCTTACAGCCTATGTTTCTGTGTTTGCTATTCTTCCTTAATCCCCCTGATCTATCTATCTATCTATCTATCTCTCTATCTCCCTATCACACACACACACACACACACACACACACACACACACACACACACACACACACACACACACACACACACACACACACACCTCTCCCTCCCTCTCCTATTTTCATTCGCTCTTATTCATTTCTACCACTCTTCTTTTTCTGATCTCGTTACTTTACTTTACCACTGTCACTTTGTGATTTTTCAGAGTAATGTTTTCATTTTTTCTCTTTCTTCTCTGCTCTGCCTCTACTTTTTATGGTTGTGATTTCCTAGCCATGAAAATAAGATGAGTATTTGTTAAAATTTTTAGTTGAATTTAAAAAGATTGGTTCCTTATCCCTCAGTTTTACGCGCTGCCTTTATATTAAAATTAGATGAAACACATAAAATATGGATCAACAGAATATTAAGAAGATTAGTAAATGGTGTTGTGGTCTTCAATATGAAGGTCGGTTTGATAGAGTTCTCCATACCTGCGTCTCCTGTTCAAGTCTCTTAGTATCTGCTTAACTAACAACAATCTTCATCCTTACTGGAGTCAAGGCGTGGCCTCCTTCCACAGTTTTTATTCCCCACACATCTCATTATTATCAAATGAACTATTGCCTGACCCCTCAGGAAGTGTCACATCAGTCTGTCTCCTCTTTTGCTCAAGAAATACCAAAAGCTTTTTTTCTCAGTTTGATTCAGTATCTCACCATTAGTTATCCTGTCTCCTCATCTTATTTGCACCGAACTCCTACAGCCCAACTTTCATAATTGTTATTTGCTGCTTGTGTGTACTTTCTACGGTCCAAGTTTCACTTCCAGATAAGGCTACACTGCATACAAATAGTTTGAAAAAACACTTCTCAACACTTAAATTTAGACTTCATGTTAAGACAGTCATCTTTTTCAGAAAAAGTGTTGCCAGTCTATATTTCGTATCCCCTGTCTTCTGCTACCCAAGTATCAGAACTGATGCTTCTACTTTTATCATCTGATATTGTCATCTAATTCCCTTAGCACGTCCTAAACTAACACAAAGCCTACAGCGGTGCAGAGAGTGGTGTGTTCTCGTCACGAGGCTTGCCGCCTTATCTACACAAGAACAGAGAGAGGAATCTCGCTGGAACGTAATAGAATAAAGGATCAGAGGAGCCACCCAGATGCGCTGGAGTGCTTTCTGTCAGCCGCTGGAGGCCGTGTCTGGCTTCACAAGGACAAAGAGCAAAGTGGGGCCTCGAAGGCCACTGGAGGCGCCCGCTTTCTCGCGGTACGGCAGAAGGCGTCCAGTTGGTCACTGTCCGCTCCTAAGGGATCGCCTGTCTCTGATATTGTCCTCTACGAACTGGGCGCTCAAAGGTGCACGGTGATTCATCCGGGGAAATCTGGCCTGCAAGGAGTCACAAAGCGAGGAGCGGATGAGGGAATCGCCTTTCTGAGCAGCTCCCCCACACTGTGGACAGTGTCAGCAGATCAGATATAAACGCTCCAACTGGCCCTCTGAAACATTAAAGAGAAGGCTGGAACCTTGCCGGTGGAAACATTAGAGGGGCGGTGCGACGCCAGCAGCTGTTGGCAGACTGCAATCCTCAGCTGGTGAATCGCCGCTCTCCGACTGTGGAAATAAATGACCACCTGATTTCACTTTATTGCGTTCCAAAAGTCCTTCATACTTGTATATACTCCCAGAACTATGTGGCACCCTCACACATTAACGTGATGTAGGCAAGCGTTCTGCAACAGGATAATTAGTAGACACATATAACATTCAGAACTGTACCATGTAGGTCACCCTTATGTGTTTAAGGGAAGTATGTGGCGCGCTACCTTTATGATCCCTCACTCCTCAGACGAACATCCTGCCCCTCTACACAACTCTATTTGCAAATAGTATTTAGTCGTGCTTCACCATAAGTCTGAATTTGCTTGTTGTTATAGAATGGTCACATCATGAGATGGTCACGGGAGGAATTTGGCCATAGCATTTACAGGAATGAGTCCACACACAGGGTGAGGCAGGTAAGACATTGTTGTTGTGGTCTTCAGTCCAGAGACTGGTTTGATGCAGCTCTCCATGCCACTCTATCCTGTGCAAGCTGCTTCAACTCCCAGTACCTAATGCAACCTACATCCTTCTGAATCTGCTTAGTGTGTTCATCTCTTAGTCTCCCTCTACGATTTTTCCCCTCCACGCTGCCCTCCAATCCAAAATTGGTGATACTTTGATGTCTCAGAACATGTCCTACCAACCGATCCCTTCTTCTGGTAAAGTTGTGCCAAAAACTTCTCTTCTCCCCAATCCTATTTAATACTTCCTCATTAGTTACGTGATCTACCCATCTAATCTTCAGTATTCTTCTGTAGCACCACATTTCGAAAGCTTCTATTCTCTTCTTGTCCAAACTATTTATCGTTCATGTTCCGCTTCCATACATGGCTACACTCCATACAAATACTTTCAGAAACGACTTCCTGACACTTAAATCTATACTCGATGTTAACAAATTTCTCTTCTTCAGAAACGCTTTCCTTGCAATTGCCAGTCTACATTTTATATCCTCTCTACTTCGACCATCATCAGTTATTTTACTTCCTAAATAGCAAAAGTCCTTTACTTCTTTAAGTGTCTCATTTCCTAATGTAATTCCCTCAGCATCACCCGACTTAATTTGACTACATTCCATTATCCTCGTTTTGCTTTTGTTGATGTTGATCTTATACCCTCCTTTCAAGACACTGTCCATTCTGTTCAACTGCTCTTCCAAGTCCTTTGCTGTCTCTGACAGAATTACAATGTCATCGGCAAACCTCAAAGTTTTTATTTCTTCTCCATGGATTTTAATACCTACTCTGAATTTTTCTTTTGTTTCCTTCACTGCTTGCTCAATATACAGATTGAATAACATCGGGGAGAAGCTAAAACCCTGTCTCACTCCCTTCCCAACCACTGCTTCCCTTTCATGTCCCTCGACTCTTATAACTGCCATCTGGTTTCTGTAAAAATTGTAAATAGCCTTTCGCTCCCTGTGTTTTTCCTCTGCCACCTTTAGAATTTGAAAGAGAGTATTCCAGTCAACGTTGTCAAAAGCTTTCTCTAAGTCTACAAATGCTAGAAACGTAGGTTTGCCCTTCCTTAATGTAGCTTCTATGATAAGTCGTAGGGTCAGTATTGCCTCACATGTTCCAACATTTCTACGGAATCCAAACTGATCTTCATCTCGCAGTACCTCCTGCAACCTACATCCTTTTGAATCTGTTTAGTGTATTTATCTCTTGGTCTCCCTCTACGATTTTTACCCTCCATGCTGCCCTCCATTGCTAAATTGGTGATCCCTTGATGCCTCAGAATACGCCCTACCAACCGATCCCTTTTTCTACTCAAGTTGTGCCACAAATTTCTCTTCTCTCCAAATCTGTTCAATACCTCCTCATTAGTTATGTGATCTACCCATCTAATCAGGTAAGACATGGCACGAGAAATACATCCAGAACAAGCAATCACGATTGGGCGCGGTTGTTGCTAAGTGAACAATGTGGTGAATATTTGAAATATACACGTGTACGATTTTGCATTCGAAATACGACGAACTTTTATTTGTAAACCGAACTATACCACGGCCCCTTCCAAGCTTCGCACAGGTAGCACAAACTATCTGCAGCTGGCCTGGCATATTGTTAACGAATATACACAGTGTTTCAAAGACTTCGCATTAAACGTTTAGGGATGGTAGTTCACGTCACAGGGAACTGTTTTATTAACTTCTGTGGCCCTGGGACTACGAGATTTTACTGAACTACACACTACATACGCCAGTACATTGACAGAGTGATTTACAACAAGAAAACCTTAAGAATGAGTGTCTCTAATTGAAGAAAGATATTTTAGAAGCTCCGTCTATCCCTTTTCATGCAGAACAGATAATTGGATCATAGATAACCCACACTGCAAATGAGGAATACCGCAGGCTGCCTACGCTCTGCTATATCTCACGGGCATAAATAATTATAAAAGACGCCTAACCTCGTCTGGAAACAAACTAACATTTTGCTGCTATCATAAATTATTCCTCATGATGTGTTTTATCAACCATAACGATTAATGCAAAGGCTTTGAACCACCCAGAATACACAAACCTTCCAAATAAATCAGTTCGCCTACGAGTGACAACCGTATCAAAACACCTACAGTAGGTCAGTTTTCGCATGCAGACAGTTTGAGCGCGTGAGTGGAGTCAGGCAAAAGAATGATCTGCAAATAGTACATTTCAACACACTTCATCCTTTAAACATTTCACTCCAGCAGCTTCAAAATTGGTCACAGTCCCCTTACTAGTGTCTATAGAAACTGTGAAGTGATGGGAAGATTCTGACATACTCTTCACAGATGAAGCACGAAACAGTGAAGCCATGGACAAATGGCGCTTCGGAAAACGCATTAATGGGCAGCGGAAAATCCCGATCTGGCGGTCACAAGTGGATGAACAACGATCTTAGTCTGTCATCGAGAATCGTGGGCTTTTCAAGGACCTCCTCATTGGCCCTTGGTTTCATTGATGGGACTAAATAGTGTCTCACATGTACATTTCCAAAGAGATACGCTACTGAACTTGATGGAAATGCGTATCACTATACATATGGCACGCACTGAGTTATGAAAATTACATATGTCCTGCCAATTCCACATATTCAAATAAAAACCACCTTAACAGGACGTTTGAGACCACTGAATCGGTCGTTCGGAAAACAAAAAATGGGTTGCATATCGAGCAGACTTAACATATCTGGGCCAAGAAAGTTAGAACAAATGGTTTTAAAGAAAACAACAATGACTCCTGAACGCATGAACTTTGTATAACACGGACCTGAACTACCATTAACTCCTCCCGAACAGGCTGTGTAGGCCCCAAGGTACCGACCGGCCGCCGTGTCATCCTCAGCCCACAGGCGTCACTGGATGTGGAGGGGCATGTGGTCACCATACCACTCTCCTGGCCGTATGTCTGTTTCCAAGACCAGAGGCGCTACCTCTCAGTCAAGTAGCTCCTCAGTTTGCCTCACTAGGGCTGAGTGCACCCCGCTTGCCAAGAGTGCTCGGCAGACCGGATGGTCACCCATCCAAGTGCTAGCCCAGCCCGACAGCTTAACTTCGGTGATCTGATGGGGACTGGTGTTACCACTGAGGCAAGGCCGTTGGCTGGACTACCATTAGCCCGGAAGAAATTCAACGTACAATCTAGTCTATCCAGAGTCAAATTATGTATCAATGTTCAAAATTCTGAATCGGTATTAGTTATAATAATAACACATGAACCATATCTGAGTCACGTGTATACCTCTCATTTGGGACAATAAGGTAGGAATTCGTGAAACACTATCTTCTCAGTGGGACACTGATTTACAGCATTGTTATCCTGTTACTGTTTGATCGTGTTCCACACGCATTGCACTGCAGGAGACGTCTCCAAAGCGTCTTTCCAGAGTCAAAGCAAAAATATGTACACTCGTGAAGCAAAAAATTATGACCACTGCCTGCCACAGTACTGAATGTCAACTAGTGCCGTTGCAGGTTAGTGACACAGATGTGGACGTATACATGCTGTAATAGGCATAAGAGCATATATTGTTATATGTGGTACCTGAGCCGCTCTCACTCGCAACTATGCATTATCGTGAACTTCGCTGCCTATATGTGTTTGGTTTCCCGCCCTTGTCGCGGTTACGTCGTGGTTCTTCCTCCTTCTACATATGGCACCGGTGATGTGTATCGATATTTGCACCGTGTACCATTTTTGGTTTTGTGCGAATAGTTTCCGGCTAGGGGGTCTGCGGACCAGGAAAGTTATCTCCGCGCGTTGCAGTCGGCTGGGTCCGCTGGCAGCCCCTGCGCAGTGTCTGAGCGTGTGTGGAGCTGTCGGATCGCTAGAAGCTTCGTGGCTCACCGACCCCGGACCTCAAAGTTGAATAGTGGTTTCAAGTACCCAAGCCACGTCCACTCATGGTGTGTGGTTCGTTTCGGCGGTTCGCTGGAGGCTTCCGAGTGCTATTTTCTCTACTATCTTTCTCACCGGTGTTTGTTTACAATCTATAAGAGCCAATGATAAAAGAAATTATTCTTGGTTTTACTGTGTTTTATGTAAGTAAGTTTGAATTCCGGCATGTGGATATTTGCTGAAAGGTTATTGCCGTTGTGTTGTCTTTTCTTGTAGTCCAGTTTCATCTACTACAAACTTAAGGTTTATGGTTTTATTTTTTTTAAAATTTTGGAAAATTAATTGTGAGCCTTCAGCCTTGGAACCTTATTCTAAAAATTATCTTTCAAGCTTAAAAATTGCAGCCTTCTGCCTTTGAAAGGTTATGGTAATTTACTTTAAAATCTTGAAGATTTTACTGTGAGTCTTCAGCCATTTGTATTGAATCTTGTTTATGTTTATATATCCACTCTTGCCTTGAGCCTTTCAGTCTAGCTGTGATTATGTATATAATTTTATTTCTAATTGTAAGTGCCTGTTTTCAGTCACTTGAAATATACCTTGTTGATTTTTAAGATTTCTTGCTTGGAGACCTTCAGCTGTGAAAGATGTGGAGTTTCAAACTCGTAGTTGCAAAACTTCGGCTATGTGCCGCTTTCGTTGTAAATGTGCTATTAAGTTATAATAAATTACTATTTTAAGGTGAAACTGATCCCAAACTTATTTAGCCCTTCCCATAATCCTAATCACTTGTTCTGCCCAGTGGGTTTAGCGGGTGTTTCAGTACCTTAATATGTACCCACACCAGGGTGTTGTTTGATTTCTCTGCATCTAACAGCCTTTGCATAAACACGTCGCAAAATTTACAACCTGATCTTGTGCCTGGCGTAAAGTGTCGCCAGCACACCAGTTGGCAAAGACGCAGATCACGAGAGAGGCCAGAGACACACCGACAAGCAACACGCCGCCAACGCCCTCTCGACAGCACGTATTTAGGCCGCCGCCGCCACTGAACGGAGAGCCACACTGATTCATTCTTCAAGTTTGGCATCTGACAGTTAGCTGCAGTGCGGGTTTAGTTCACGTCTCAGGCTACGGCAGTGCATTGTGATCAGATTAGTAATCATAGCATGATTACCGACTTTGTCTGCACTAGGACTATTACTGATGAGTTTGCACCATGCCATATGAATCTTATTATAAATAAAGAAGTGTATTAATTCACATGTGCATGGCATTATAGAGTGAGGATACTGGCCTCCTATCTCGATTGCGGTTTATCTTATCACGACATTGTTGCTCGCATTAGTCGAGATCCAATGACAGCAGAGTATGAAGGAGGGTAATACGGAACGCCGTGCTGGATCCCAACGGACTCGTATCACTAGCAGTCGAGATGACAGGCATCTTATCCGCATGGCTGTAACGGATCGTGCAGCCGCGTCTCGATCCATGAGTCAACAGATGGGAACGTTTGCAAGACAACAACCATCTGCACGAACAGTTCGACGACGTTTGCAGCAGCATGGACTATCAGCTCGGAGACCATGGCTGCAGTTACCATTGACGCTGCATCACAAACAGGAGCGCCTGCGATGGTATACTCAACGACGAAACTGAGTGCACGAATGGCAAAACGTCATTTTTTCGGATGAATCCAGGTTCTGTTTACATCATCATGGTGGTCGCATCCGTGTTTGTCGACATCCCGGTGAACGCACATTGGAAGCGTGTTTTCGTCATCGCCATACTGGCGTATCAACCGGCGTGATAGTATGGGGTGCCATAGGATACACGTCTGATCACCTCTTGTTCGCATTGACGGCACTTCGAAGAGTGGACATTACATTTCAGATGTGTTACGACCCGTGGCTTTACCCTTCATTCGATCCCTGAGAAACCCTTCATTTCAGCAGGATAATGCTCGACCGCATGATGCAGGTCCTGTACGGGCCTTTCTGGATACAGAAAATGTTCGACTGCTGCCCTGGTCAGCACATTCTCCGGATCTCTCACCAATTGAAAACGTCTGGTCAATGGTGGGCGAGCAACTGGCTCGTCACAATACGCCAGTCACTACCCCTGATGAACTGTGGTATCGTCTTGAAGCTGCATGGGCAGGTGTACCTGTACACGACATCCAAACACTGTTTTTCACAAATCGTGTAACCCTTTTATATATTGCATTGATCTCACTTGTTAGGAAAACCGTACTGAAGTCTAATGTTGCTGGTTGTTTCAGTGTTTCCTATGAGACTCTCATAGGGTCTGAATTACAGATTGTTAAGATTTTTGTAATTTATGTACCCTTCGCGTTCGTATTCCCCACGATTTAATTTACTACATACTGAATGTACCTAAATTCGCTTTGGATGGTCAGTTGTACGTAATTGCTTGTTATAATAGGTAGCAGCCATGAGTCAACTAGGTAGTACATGGAAACTTCAGAAACACTTAGAAACACAAAAATTGACTATTACAGTGCGACTGCGCGTGAAGAGGTTAACAAGAATTGCCAATCTTAATAAACTTCAGTATCAACTGTTTTTTGTGTCGAATCCCAGGAATTATGGATCATGCACACCAATTACGTACTTGTAATTTATTATTTATGATAACGTTTCTATTTCGTTCTTCCTAAAACTTTTCCAGTATATCACTCTACTGTTTCCTATTATTCATTTGTTCCTTTTTTCTTTCTCTGGAAAACTCTGTGTTCCTCATTTTGATTCTGAGCATTTCTCTGTCGTCTTCCAACGAAACATTAATTTAGTAGAGGTATTTCTGAGTATGAATTATTCATTTCTTTTTTTTGTTAAAGTAAGGGTACTTTTGTTTATTTTGTCTGTTTTGAGTCATTTTTTAAACGTCCCAGATATAATTTACTTACGTATAAATGACTCTATAAAATTAATTTTGTTATTTTATGAAAAGGAAGAAAATTTTGAAAAATATACACTCCTGGAAATTGAAATAAGAACACAGTGAATTCATTGTCCCAGGAAGGGGAAACTTTATTGACACATTCCTGGGGTCAGATACATCACATGATCACACTGACAGAACCACAGGCACATAGACACAGGCAACAGAGCATGCACAATGTCGGCACTAGTACAGTGTATATCCACCTTTCGCAGCAACGCAGGCTGCTATTCTCCCATGGAGACGATCGTAGAGATGCTGGATGTTGTCCTGTGGAACGGCTTGCCATGCCATTTCCACCTGGCGCCTCAGTTGGACCAGCGTTCGTGCTGGACGTGCAGACCGCGTGAGACGACGCTTCATCCAGTCCCAAACATGCTCAATGGGGGACAGATCCGGAGATCTTGCTACCAGGGTAGTTGACTTACACCTTCTAGAGCACGTTGGGTGGCACGGGATACATGCGGACGTGCATTGTCCTGTTGGAACAGCAAGTTCCCTTGCCGGTCTAGGAATGGTACAACGATGGGTTCGATGACGGTTTGGATGTACCGTGCACTATTCAGTGTCCCCTCGACGATCACCAGAGGTGTACGGCCAGTGTAGGAGATCGCTCCCCACACCATGATGCCGGGTGTTGGCCCTGTGTGCCTCGGTCGTATGCAGTCCTGATTGTGGCGCTCACCTGCACGGCGCCAAACACGCATAGAACCATCATTGGCACCAAGGCAGAAGCGACTCTCATCGCTGAAGACGACACGTCTCCATTCGCCCCTCCATTCACGCCTGTCGCGACACCACTGGAGGCGGGCTGCACGATGTTGGGGCGTGAGCGGAAGACGGCCTAACGGTGTGCGGGACCGTAGCCCAGCTTCATGGAGACGGTTGCGAATGGTCCTCGCCGATACCCCAGGAGCAACAGTGTCCCTAATTTGCTGGGAAGTGGCGGTGCGGTCCCCTACGGCACTGCGTAGGATCCTACGTTCTTGGCGTGCATCCGTGCGTCGCTGCGGTCCGGTCCCAGGTCGACGGGCACGTGCACCTTCCGCCGACCACTGGCGACAACATCGATGTACTGTGGAGACCTCACGCCCCACGTGTTGAGCAATTCGGCGGTACGTCCACCCGGCCTCCCGCATGCCCACTATACGCCCTCGCTCAAAGTCCGTCAACTGCACATACGGTTCACGTCCACGCTGTCGCGGAATGCTACCAGTGTTAAAGACTGCGATGGAGCTCCGTATGCCACGGCAAACTGGCTGACACTGACGGCGGCGGTGCACAAATGCTGCGCAGCTAGTGCCATTCGACGGCCAACACCGCGGTTCCTGGTGTGTCCGCTGTGCCGTGCGTGTGATCATTGCTTGTACAGCCCTCTCGCAGTGTCCGGAGTAAGTATGGTGGGTCTGACACACCGATGTCATTGTGTTCTTTTTTCCATTTCCAGGAGTGTATATTTCCTTTGTTCATGTGTTCAGTACGCAGTTTGTCCTTTCCGAGCCTTATTTCTTAGCGTGGTACGTATTTGGGGCTTGAGCGTTTCACTAACGAATTTTGGTGTGTCTGTACCAGCAAAAGACTTGGGGGGGGGGGGGGCGGGGGTGAGTAGCGTGTGAAACTTTTGTTCCACGCTTGCTGTTATGCGTTCCTATGAGCAGCTTTAAAGTCTCTTAAGTGATACAACTGTGCTTTGCCGACTGGGGTGGACGAGCGGTTCTAGGTGCTACATTCCGCAACCGCGTGGCCGCTACGGCCGCAGGTTCGAATCCTGCCTCGGGCATGGATGTTGTGTGATGTCCTTAGGTTAGTTAGGTTTAAGTAGTTCTAAGTTCTAGGGGACTGATGACCTTAGAAATTAAATCCCATAGTGCTCAGAGCCATTTGAACTGTGCTTTATCATGTGTCAAAATCCAAACATCATCTGACATGTACGGATGTAGTCGTCATATCCATATGTCGGCTCTTACAATGATGTTAAGATCTTTAACACTAGTCGTGTATACTGTCTACATGACAACTGCTGAAAATCACCAAAATATTGAACCATGTATTCTTCCTAACATACTGCATTCGACCAATAATTTTTATATCCTGTCATTCCTGGCATTTTAACGCAGTTCTGTGATGTCCTACGGGTCATGTGGTCAGTCACTACAGAATATACATTGATGAATATTTGATCATCGAATGTTGAATGTTTTCACTGTATTACTACTTAGATGGAGCTGTAAATACCTTGTTCGTGGGTTGTATCCTATGTTTATTTATTTTGATATTTTATTGGCTATGGGCAAGACCAGTAACATCAATATTTGTGTGTGTGTGTGTGTGTGTGTGTGTGTGTGTGTGTGTGTGTGTGTGTGTGTGTGTGTGTGTGTGTGTGTGTGAGAGAGAGAGAGAGAGAGAGAGAGAGAGAGAGAGAGAGAGAGTGAGTGAGTGTTACGGCCATCAAGAATTAGCACGACAGGATTTTCTTTTGTAGATTGGTCGTCATAATTTAGATTCGAAAGCAGTCTGTAAATAGATTTTCTTGATCCCACCCCGTGGAGCCCCTCTCATTAAAATGTCTAGCAGCTTTCTCCTCGTGAAAATCATTAGTGGTGGGACAAAAGTTCCTCCCGGACTCATTGAACACTCAGCAGTAATGCAGTAATGATAAGACCTGCTTCCCCTCTACTCCCTCTTTCACCCCACTCGATGGTATCTGAAGCAGCAACGCGGCGTTTGCCTCTGAGAACGGCAGTCAATCGAGGGACCTTGCTTCATACGATAGACAATCCTGATCCATGCTACCTAATTATAACATTCGCCGGATTGGAAAGTTCATCGAGCTCACCCTTCGGGAAACTAAATTCCTTCCCAAAGCATGAGCGCAATAAAGCGGAAGTTGTTGAGACAAAACATTTCTGTGGCGGCATATGAGATTGTGCACTTAACACTTTCTTTGACGCAGTCACAGGAAATGCTTTATGTCGTTTTAGGTTACACTGACAAAGAATTACTTGGTGACCAACAGGGACTGCTTTCAATACGTATATAGGTTCCATGATAAAATGTTATTTTCCGTGTAAGTTTCATGAAATCGCCGAATCTGATCCTGTAATTTTACCAATGAATGCATGTGAGATTCCATTTCTCTCACATGACTGCCATAACGAACACTGCAGATGAACTCATCTGAGCTAATAGCACATCTTTAGCGTCACACACTTGATAAGTTTCAAGTTTCTCTTCCTTATCATTAAATAGAATCGACTACTTTCAGATTCCTGTACTAACTTGATCGTTCGAAAGGGAAGTTCAGACTAAGAAGCGTTGGTATAGTGGTTCTAGTAGCATAAAGCATTAATAATGACATTTTTATTCCAAATCTTCCTTTTTAGTATCTGGGAGTTAAGTCATTACGAGGCATACACAAGTCCGTTCAGAAGATCCGTAGGGATTGCAATGTGTGGTGTTTCCCATTAGAGGCACACACTGCAATCCTGAAATTTCTCATCATCGAACTCTAAAAACACAGCGCAAAATTAATACTGGACCATAATACTTGATAAGGATATGACGATGAAGTTCCATACTCCGTAACAAAGTGTAGAGGACGATGCGGGAGACCCACACCGCCGTACGAGGCAAGGACCTAGCGGAGGTGGTTTGCCATTACCTTCCTCCGACCGTAATGGGGATGAATGAGGATTATGAAGACGACACAACAACACCCAGTCATCTTAAGGCAGGTGAAAACCCCTGACCCCGCCGGGAATCGAACCCGGAATCCCGTGCTCCAGAAGCGAGAACGCTACCGCGAGACCACGAACTGCGAGAGATGAGAATATAATATAAGAATAACATCATGTTCAGTACCTTCAAATACATAAACACACTTCTGGCCATTAAAATTTTTACACCGCAAAGATGACGTCCTACAGCAAGTCTCGTTAACGCACCCCACACGTGCTCGGTTGGATTTGAGTGGAGGAACGGCCAAGCCAGTCCATTCACCGGATATCATATCATCACAAGAGCTCATCCACCTGTATAGTGTTTGGTTTGGGCATTATCATCTGTAAAAAGAAGTCAGGGCGCAATGAACTCTGAAAACAGGAGGTGCATTCAAGTTCTAAGGCCTCCGATTTTTTTTCTACTTAACTACTCACCAAAAATCGATGAAACTGGCGTTACTTCTCGATGTAATCGCCCTGCAGAGGTACACATTTTTCACAACGCTGACGCCATGATTCCATGGCAGTGGTGGAGGCTTCTTTAGGAGTCTGTTTTGACCACTGGAAAATCGCTGAGGCAATAGCAGCACAGCTGGTGAATGTGCGGCCACGGAGAGTGTCTTTCATTGTTGGAAAAAGCCAAAAGTCACTAGGAGTCAGGTCACTTGAGTAGGGAGCATGAGGAATCACTTCACGTCCATCCATTGTCACAACCGACGAAAAGAAAGTCCCATTCATGCTGTCGTTCCGCGTCAACATCGCTTGGCAACATGCTACACTGGCAGCCATGTGGTCGTCCGTCAGCATTCGTGGCACCCACCTGGATGACACTTTTCCCATTTTCAGGTCACCATGCAGGATTGTGTGCACAGAACCAACAGAAATGCCAACTCTGGAGGCGATCTGTTCAACAGTCATTCGGCGAGCCCCCAAAATAATTCTCTCCACTTTCTCGATCATGTCGTCAGACCGGCTTCTGCGAATCCGAGGTTGTTTCGGTTTGTTGTGACGCAATGTTCTGCCTTCATTAAACTGTCGCACCCATAGACGCTCTTTCGACACATCCGTAACTCCATCACCACATGTCTCCTTCAACTGTCGATGAATTTCAATTGGTTTCACACCACGCAGATTCGGAAAACGAATGATTGCACGCTGTTAAAGTAAGGAAAACGTAGCCATTTTAAGTATTTAAAACAGTTCTCATTCTCGCCGCTGGCGGTAAAAATCCATCTGCCGTACGGTGCTGCCATCTCTGGGACGTATTGACAATGAACGCAGCCTCATTTTAAAACAATGCGCATGTTTCTATCTCTTTCCATTCCGGAGAAAAAAAATCGGAGGCCTTAGAACTTGAATGCACCTTGTAGTACAGTGTCACAATAACGTCGACCAGTTAGTGTGCTGTGTTCAAAGATTTGGAGGTCAAAAGCTCCTGATCGATAGAGTGACACCTTAATCACCGAAACAATCACGTTCGACACTACTCGTGACTCATTATGTCGACCTCTGGCACATATGAGGGTACACCAAGAATCATGATGATCGTTCTGGAGGTCCAGATGCTGGGAGGCATCATGTTGCATTTGTGTACTGATGTGCAAAACCTTTGAGCATGGCATGATCTCTGGTCAGTGTTATTGTACCACTGTACACTTACTCCATGTGGAACTTTTTAGGACTCCATGTGGCACTGACTTCGTTTTTATCGATCGGTAATGCACGACCGCAACGACAGAGGCGCTGGAAGAGTTCCTGGAATGAGATCATATTTTGTGTTGTTGAAGCATGTTCGTTCCCTGTTATTTGGGCGTCAGTCACAGTTCTTTGAATACTACTCTACTCAGTAGTGTTCAAAGAACTGTCCATTTCTTCTACTACCTCCCTGTCTCTATCCATTTCCTCTTCGTTATCTCTGTCTTTGTTCATGGCCTCTCCCTACCGCATGTCTCTGTCAACTTCCTCCCTCCTGTCTGTCTCTGTCTATTTTTTCTTCCTACTCTCTACATCTATCCATTTCCTCTTCCTCTGTCCTACCTCTGTGCATTTCCACTTCCTCCAACCTGTCTCTATCCATTTTCTCTTCCTACTCCCTCTTTCTGTCCATTTCCTCTACCCCTACTTTTCTCAGTCCATTTCCTTTTCCTCCACTCTGTCTTTGTTCATTTCCCTTTCATCATCCCATCTCTGTTCATTCCTCTTCCTCCTCTGTGTCTCTGTCTATTGCCTCTACATTCTCTGTGACTCTGCCTCTTCCTTCTCTGTGACTCCGTCCACTGCCTCTTCCTTCTCCCTCCCTCCATCATCTCCCTCTCTCCTTAACTCTCGCCCTCACACCTGCTTCCTACTCACCCCATCGATCGCCATCTATATTTGTCTGCCCCTGTGCCTCTCCCTGTGTCCATGCTCTCCTTCTTCCTCTCTATATCCATTTGCTTCCCTCCCTTCCCTTTGCATCTCCTCCTCCCAGCTATCTGTCTATCTGTTACCCTGAGCCTTGTTTGTCCTTATTTAAAAGAAAATCTTGTTTGGGAATTCAAGTTTCTTAAAATGTTTGTGTAAATCGGTTGAGGTCATTGGTGTACATAGTATGAGAGACACCTCTCCAGGTGCTGTTTTTGTGACGACCGTACCTTCAATGACAGCATTTCGCCAGATTTATCCTCCAAAGGGATGCCATTACAAAGCAATGGACGATTTTGAAAACGCAGTAGTATTCTAATTATAGGCCAGTAATCCATAAATACAACTTTCCTTTTTTCTGTTAAAACCTAGAATCGTATATAAGGAGAAAGAATAGTACATGACAGAAGTTTTCGAGATACATATTTGTCTCTGTTGTTCGGGCATCAGTTACAGTTATTTGAATACTACTGTATACTGTATACAGTAGTATTCAGACAACTCTGACTGACGCCCGAATAACAAGGAACGAACATGCATCGACATAAGAAAACAGTGCATTGATAATGGCTAGTCAGTAGCCGAAATCTACCGGCCGCGGTGGTCTCGCAGTTCTAGGCGCGCAGTCCGGAACCGTGCGACTGCTACGGTCGCAGGTTCGAATCCTGCTTCGGGCATGGCTGTGTCTGATGTCCTTAGGTTAGTTAGGTTTAAGTAGCTCTAAGTTCTAGGGGACTGATGACCACAGCTGTTAAGTCCCATAGTGCGCAGAGCCATTTTTTGAGTAGCCGAAATCTTGATCTGCGTAACAAAACCTGCAAAAATAAAGATTGATTGCTGCACTCTGTAATTTATAACTCCAGGAACACCTACAATACACTGATAAGCCAGAACATAATGACTACCTACACTATGTGCAGGAGACTGGAATAGAAGGGAGAACCGATAGAGGTACTCAGGGCACCCTCCGCCACACACCGTCAGGTGGCTTGCGGAGTATGGATGTAGATGTAGATGTATGTGATCAAAAGTATCCGGACACCCGGCTGAAAATGACTTACAAGTTCTTGGCGGCCTACATCGGTAATGCTGGAATTCAGTATGGTGTTGGCCCACCCTTAGCCTTCATGACAGCTTCCACTCTCGCAGCCATACGTTCAATCCGGTTCTGAAAGGTTTTTTGGGGAATGGCAGCGCATTCTTCACGGAGTGCTGGTCTGAGGAGAGGTATCGATGCTGGTCGGTGAGGCCTAGCACGAAGTCAGCGTTCCAAAACATCCCAAAGGTCTTCTGTAGGATTCAGGTCAGGACTCCGTGCAGGCCAGCCCATTTCAGGGATGTTATTGTAGTGTAACAACTCTTCCACAGGTCGTGCATTATGAACAGGTGCTCGATCGTGTTGAAAGATGCAATCGTGAGGAGGGAATTGCTCTACAACAGTGGGAAGCAAGAAGGTGCTTAAAACATCAATGCGGGCCTGTGCTGTGATAGTGCCATGCAGAACAACAGTTGGTGCAAGCCCCCTCCATTCGAAACAAGACCACACCGTAACACCACGGCCTCCGAATTTTACTGTTGGCACTACACACGCTGACAGATGACGTTCACCGGTCCCAAGCCCTGCCATGTGATCGCCACATTGTGTATCGTGATTCGTCACTCCACACCTTTTCCACAGTTCAATCGTCCAATATTTAAGTTCCTTACACCAAGCGATGCGTCATTTGTCATTTACCGGCGTGATGTGTGGCTCATGAGCAGCCGCAGGACGATGAAGTTCTAGTTTTCTCACCTCCTGCCTAACCGTCTTAGTACTTGCAGTGGATCCTGATGCAGTTTGGAATTCCTGTGTGATGATCTGGATAGACGTATACCTATTACACACTACGACCCTCCTCAACGGCAGTATCTGTTAGTCAACAGACGAGGTCGGCTTGAACGCTTTTGTACGGTACGTGTCTCTTCACGTTTGTGCTTCACTATCACATCGGAAACAATGGACAGCTTTAAGAGCGTGGAAATTTCGCGTATTGACGTATGACACAAGTGACACCCAATCACCTAACGACGTTCGAAGTCCATGAGTTCCGCAGAGCACCCCATTCTGCTCTCACGATGTCTAATGACCATTGAGGTCGCTCATATGAAGTACCTGGCAATAGGTGGCAGTACAATGCACCTAATATGAAAAAAGTATGATTTTGGGGGTATCGGTATACTTCTGATCACATAGTGTACCTAATAACCGCAATGTCCACTTTGGCACAGACAACATGGCTGCACGTAGTGAAATCAAAGCAATGAAGCCTTGGTAGGTTATTGGAGGGATTTGTCACATCACATCTGCATCTGCAAGTCACCTAATTGCCGTAAATGCCGAGAGGGGAGCCGGTGAGCTCTGACGCCACGTTCAATCACATCCCAGATGTCTTCGATCGGTTTCAGATATGGCGAGCTGGGGGGCCAGCACATCAACAGGAACTCGCCACTTTGTTTATCGAACCACCCCATCTCACCTCTGGCCCAGTGGCATGGCGCATTATCTTGCTGAAAAATGCCATTGCTGTCAGCAAACATGAGGGGTGTGCGTGGTCTTCAAAGATGGTTCAAATGGCTCTAACCACTATGAGACTTAACAGCTGAGGTCATCATCAGTTCCCTAGACTTAGAACTACTTAAACCTAACTAACCTAGGATATCACACACATACATGCCCAGGGAAGGATTCAAATCTGCGAGCGTAGCAGCAGCGCGGCTCTGGACTGAAGATCCTACAACCGATAGGCCATAAGGGCCGGCTGCACATGATCTGTACGACATCCTTGGCCGTCATTGTGCCTTGCACAGGCTCCATTGGATCCAAGGGTGCCCACATGAATGTTCCCCGGAACATAATTGAGCCTGCCTCTAGCTTGTCTCTGCCCTGTAGCAGAAGTGTTAACGAAAGTTGCCCTGTAAGACGACTGATCCGCACCTTCCCATCGGCATGATGAAGTATTCATTATCCCATCAGACGCTCTGCCACTCTACTAACGTCCAGCGCCGATAGTCACGTGCCTGTTTTACTAGTGTGGCCAGCGTACCACCTATGACTACTGCAATGAGGGATGGCCATTCAATTGCACGACCTCTGGACGTGGTTTCACCTTGGTTTCGCCACATATGAGGACACTCATTACAGCACTTCTCGAAAACCTGACAAGTCGTGCAATTTTCCGAAATGCATGTGCGAAGTCACTGGGCCATTGCAGTTTGCGCTTGGTCAAACTGACACATTGAGCACCTTCCCCGTTCTACGCTCAGACAGCATGCTCAGTGATACTACATGCCATGCTCGTACATGTTTCTGTCTAGCAGTAGTTTCTTGCCAGGTGGTACTTCTGTCGTATGGGCAGGTTTAAAAAATGGTGCAAATGGCTCTGAGCACTATGGGACTTGACAGCGGAGGTCATCAGTCCCATAGACTTAGAACTACTTGAACCTAACTAACCTAAGGAGACCACACACATCAATACCCGAGGCAGGATTCGAACCTGTTACCGTATCGGTAGCGCGGTTCCAGACTAGTGCCTAGAACCGCTCGGCCACTCCGGCCGGCAAGGGCAGGTTTATCTCGATAGTAGGTCGTGGTCATAATGTTCTGGCTGACCAGTGGACTACACTCATGCTCATAAATTAAGGATAAATGCACAATGTGGTGCTACACAACGTGGCACTACACAAAACTGGCGCTAATAGCACAGGCACATAGGGAACACACGCGACACAGATCTGTAAATCCATGGTATTGGTGGTAACTTGAGAAAACCGTCCCGCAACACATGTGCTACAAAACGCCACTGTTTCCTGCGTATGTGCCCCTACATCAATATGGGATATGATCACCGTGCACACGTACAAAGGCCGCACAATGGGTTGGCATACTCTCATTAGGTCGTCGAGCAGCTGCTAGGGTATAGCCTCCCATTTTTGCACCAGTGCCTGTCGAAGCTCCTGAAGTGTCGCAGGGGTTTGAAGAAGTGCAGCGATACATCGACCCAGAGTATACCAGACAATGGGGTTTAGGTCTGGCGAACAGGCAGGCTTCTCCATTTTCCCGATGCTTTCTGTTTCAAGGTAATCCTCCTCGATGACAGCTCCGTGGGTCGGTGAGTTATCATCCATCAGGAGGAAGGTGGGACCAACAGCACTCCTGAAAAGGCAGACATACTGGTTCAAAATTACGCCCCGATACACCTGACCTGTTAAGGTTCCTCTGTCAAAGAGATGCAGGGGTGTACATGCACCAATCATAATCCCATCCGACACCATGACCTCCATACAGGCACCCTTCAAGGACATTAAGGGGTTGGTATCTGGTTCCTGGTTCATGCCAGATGAAAACCCGGCGAGAATCACTGTTCACACTATACCTGGACTGGTCCGTGAACTTAACCTGGGACCACTGTTCCAATGACGATGAACTGTGTTCTTGACACCAGGCTTTACGGGCTCTCCTGTGATCAGCAGTCAGTGGAATGCACCTTTCAGGTCTCTGGGCTAATAAACCATGTCTTTTCAGTCGTTTGTAGACTGTGTGTCTGGAGACAACTGTTCCAGTGGCTGCGGCAAGGTCCCAAGCAAGGCTACCTGCAGTAATCCGTGGTCGTCTGCGGGCACTGATGGTGAGACATTGGTCTTCTTGTGGTGCTGTACTCTGTGGACGTCCCCTATTGTAGTGCCTGAACACGTTTCCTGTCTGCTGGAATCGTTGCCATAATATTGAGATCACACTTTGTGGCACACGGAGGGCCCGTGCTGCGACCTGCTATGTTTGACCAGCGTCCAGTTTTCCTAGTATTCTATCCATCGTAACCGAGCGACGACCGCAGGTCAAATACACCGTATAGTCATACCCTGAGGTGATTTAAACCTGCAAATCGCCCACCACAGCGTTGTTTCACCATGTATCAGCATTGTCCTTAATGTATGAGCATGAGTGTAGTTGGGTCTAGTGGTCTAGTGCTAAAGCGAGTACCAGTAAACCGAATCCTCGTCGAAAAACAGGGTTTCCAGTCTGTGTTTTAACGTGGCAATAACCAGTCAATGACGTGACGAGTTTGCATAAACTACCTATAGTTCGCGTTCGATGTTAAACTGTACGTCCCCTTTTATCGATTGGATAATTGGGGTAGGTTAGAGACACTGATGTCGCTTAAGTGGCGCCCAATAGACAGACTTACTCTCGGCCAATCAGGCCGCGAAATGATTATTTCGTAGAGCTTGATAAGAGATAACATTTCTCTGCTTCAGCGCTTGAACCGTATCGACGGGAGAGATGTACGATTCATATGTAAGATGGTCTTAGACAGAAAAACCGAGAGGATCGAGATGGGGTGAACTTTGGAGCCAAGTTACAGGTTCTGCTCGACTTGGTCCGTGCTGTGGCGTATCGTCGGCTTAGATGTCAGCCCACGGCAGTGGCAATGTGCGCCCGTGTGCCACCTTGCATGTACCACATTCCTGGACCATGGGCCATGGGTGAACATGAAGCCCACTAGGTGAGTATTTAACAGAAACGTGCACTGAATTAAACTTCTTATAAGTAGGAAAATATTTTATTACTAGGTCTACAACCTTGCTTACGCCGTTTTTCTCGAAGTTCGGGGCTTTATCGAGAAAAAAAAATGGTTCAAATGGCTCTGAGCACTGTGGGTCTTATCATCTATGGTCATCAGTCCCTTAGAACTACTTAAACCATACTAACCTAAGGACATAACACAACACCCAGTCATCACGAGGCAGAGAAAATCCCTGACACCGCCGGGAATCGAACCCGGGAAACCCGGCGTGGGAAGCGAGAACGCTACCGCACGACCACGAGCTGCGGACTTTATAGTGAAAAACGTACCAAAAAAAATTGATTCATGGTATTGCCCATCGCTGGACACCACATTCTGCCATCTTTCGGATAGCATACGAATCCCGTAGCGGAAGAACTGGGCGTCTTTTGTGGGCATCCATGAGTCGATTCAATTTTGTACTTGTTCATATGATCGAAAGTGCTAGTCAGCCAGACTGTTTGCCACTGACCAAATAAGTCAGAGAGAGCTACGAGTGGAGAATACGGTGGGAGGGACAAGACTTCTCATTTCAACGTTTCCATGAATATTTTGACGGGTTTTGCGACATGCGGTCGAGCACCGACCTGCTGCAAAACTACCTTTACTTGCCTATCGCTGTATTGTGGCCGTTTGTGTTTCACTGCTGGGCTCGAACGCATGCATTGCTTTCGATAATGATGTCCTGTGACTGTCTTCGTCTGTTTCAGGTACAAAAACGTTCTGTCTCCCACCGCCATGCCGGTCTTCGACATCATAATCACCGTTCTTAAGGCGTTGAAAACATACTCTGCACGTTCTTCCACTAATTGTTTCCTCACCACTGGCCTTACCCAACATTTTAAGAGCCACAGCCGCAGATTTCTTCATGTTAAAACAGAAAATTAAAACTTCCCGCAAATGCCGAGAAATGGGTACGTAAGTTGACGTACTTAATCGAGAATATCCTTATGATGCAGTCACTAATCCACTAATATTTTTATGGCATTATGTTTACATATGCCTGAGCTTATTGTATTACACCCATGACCAATCACCTGAACCCAACTTCACGATACTGTAAAACGGCGGAAGCAAATTTATAGACCTAATACATTTGCACCAACCAAGAAAATATTTGATACTGAAGTCAGCGACGGTTTGAAAACACATATTGGTAGTTATCTCGCAAACATCTCGTTTACATTCTTTGTTCCGTTATAGTATCGTTTTCAATAATGTTTTTGGTACACCACCCGCAGCCTGGTGAGACTCCTATTCCATCTTGGTGTACTGTGGCACTGAACCTCACCTCGATTGTTATGAAGAGTTTGTTTCGTATCTCATTACTGTTTCATTTTATTTTGTTTGACACAATTATAGTTTACGCTGAAACCCATAATATTGTGAACTGTGTTGAACGTAGCTCGCTGAAGACTGGTAAATACAAATAAAGTGCTCCACTAAATCGTTGGTCACCCTGTTCTTTCAAACCTAACCGTCTAGTAATTCAGTAACATAATTCGCAACAAATATTGCAAAAAGCTTAGACCTAAATTTTTGCCGTTTACCATCCTGAAACAGCTAGCACAGTCACAGAAATGAAAAGTGTTAAAATACGGGCACCTTCATATAAAGCTAGCACACTGATATTTGCACGCCTGTGTTATATTTTGATTGCAAATACCTTATTCTGTGAGCCTGTTTTCAATTCAGAAAAAAATCATTCCAACTTATGAAGAACGTGGTGCGTTGCACATCAGTTCGCTTTGAGCTCTTGCCAACTAAACACTGGTGCATCACCCTCTGTTTGCATTAGTGAGGAACACAACACTGTTGTCCGCTTTTTTGTGGCCTGAGGATGTACTGGGGGCTGAAATTCGTACTGTTTCAAATGATTCAGACGTCTCTAAGCACTATAGGACTTAACATCTGAGCCGGCCGGAGTGGCCGAGCGGTTCTACGCGCTACAGTCTGCAACCGCGCGACCACTACGGTCGCAGGCTCGAATCCTGTCTCGGGCTTGGACGTGTGTGATGTCCTTAGGTTAGTTAGGTGTAAATAATTCTAAGTTCTAGGGGACTGATGACCTCAGATGTTAAAGTCCCATAGTGCTCAGAGCCATTTGAACCATTTTTGAACTTAACATCTGAGCTCATCAGTCCCCTACGAACTACTTGAACCGAACTAACCTAAGGACGTCACACACATGCATGCCCGAGGCACGATTCGTACCTGCGACCGAAGAAACCGCGTGACTCCGGACTGAAGCGCCTAGAACCACTCGACCACAACGGCCGACCAAATTCGTTTGGGACTTTCAGAACAATACAGGGGTACTATCTCACCACAGTAAGGTGTTTAGCAGTGGACTGTGCAAAGCAAAAGCGACTGAACAATCGGGGAGGCACAGGAAAGAGCAAGAGGTGCACCACATACGCTACTGATGCCCCATTGAGCGAGGCCTGAGTGCAGTTCTGAATAACTGACATGCGACTGTCGATGATGTAACACAGATCATTCACGGTTCTGCATGTGGCAACACCGATAACAGATTCAGTTTTTGTAAGGACCGTGCAAGATGGAACACAATACAACTCTATGAAGAGAACAAGTGCAATCATGTGAGAATCCGTCACGAGCTACTGGGCCGTCGTGCTAATGAAGGCCAGAATTAATCACCACCGGAAACGTGTGTTAATTTCAAACTAAGAGCAAACGCCAGATATTGAAAATAGAAACACTCTAAACCTCCTAGCGAAGGTGTAATTGCACAGTTTTTGGCGGCGCCCAAAGGCCAAATCTGGAGCATTAACTGTAAAAGCAGTCAACAGTAAACAGTCAAAACTACAGTCATATTCTTGCAGTTACAAACGAATGCCAAGACCGTTCGTCGCACACACTCTTTTCTTTTTTTTTTGCTCGAGATCTTGCGTCCACTAATCGTCACCCACAGCGATCAAACTTTTCCGAATATGCATTTCGAAGTGTTGAGGCATCTTGCATAAAGTGCCCCTCTAGTCCTGTCAAACATCAACTTTTTTGGTCCACTTACACTGAGGTGATAAAACTCATGGGAAAGCGACATGCACGTATAGAGACGGCGATACTATCGCGTACACGAAGTATAAAAGGACAGAGCGTTGACGGAGCTGTCATTTGTACTCAGCTGATTCACTTCAAAACGTTCCGCCGCGATTATGGACACACGACAGACATAAAAAGACTTTGAAAGAGGATTGGTAGTTGGAGCTAGACGCATAGAACACTATTTCGGTAATCGTTAAGTACACTACTACCAATTAAAATTGCTACACAACGAAGATGACGTGCTACAGACGCGACACTTAAACGACACGAAGAAGATGCTGTGATATGCAAATGATTCGCTTTTCAGAGCATTCTCACAAGGTTGGCGACACCTACAACGTGCTGACATGAGGAAAGTTTCCAACCGATTTCTCATACACAAACAGCAGTTGACCGGCGTTGCTTGGTGAAACGATGTTGTGATGCCTCGTGTAAGGAGGAGAAATGCGTACCATCACGTTTCCGACTTTGATGAAGGTCGAATTGTAGCTTCTCACGACTGCAGTTTATCGTATCGCGACGTAGCAGCTCGTGTTGGTCGAATTCCAATGAATGTTAGCGGAATATGGAATCGGTGAGTTCGGGAGGGTAATGCGGAACGCCGCGTATCACCAGCAGTCGAGATGACAGGCATCTTATCCACATGGCTGTAACGGATCGTGCAGCCACGTCTCGATCCCTGAGTCAACAGATGGAGACGTTTGCAAGACAACAACCATCTGCACGAACAGTTCGACGACGTTTGCAGCAGCATGGATTATCAGCTTGGAGACCGTGGCTGCGGTTACCCTTGACGCTGCATAATAGAGAGGTGCGCCTGCGATGATGTACTAAACGACGAACCTGGGTGCACGAATGGCTAAACGTCATTTTTTTCGGATAAATCCAGGTTGTGTTTACAGCATCATGATGGTCGCATCCGTGTTTGGCGTCATCGCGGTGAACGCACATTGGAAGCGTGTATTCGTCATCGCCATACTGGTGTATCACCCGGCGGGATGGTATGGAGTACCATTGGTTATACGTCTCGGTCACCTCTTGTTCGCATTGACGGCACTTTGAACAGTGGACGTTACATTTCAGTTGGGTTACGACCCGTGGCTCTACCCTTCATTCGGTCCCTGTGGAACCCTACATTTCAGCAGGATAATGCACGACCGCATTTGCAGATCGTGTACGGGGCTTTCTGGATACAGAAAATGTTCGACTGCTGCTCTGGCCAGCACATTCTCCAGATCTTTCACCAATTGAAAACGTCTGGTCAATGGCGGCCGAGCAACTGGCTTCACACAATACGCCAGTCACAACTCTTGATGAACTGTGGTTGAAAAATGGTTGAAATGGCTTTGAGAACTATGGGACTTAACGTCTAAAGTTATCACTCACCTAAAACTTAGAACTACTGAAACCTAACTAAGCTAAGGACATCACACACATCCACGTTCGAGGCAGGATTCGAACCTGCGACCGTAGCGGTCACGCGGTTCCAGACTGAAGCGCGTAGAGCCGCTCGGCCACTCTGGCCGGCGATGAACTGTGGTATCGTGTTGAAGCTGTACACGCTATCCAAGCTCTGTTTTAGTCAATGCCCAGGCGTATCGAGGCCGTTATTATGGCCAAACGTGGTTGTTCTTGGTACTGATTTCTCAGGACCTAAGCACCCAAATTGCGTGAAAATGTAGTCACATGTCACTTCTAGTATAATATCTTTGTCCAATGAATACCCGTTTATCACCTGTATTTCTATTTGGTGTAGCATTTTTAATGGCCAGTAGTGTATGAGCGAAAAATAAATTGGAGAGAGGAGGGGGGCAGGGGGGAGGGGGGAGGGGGGACGGCGGAGGGGGGGGGGGGGAACTCAGCTTAGGTAGTGCGTGCAGCAACGTTGACCATCGTACTGTAGTGGTGTAATGGTTAGCATTTCTGTCCAGCAAGCAAGAAGACCCGAATTCGAGTCCCGAATGCAGCACAAATTTTCGTTCATTTCGTCTGCTTCGATCATTATCATGGAAATATTTATGTTCTGCTGCTTGGAGACTAGCTGCAGCCATTCATAGAGTTCGTGTTCCCAAACAACGATGAATATTTATTGGTGGCAATGTGCCATGTCAGAACATTCTGGTCAATGCGAGCGAATGATTTGGCCACCCACACCGTCCTACATGAGTCCTATCGAACATTCATGGGACAATCGAGAGGGCAGTTCGTGCATAAAATCCTGCACCGGCAACTCTTTCGCAATTCTGAGTGGTTGTCGAGGCAACATGGCTCGCTATTTCCACAGCGGATTTCCAACAGCTTGTTGAGTCCATGCCATGTCAAGTTGGACCAAACCGGGGAAAATAATGTCCGACACGATATTAAATGTTATCACATGACTTTAGACAGCTAGCGAACTGAGCAGATTGTGCAGCTACGGACCAAGTGAGTTCAAAAGTAGGGTGAATACGTCGTTGTAAATTTTGTTCTCTTGTAGTAATAAATTAGGAAAGTGCTCTGCAGATTCATTTTTATTTACTTCTACAGTTCATGAACAATGCATCTGTGGACCTAGATGCGTCAGTCGCAAAAAAGAAACGCCATTTTCAGGGCAAGAGGAGAGAGGAAAATGGAAAGGTATAGGATTCGAAAGATGCCTTCTTCAGAATTTTTGGACCTTCTCGAACTACATGGGGTGCAAAACAGCGGAACATGCAATCTTAAAACTTACGATACTGCATTCTGGTTTAAGAGCCGATTCTGCTGTCCAATTTGAGGCGAGGTTTGGTGATTTTCTCACATATTCCACTTTACCCAATGAACCCAATAATGACACTTTCTTAAGACACTTTGTTCAACTTTTATTATGCCAGCCGACATTAAAAAATAGAAGGCATGAATGTAACGAAATCAGTCCATTTATATGACAAGTTTTGTAGGCGAACAAGTGTTATAGATAGCGTCACAGCTGAATAAGCACTTTTATTAGGTTTGTTTGACGTTTCTCCACTTAGACGTATGTAAATCAGTTGTATTTTTTTTGCTTGTTATTTTTATTGATATCCAAATATTTGTGATTTTTAGTCCTCATTAAGAATCTGACAATATTGTTTACGAATAAAAATAACTTTTGTGAAGATTATCTAGCTGTATTTCCTAATGTGTTGTATAGCTTCGATATAATGATATGGGGATGTAATTTCAGATCACGAGGAAGTAGCGACATTCATACTAATGGCATCAGAAGACGTACTTCCTGTTAGTGGAGCACATTTAGCCTGTAAAAATGTTGAAGGTAGGGTTATCTAATCAAGGGACTGAAGTCATACACGACTCCCTGTACAAAAAACCTAGCAATACCGTGGACCGCTGCATACATGAAACTGGCTGCTTAAGCAAAAAATAGTGATGTAATAAACACAGCCCTTCAGGGGCCATCGTTGGGAAGAGACTAAAGAGGAGTTTAGGAAGACACCATAAAAGAAAATCTGTACAAGAAAAGAACAGAACTATTATGTTGTAAGGAAATGAATTTAAGAGATTCAGTACTGGCTAGGACCCATCGCAAATCTAAGTAAATCGATGTTGTAATTTCTAAACTTTTTGAATTATTTCAAGGACTATTTGAAGTTGTATATAAAAATGCTTGCTATCGAGTGTACCCCAAGTCTAAACAAGGATATGATCTAAAAAAGTCATAGACATAAACCCATATAGAAACAGGGAACACATGCCCAAAAAGAAAAATGAATGAATATACCAAAGGAAAACAGAGTGTCCAATCGAAGATACAACAAAAAAACAAAACAGTACGACGATTGAACTAAAGGAGTCTAAAGAAGTGGCAGATCATAAGAAGTGAATTGTAAATTGTATAAATTTTAATTAATATTTTGTAGAACCACAATGAATTTTTTTATGATGTAAGGCATCTGTCACACAATATACTTTCCATATATGCTTACTTTTTACCGATCAGTTTAATATACCTTCAAAAATACAAAATAAAAGTTTGGTGTTCTTCGGGTCAGATTAAGATCTTAAGGCACGCCACATTCTCAGTACTCGCCGAATAAGTCATATCAAAACAACAGCTTTAGAATTAACTCTCTCTTTCATAAATTTCTGTGGGCGTCCTTGTGTGTAGTTCACTGGCTCATTGGCGGGGTGTCAGATAGAGCTGCTACCTAATAGAAGTACCTGTAGTTACCGTCATCTGCAATTCAGAGACTGGTTTGATGCACCTCTATATACTAGTCTACCCTCCGCAAGTTTCCTCGAATGTAACTAGTTTAACCTACATCCATCTGACTCTGCTTACTGTATTCATATCTTGGTCTCCCCTACAATTTTTACCTTCCTCTCTCCCCTCCATTACCAAATTGATGATTCATTGATGTCTCAGTATGTATCTGGCCGACCGATCCCTTCTTGAGTTAAGTTGTGCCACTAAGTTCTTTTCTTCCCAATTCTATTCAGTACCTCCCCATTAGTTACTCGATGTACCCATCTAATCTTCACAACTCTTCTGCACCACACATTTTAAAACCTAGTCTCTTCACTTTCTAACATGGCTATTCTCCATATTAGTATGTCCAGAAAAGACGTCGTAACACATTTGTATAAGATGTTAAGAAATTCCACTTTTTGATAAATGTATTCCTTGCTCTTGCCAGTCCACATTTTACACTCTCTCCATTTCGACCGCTAGTTATTTTTTCCCCACAAATAACATAACTCATCTACTATTTCCAGTATCAGCTTTTACTTCTGTCTCGGCAACGCCCAATTTAATTCGACTACATTACATTCTCCTTGTTTTACCTTCGTCGGTGTTCATTTTATAACCTCTAGCTTAGACACTGTCTATTCTGCTGAACTGGCTCTTCCAAATTCTTTATCGACACTTACAGAATTACTTAAACTACGTCACTATCAAACGTAAATCATTTTATCATCTCCCCCCCCCCCCCCGCCCGTGTATTTTACTACAATTCATAAATTTTCTCCTTGGTTTTATTCACTGCTTGCTCAGTCTACATAATAACGAACGTCGGGGATGATCTACAAACCTTTCCCGCTCCTCAACTACTGTTCCTCGTTCACGCCTTCGACTCACAACTGCAGTGTAGTTTCTGTAGAAGTTGTGGAAACTTTCATTTCTGCTACCTACAGAGTTTCGAAGAGTGCATTCCAGTAAATTTTGTTCTAAATATAGAAATACAATAAATGTAGGTCTGAGTTTTTTCAGCCTGCCTTCTACAAAAAGTAATACAGTCAGTATTGTCTCTCGTGTTCCTACATTTCTTCAGAACCCAAACTCGGCTTCCACAGCGTTTTCCATTCTGCTGTAAATAATTCGTATTAGTGCAGCAGCAGTACCAGCATCGAAGGAAACAAACACAGCATGACAACATGGCCGAAAAAAAAAGATTTAAAAAAAAGTAGCAAAAGATGCGTGGCGCCTGGAACAGGATTTACTTTCCTCCTACTGTTCACCTCCAAAGATACCTAGAAGAATCATGAACAGTGTTGAGAAAAGTTGTACACAGTTGCAGCAGACCGCTGTCCATGATCTGCACCTGCGAAAGCGGACAGAAACAGTGTGTCACATGCAGTGCACAGAGTTACAATTCCAATGTAGTTTCCACCAAGTTCTGAAATGGTCGAAATTTCGAAGTGCCGCAAACAACAATGCGAAATGCAGTGAAAAGTGGTGAACTACTCTACGCAATGGCTGCTGCAACAATTTACACACTTCACTTCACACGCTGACGCAACAGTCAGACCTCATGCAACAGTCATAACAGTAACAGCGGTACATTAGCGTTTGTAATGTATGCGTCTGCTCGTTGATAGCGCGGTGCTGCGACAGTCTACCCTTCCGCAATCGTAAGCTACAGCGTCTTTGCTTACCCTGAATAGGCCCTAGTGGGATTACCGACCTTTTTTTGTGTTCTCTTCTGGGTAGTGAAGTGCTCGAACATGAAGCTATATTAATAACGACTTACTCTGAAAAAAATTGAAATTTGCAGTATGAATAGTGGAGATGGCTCTGAGCACTATGGGAGGTCATCAGTCCCCTAGAACTTAGTACTGCTCAAACCTAACTAACCTAAGGACATCACACACATCGATGCCCGAGGCAGGATTCGAACCTGTGACCGTAGCAGTCGCGCGGTTCCAGACTGTAGCGCCAAGAACCGCTCGGTCACCCCGGCTGGCAATAGTGGAGATAAAAGCCGTTTTATTCGGCATTTACGATCGATAAGAGAGAGGTAATGCTATTTGCAGCGCATTATGTCATCCAAGGTGTCTTGATGGAGATAATGGATGGAAGGATATTTGGCTCGCTCTACCGCTAACATCGCCAAATCCAATAATCAACATGCCGATTCCATAGAGATAAGGGATAAAGGCCAGGAGAAGAAAGAAGAAGAAGAAGACGTGGCAAGTGTTTGGTTGATATTGGACAGACATGCATGTGAGGAATGTGGAGTATGATTTGACATATTTTGTGTCAAGATTTCATTCGATTTATGCGAAACCCCAACCGGGATTGCCGAGCGGTTCTAGGCGCTACAGTCTGAAACGGCGCGACCGCAACGTTCGCAGGTTAAAAAAATGGCTCTGACCACTATGGGGCTTAACATTTGTCATCAGGCCTTTAGAACTTTAAACCTAACTAACCTAAGGACATCACACACATCCATGCCCGAGGCTGGATTCGAACCTGCGACCGTTCGGCCGGAGTGGCCGAGTGGTTCTAGGCACTACAGTCCTGAACCGCGCGACATCTGCGGTCGCAGGTTCGAATCCTGCCTCGGGCATGGATTTGTGTGATATCCTTAGATACGTTTAAATAGTTCTAAATTCTAGCGGAGTGATGACCTCAGATGTTAAGACCCATAGTGCTCAGAGCCATTCTTTTTAACCTGCGACCGTAGCGGTAGCACAATTCGAGACTGTAGCGCCTAGAACCGCTCGGCCACCCCGGCCGGCCCAGGTTTGGGTTTCGTATAAATAGAGTGAAGCTTTTATCGCTATCAAACGAATGCCAAGTATTCCGTTGCAATGTCTGTAGGTCGTAAGTACGGCATGAATGATAATGAGTCATCTTTGGGGGATCTGGAGAGTAAATTCGAGAGAATGAAGTGCATGTTGTTGTATTTTGCTGTGTGTCGATTAAGAAGTAGCTGCAAGGGTATTGGTTACTTTTGGAACAGAGAGAGTTGATTCTTGAGTTGGGGTATCGTATAAATCAATTGAATCCTTTTACGTACGAGATTGGATTGGATTTTTTGGGGGAAGAGACCAAACAGCGATGTCACCTGTCTCATCGGATTAGGGAAGGACGGGGAAGGAAGTCGGCCTTGCCCTTTCAAAGGAACCATCCCGGCATTTAGGCAAATCAAGGAAAACCTAAATGAGGATGACCGGATGCGGGACTGAACAAGTCGTCCTCCCGAAGGCGAGTCCAGTGTGCTAACCACCGCGCCACCTCGCTCGGTGAATGCTTTTATGGGCACCTACCGAACGCCAAGTATTGCATTTCAGGGCCTGTAGATCGTAAACAGACCCCATTCTCGTGTAACGTACGCTTGCGGAAGGGTACTCGAGGTAGCTCGCAATGCGTGGCGCCGCAGACAGGCACGGCCGCTGGCTTGGTGTGTGGTTGGCGAACTACTCACTTGTTGTAGAGGACGATGTCGGGCCGCCAGATGTGGTCGGAGGGGACGTGCAGCATGTGGACGCCGCCGTACTCCTTGGGCTCCCAGCGCAGCTTGTAGTCGTACCACGACTGCCAACACACAGAACAGTCGAGACAGGTGCGTCACAACTCTGAGGGTGGAGAGGGCGGGGCGCTAGGGGTGGAGGGTGGGGGAAATCGTTACTGTGGCTGGGGAGGAAGGTGGGGAGTACTGAAAATAAGGAAAGCAGTACAACGCACTTCCCGAAACCACCTCACAAAATCGACCTCAAAGACTTGACAATGGAGGCGTGTGGAGTGTCCAAAGCAAAGGGTGGTCCATTGATAACTCTGAGCCTGGAGAGGGCAGGGTGCTGGGGGTGGAGGGTGGGGGAAATTGCTGCTGTGGCTGGAGAGGGAGAGGCGGGGAGTACAGAAAATAAGGAAAGCAGAAACCACCACACAAAATCGACTTCAAAGACTTGACAATGGAGGCGTGTGGAGTGTCCAGAGTACAGGGTGATCCATTGATAACTTTGAGGCTGGAGAGGGCGGGGTGCTAGAGGGAGGAGAGTGGGGGAAATTGCTACTGTGGCTGGGGACGCAGAGGCAGGGAGTACAGAAAATAAGGAAAGCAGTACAACGCACTTCCCGAAACCACCTCACAAAATCGACCTCAAAGACTTGACAATGGAGGCATGTGGAATGTCCAAAGTACAGGGTGGTCCATTGATTTCTGAGGCTGGAGAGGTTGGGGTGCTGGGTGTGGAGGGTGGGGGAAATCGCTACTGTATCTGGGGAGGGAGGTGGGGAGTACAGAAAATAAGGAAAGCAGTACAACGCACTTCCCGAAACCACCTCACAAAATCGACCTCAAAGACTTGACAATGGAGGCGTGTGGAGTGTCCAAAGCAAAGGGTGGTCCATTGATAACTCTGAGCCTGGAGAGGGCAGGGTGCTGGGGGTGGAGGGTGGGGGAAGTTGCTGCTGTGGCTGGAGAGGGAGAGGTGGGGAGTACAGAAAATAAGGAAAGCAGAAACCACCACACAAAATCGACGTCAAAGACTTGACAATGGAGGCGTGTGGAGTGTCCAGAGTACAGGGTGATCCATTGATAACTTTGAGGCTGGAGAGGGCGGGGTGCTAGAGGGAGGAGAGTGGGGGAAATTGCTACTGTGGCTGGGGACGCAGAGGCAGGGAGTACAGAAAATAAGGAAAGCAGTACAACGCACTTCCCGAAACCACCTCACAAAATCGACCTCAAAGACTTGACAATGGAGGCATGTGGAATGTCCAAAGTACAGGGTGGTCCATTGATTTCTGAGGCTGGAGAGGTTGGGGTGCTGGGTGTGGAGGGTGGGGGAAATCGCTACTGTAGCTGGGGAGGGAGAGGTAGGAAGTACAGAAAATAAGGAAAGCAGTGTAAAGCACTTCCCAAAACCACCTCACAAAATCGACCTCAAAGACTTGACAATGGGAGGCGTATGGAGTGTCCAACACACAGGATGGTCCATTGATAGTGACCAGGCCAAATATCTCATTAAATAAGCGTCAAACGAAAAAACTACAAAGAACGAAACTCATCTAGCTTGAAGGGGGGAAACCAGATGTCGCTATGGTTGGCCCGCTAGATGGCGCTGCCATAGGTCAAACGGATATCAATTGCGTTTTTTTTAAAATAGGAGCCCACATTTTTTAATTACATATTCGTGTAGTAAGTAAAGAAATATGAATGTTTCAGTTGGACCACTTTTTTCGCTTTGTGATAGATGGCGCTGTAATAGTCACAAACGTGTAAGTACGTGGTTTCACGTAACATTCCGCCAGTGCGGGCGGTATTTGCTTCGTGGTACATTACCCGTCTTAAAATGGACCGTTTACCAATTGCGGAAAAGGTCGATATCGTGTTGATGTACGGCTATTGCGATCAAAAAATTGTTCAAATGGCTCTGAGCACTATGGGACTTTATTTCGGAGGTCATCAGTCCCCTAGATCTTAGAACTACTTAAACCTAACTAACCTAAGGGCATCACACACATCCATGCCTGAGGCAGGATTCGAACCTGCGACCGTAGCAGTCCCGCGGTTCCGGACTGCAGCGCCTAGAACCGCATGGCCACCACGGCAGGCTATTGTGATCAACATTCCCAACGGGCGTGTGCTATGTATGCTGCTCGGTATCCTGGACGACAGTATCCAAGTGTCCGAACCGTTCGCCGGATAGTTACGTTACTTGAGGAAACAGGAAGCGTTCAGCCACATGTGAAACGTCAACTACGACGTGCAACAAATGATGATGCCCAAGTAGGTGTTTCAGCTGCCGTCGCACATCAGTAGCAGACAATCCGCGCGAGAATCTCAAAAACGTCTGTGTTGAGAATGCTCCATCAACATCGATTACACCCGTACTGTATTTCTATGCACCAGGAATTGCATGGAGACTACTTTGAACGTCGTGTACAGTTCTGCCACAGGGCACGAGAGAAATTATTGGACGATAACAGATTTTTTACACGCCTTCTATTTACCGACGAAGAGTCATTCACCAATAGCGGTAACCTAAACCGCCATAATATTCACTATTGGGTAATGGAAAATCCACGATGGCTGCGACAAGTGGAACATCAGCGACCTTTTCGGGTTAATGTATGGTGCGGCATTATGGGAGGAAGGATAATTGGCTCCCATTTTATCGATGGCAATCTAAATGGTGCGGTGTATGCTGACTTCCTGCGTAATGTTCTACCGATGTTACTACAAGATGTTTCACTGCATGACAGAATGACGATGTACTTCCAACATGATGGATGTCCGGCAGATAGCTCGCGTGCGGTTGAAGCGGAATTGAGTAGTAAATTTCACGACAGGTGGATTGGTCGTCGAAGCACCATACCGTGGCCCGCACGTTCACCGGGTCTGACGTCCCCGGATTTCTTTCTGTGGGGAAAGTTGAAGGATATTTGCTATCGTGTTCCACCGACAACGCCTGACAACATGCGTCAGCGCATTGTCAGTGCATGTGCGAACATTGCGGAAGGCGAACTACTCGTTGTTGAGAGGAATCCGTTAGACATATTGCCAAATGCATTGAGGTTGATAGACATAATTTTGAGCATTTGTTGCATGAATGTGGCATTTAGAGGTAATCACAGTGTAACAGCATGCGTTATCACAACTGATAAGTTCATAAAGATGCATGTATTACATTGGAACAACCGAAATAAAATGTACAAACGTACCTATGTTCTGTATTTCAATTTGAAAAACCTACCTGTTACCAACTGTTCGTCTACAATTGGCGATATGTTTGTGACTATTACAGCGCCATCTATCACAAAGCGAAAAAGTGATCCAATTAAAACATTCATATTTTTTTACGTACTACACGATGATGTATTAAAAATGGGGGTTCCTATTTAAAAAACAACAACAACAAAAAAACGCAGTTGATATCCGTTTGACCTATGGCAGCATCATCTAGCGGGCCAACCAAAGCGCCACCTGGTAGACAAGTTTCGTTCTTTGTAGTTTTTTTTCGTTTGACGCTTATTTCGTGAGATATTTGGCCCCGTCACGATCAATGGACCACCCTGTGGAGACGTTGGTAGTAAAAATCTAGGAGTTCTTCACGACTTACTTCAAATTTTTACACGGTACACTAGTCTTGCCTAATCTTTACTACTGCGATGTAGTTCAACACTGCACAAATAGTGAAAATTCTAGATGCCTCGAGCTAGTGATGAATGCTTGCGTTAGATACGTATGCAATATTCGGTTGTATGATCATATCAGTCCTTCATACTCCCAGCTAGGTTGGATACGCCCACATAAGGCACGCGATCTCCACACGATGTGCTTACTTCATCGATTTCTTAGCCACTGGTGCCCCCAATACTTATCTTCTCACATTAAACACCTATCATCATTCCACAGCCACAATACCAGATCGGATACGTCTATCATCTTGGCTGTACCTTTACATAACACAAAATCTTTCTCCGTGTCATTCTCCATCTCATCCATACGACTATGGAACGCACTCCCCTGTGATCTGCGTCTTATCCAGAACTAGTCAACATTCAAGAGGGAACTCAAAACTTACATATTAGGGACGGTATAGCCACCATTGTTGTGCCCCTCCCATCTCTTTCTTTCTCCTCTCCATCACAGCTTCGAATTTTACCATTCTTTTTCTCTTCCTCTAACCTATCTACCTCTTATATATCTCTTTCACCCTATTCTATCGCCTTATGTCTCTGCTCCATGAGAATAACTCACAAGCTGCAGAATATAATGAGAAAATTCCCAACTAACAATGGGACTGACATTCACAAAAGAAAAGTATGTTTACCTTCATATACATAGTGACTATCATTATTATTATTATTATCATTATTATTCTTGATTGTTATAATTATTTTTATTGTTATCATTGTACTACTGTTATAATCTCAATTTTTTTGTTTAACATCAATACTGCATAATACGTTAAATGTCCTTAATGTTATTTAGAAACTGTAACTCGTTCAATCTGAGTATGCCTGGTTAGGTGTAAGAGAGGGCCTGAAGGCCCTAATCTTGCCAGGTAAAATAAATGCATAAATAAATAAATAAATAAATAAATAAACATTTGTACAGACATAGGCTAATTATTTCAAATACATAAAATACCGTAATATATAGATACACACATGTGAAATGTAAAGGGTCGTAGATGTCGAAAAATTCTTGACTGCTTAATTCAAAGTTTTCACGATCAGCAACATCATCATGATTATTAACAGCCTTTTTTTCACGAAACACAAATATTCTATGAGGTTTCGGGACTGCAACTGTATCATGTTGACTCCTTGCAGCAATATTTTGGCTGGCAACCGTTAAGCCATTTCCAAGTAAGTGTGTGCCACTGGAGAATGTTAAATGATGGTGTCGGCTTTATAGCAAAAATTGGCGCAGAGACGCTTGCGCATTGGCTGTCGTGGCAGGAGCATCCTCTATCGAAATCCGCGCCCTTTGCAAACGTTGTACCATGTGTGGCGCGCAGACGCATGCGGAAAGATGAAACTGCGAATCCGCCCTCTGTCGGAACAGGCGCTCGCTGCGCTAGAAACAAAAAAATATGTCGCCAGACGTGTCATTATGAATAAAATATATTATCTCAAACGAAATTAAAGAGATCACCGGATGCCAAGCCTTGACCAGCAGAAAGCTGCCATCATTATTTATATCTGTGCTAGCCGTATGTCCACAGATTCTTTAATTAATGAATCCAAAACAGGATCTCGCCAGCGCCAAGATTTTTGTGGCAGAATAATACATAGTGTCCTGTGGTAATACAAGGCTCAGCTAAGGTCGACCTACTAGACCACGAAAAGAGAGTGTGCCGCTCATGTTTAACGGATCTGCCATGTACTGTGCGTATCGTTTAACCTATTTAAGCTTTGCCCCTCTGGCTAAGAATTTTGTAAATTCCGGCCTTCCAGAGTCCCAGATCTTCCTTTACCGAACCAGCAACAGCAGTAATATTCGCCGGTGGCCGGAAGATTGCTTTAATTTTATGTTTCCTTAGCATCCTGCCTACATTGGACGAGAACCTGCAGGTGTATGGAATATAAATAAATGTACGGACATTGGCTACAAAGTTATATATATATATATATATATATATATATATATATATATATATATATATATATATATATATAAAGGGGAATCGTTGTTTGGAAGAATCTCCAGAAGTTCTTAATCAATTTACTTCACATGATACTCTAATGAACATTTGGACAGACACATGATATAACACTGACGTAACTTCATTCTTTAGAAATAATATATGCTTTAAGCATTTATCCATCCACATGAGTTACGCATATTAAATGAACATACTGGAAAGACGTATTGTCCCGGACCTAAGAATCAATGAAAGAAATACGGAACGAGACTGCGAAAACAGCAACAAGTGAATTAGATGATCACTAATCTTCATTAAAACGAATAGCTGTCAGACTCTCACATATTCTGGTCGTCCGACTGTTGGGCCTATCCTATATTGTATGGTGCAAGGGTAAACGAGCAAATCGACAAACGACTTTAAGGCGACCTTTGTTAACATTGTGAAACAAATAACCTCTGTCTCAATATTCATCGCAGCAGAAGTCCACAGAACTACATTAGAACCGAGGACGTAAATGACCGGACAAATGCGAAGAGGAATCGCACACCGAGGGTCCCGTACATAATTATATATATAATAATAAATTCATACCGCGAGCCGGCCGGTGTGGCCGAACGGTTCTAGGCACTTCAGTCTGAAACCGCGCGACCGCTACGGCTACAGGTTCGAATCCTGCCTCGGGCATGGATGTGTGTGATGTCCTTAGGTTTAAGTAGTTCTAAGTTCTAGGGGACTGATGACCTCAGACGTTAAGTCCCATAGTGCTCAGAGCCATTTGAACCAATACTACACATGCAGGACGTGTCGTAAGAGTGGACTGTCGGGGAACGTTTGTAAGGAGAATGAGCCGCCGTTGCGCCTTGCGCCTGCCATCGCTAGATGGCAAAGACATTGCTTTTGCAGCGAAGGAGAAGTTCACTCCATCGTCGCATGAAATGTGTGTTAATTATGCACATAGAGCTACCTCGTGAATCACAGGACCTATTACTGAAACCGAGATCAAACTCCTTACAGTAGTTTCTGAGATTTCTAACAGATTACGAATACAAGGCCTGTTTCTTTTCACGAAAAAATATTTTTGATATCATTACAGATGAACGATATTCCGAGTTTTTCCTTTATTTGTACTGTATGAAACCTTACTTCTTGCCGAATTTCATGCTTCTAGCTGACTAGGAGGTACCTTACAGGTTTTGATGAGCGAGTTTGTGAGAATGAGAAAACGGACGTATGTTTTCATTGCGTTGCCGTAGAGGGTTAAGTTTTCAGACTGCCGGGAGACCGTAGGTCTTATTATGTGACATAAATTTCAACTTGATAGCGCCACCCTTTCCTAAGAAAAAAGGGGTCTTAACAGTCGGACAGATACGAAGACGGACAACAATGTGATCTTGTGAAGGGTTCCGTTTTTACCGGCTAGTATACGGAACCATAAAAATTATGTCGAATGTATTCCTGAAATACTGGAAGTTATCCACAATTTTATATCAATGATCTATTGTTTCCAGTCCTTGAAAAACCGCTCAGTCGTGAAAACATATTCGTAAGCAGTGTTTTTATTTTAAAATAACCACTGCGCCACCTCCTTACTGACCCTAGTATGGAAACGAGCGAGTCTAAAATGGTTCTGATACTTCTTGGCAGTGGAATACATGTAGTGGTAATATTGTTGATGAAACTGTAGGGTAGACAACTTTCATCAGTCGTGATATAGACCAAAACAATGCTCTGCAGTCATAGACTGTGCGGCTGGTCCCGGCGGAGGTTCGAGTCCTCCCTTGGGCATGGGTGTGTGTGTTTGTCCTTAGGATGATTTAGGTTTAGACGTGTGTAAGCTTAGGGCCTGATGACCTTAGCAGTTACGTCCCATAAGATTTCATACACATTTGAACATTTGAACGAAAACAAGAAAAAAAGGTTATTAAACATGAGCTCTAAAACGCATATCTCAAGAGCTACGAGCAATTGTTCCTTAAAAGTGTTGTATAGCACAGTAGAGAAAATAAATAAGTGATCATAGCTCTAACATTCGACTCTGTCGCTTTTGAGTCAGGGTCCCTTACCTCAATCATTTCTGAAAGACTGTAATTTGATTATCGTTTAAAACTCACAAACGACGTAGAGAAAAATTTGGAAATTTGTGGTAAGGTCTTATGGGACTAAACTAGTTAGGTCATCAGTCCCTAAGCCTACTGTTGTGTACATAGTTCTGCGTAGTCAGCGCGTACACAACGTTCCCACTAGAGCACGGCCCGCTAAGCACAACAGCGCAGGCGCAGCGCTCGTCCATCTCCGCACTACGAGATGGCGCTGCCATAGAGACGGACCAAATTCTGCTTCCGCCGATCTGCGTATTAATATGTAACGCAGCCAATGACATTGCTGCTAACGTAGAACCTTTTCTCCTCGCGGATCACACTTGCACAGTGATACCTGAACGCGCGAGGTATTATAACAAGTGTACAGACTTCCGAGTAGTCAGTCTGCATTAGTCTGTAGTCAAGGTTCAGTCTGCGCCTAATAAGATTATCATGTTCCTGTACATAGCCATGAAGATAAATGTATAGACACTTTCGTCAAGTATCAGAGATATGCGAGAATAAGATTAGCGTACCAAGAGCAAAGGAACGTCAGAGTGTCAATTGTAAATAGCATCCAGAACCAAGTTAAGTAGTTTTTAGGCTTGATATTATTTTAATAAATGTGTGTGAAAATTAATCAAGTTCTGTTTAAAGTTGGTCACCGTCAATCTGCTACTCTAAGGGTTCCAGTGGCATTTCTATCGTCTGACCTAACGGCAGAAGATAAACAAGCCACGATAAGACCACGAGGCATATTGCTGTCACTCGCCTACTTCGTTAGAGCGACAAGTCAAATTATCTGATTGTGTGTGTACCGAAGGTCTTACAGTACACATACCACATCTACACATTACTTAACCTAACTTAAACAACCTTACGCTATGGACAACACACACACCCATGGGCGAGGGAGGTCTTGAAACTCCTACGGGGAGAAGTTTTTATTTTAAATTCAGAACTCCTATGGGCTCATTTCTACATGGAACACTAGGCTTTGGGGTGTGTGTCCAACCAAAGCGCGGACATAAGATGGGGCATATGGTTAAACGATCTCGTGTAACAAGAAGAAAAATCTACAAGCACCTGTCGGAAGTCGACAACTGCAGGACCGTGGCCTGTAATCACTGTCGTTCTGAGGCTGCTGCTTGTACTCGTCGAGATCCGAGTATTTGAGACGGGAATAGGGTATCAAAGAGTTCAGGAGGGCCGCCACACTGAACGCTGTATGGGGCCTTTGCGACCCACGCGACTAGCGCCTGAGGGGACTGACATGTTGTTCAGTCTGCCGTGCAGGATCGTACAGCCACATCATGTACAGTGAGGAAAGGGGCTTGTCTCCAGTAAGAGGAGTATCCACACAGACAGAGGGTCAACTTCTGTCTCACTGCCAGTACGGCAACCATCGGTGCGGCTTCGCTTCAAGCGGCAGCAAGAAAAGGTGTGTGGACAGTGGCGACAAGTCTTTGCGTACATTTCTGTGATCGTATCGACATGTGGAGAGTCGGAGCAAACCAATGCTGCCAGATATCATACAGGATCAGTGATGGAATGGTGTACCACTGGGTACTGTTTATGCATCAAGAAAGTAAGGGAACAGCACAGTGAAATTTTCTAGGATCCGACAGAACGGCGTTGGTGAAGCACAAGCAAGTATCGACACAAGGCAACCGCTATCGTAAACATTTCGATAAATGACCTTGTGGATGACATCGGAAGTTCACTGAGGCTTTTTGCGGATAAGGCTGTAGTATATCGAGAGGTTGTAACAATGGAAAATTGTACTGAAATGCAGGAGAATCTGCAGCGAATTGACGCATGGTGCAGGGAATGGCAACTGAATCTAAATGTAGACAAGTGTAATGTGCTTCGAATACACAGAAAGAAAGAACTCTTATCATTTAGCTACAATATAACAGCTCAACAACTGGAAGCAGTTAATTCCATAAATTATCTGGGAATACGCATTAGGAGTGATTTAAAATGGAATGATCATATAAAGTTGATCGTCGGTGAAGCAGATGCCGGGGTGAGATTCATTGGAAGAATCCTAAGGAAATGCAGTCAGAAAACAAAGGAAGTAGGTTACAGTACACTTGTTCGCCCACTGCTTGAATATTGCTCAGCAGTGTGGGATCCGTACCAGAAATGGTAGATAGAAGAGAAAGAGAAGTTCCAACGGAGAAAAGCGTGCTACGTTACAGGATCATACAGTAATCGCGAAAGCGTTACGGAGATGACAGATCAACTGCAGTGGAAGACTCTGCAGGAGAGACACTCCGTAGCTACGTGCGGGCATTTGTTGAAGTTTCGAGAACATATCTTCACCGAGGAGTCAAGCAGTATATTGCTTCCTCCTACGTATATCTCGCGAAGAGACCATGAGGATAAAATCAGAGAGATTAGAGCCCACACAGAGGCATACCGACAATCTTTCTTTCCACGAACAGATGGGAATAGAAGGAAGAACCGATAGAGGTACTCAAAGTACCCTCCGCCACACACCGTCAGGTGGCTTGCAGAGTATGGATGTAGATGTAGATACTGTTAGTCGTTCACAAGACTGCGACACCATCACTTCTGTGTATGAGTGTAAGCAATCTGAGCGGAAAAGGGTTAGACGAGTGCAGACCAACCTGCCGCCATTACTGTCCTAACATTGTGTAAGAAATGCTAAGGAGGAAGCGGCAACCTATATCAGGGGTTTGACGAACCAGATAGGACATTGAAACAAATTTGCTAAAATCTTTCTAAAGGCAGGATCGCATAAAGGTATCTTTATTTAAAACAACCGCTTTCGACAGACTTTAGTTGTAATCGTCAGGTCTTAAAAAAAAAACCTTTTTCTTATGAAACGTCTTCATTTTAAGCTGGACCTCACGCCAAGTTGTCATGTGAATTAAAAACAGTTTAGTATAAAAGGTTGGGCTACAAATTTCCTACTAGAAAAGACAGTACATGGAAAACAAACCTGTAGAAAATCTCCCCATTACTGCTCAATACGGGAAAGTGACAGAAGCTGCCCACTTCAGATATCTGGGAGAGATAATTCAGCCTTCAGGACTGAACTCAATAGCGAATAAAGATAGAATCTCCACACTACAAAAAGTATATAAGCTTACTTGGAATCACTATAATAAGAAATCTATTTCTGACAATGCGAAACTAAGGAATTACAACACAATAGTCCTACCAGAAGCACTTTATGCTGCAGAAACTACAGTGATTCATGGTCATACTAAGATCAGAGAGATTGAAAAGCAGGAAATAAAAATTCTGAGGAAAATATATGGACCAGTGTTTCGGGAAGGAATTTGGATGAAGAGGCCAACTAGAGAGATTTCCAAAGACATAGCAACAATTACAGAAACCATTAGCAAGAGAAGGAAGAAATTTTATGGACGTATCAGCAGGATGAATAAAAGCAGGCTCACAAGACAAATCTTTGAGATAGTAAACAAGAGCAAAAACAAGGCAAAGTGGATCACTGAAGCAGAAGAAGACATTAAAGAACTGGGGATCGCACAAGACAACATGAACAATGGAGAACAGTTAAGAAACATCATACAGAAACACGCACTTACACCAGAACATACGGAGAATAGAACGGGAAAAAGATCGGCGGAAGAACTCAAGAGAGTACGCAGTGAACGTTTGAAGAGAATTGGGGAAGAAAGAAGAAGAAATCATGACCAGTCAAGTTCAATCGCTCTCTCAAAAGGGAATAACCGAAAATAATAATAATAAAAGATGTCATAAGTAAAATTTAAAACGAATACGTTTCGTAAGGGAAAGGTTGTTTAATACCTGAAAACAATGGCAAGATCTATCGAAATCGGTTGTTTTAAATAAAGAAATATTTGTGCGATCTTGGCTCTAGAAAGTTTTTATCAAGTAGAACAGATGTTATTCAATCTGTATACCGAGAAATCAGTAAAGGAAACAAAAGAAATATTCGGAGTAGGTATTAAAATCCATGGAGAAGAAATAAAAACTTTGAGGTTCACAGACGACATTGTAATTCTGTCAGAGACAGCAAAGGACTTGGAAGAGCAGTTGAATGGAATGGACAGTGTCTTGAGAGGAGTATATAAGATGAACATCAACGAAATCACAACGAGGATAATGGAATGTTCTCGAATTAAGTCGGGTGATGCTGAGGGAATTAGATTAGGAAATGAGACACTTAAAGTAGTAAAGGAGTTTTGCTATTTGGGGGGGCAAAATAAGTGATGACGGTTGAAGTAGAGAGGATACAAAATGTAGACTGACATTAGATCGAGCATAGATATAAGTGTCAGGGTTTGTGAAAGTATTTGTATGAAGTGTAGCCCTGTATGGAAGTGAAGAACGGACGATAAATAGTTTGGAGAAGAAGAGAAGCTTTTGAAATGTGGTGCTACAGAAGAATGCTGAAGATTAGATGGGTAGATCACATAACTAATGAGGAAGTATTGAATAGGATTGGGGAGAAGTTTGTGGCACAACTTGACCAGAAGAAGGGATCGGTTGGTAGGACATGTTCTGAGGCATCAATGGATCACCAATTTAGCATTGGAGGGCAGCGTGGAGGGTAAAAATCGTAGAGGGAGACCAAGAGATGAATACTCTAAGCATATTCAGAAGCATGTAGGTTGCAGTAAGTACTGGGAGAAGAAGCAGCTTACACAGGATACAGTAGCATGGAGAGCTGCATCAAACCAGTCTCAGGACTGAAGACCACAACAACACAACACAGAACAGATCGCTTCTTCTGTCTTCTCAAAGTGAGAAAATTTAACTGAAACAAAGTAGGATTATACAGGCAGCCGATTGGTCATAACTGGTAGGTAGATTGAGGTAGGTTTCGACACATACTAGGGGTGTCTTCATCACAATGAACCGGCCGGCTAGTTCGTAAAATTACATTGCTAAAAAGCAATGGTCAGAAGTTAGAGTAGCTATGTTCATGATACAAAACAGTTAAGCAAATAGAGCAGAACAAAAGGCCCCTAGCAACTCATAAAGAGCAGGACTGATTTGGCCATGACATCTGACCTCAAAAGTCTCTACTCAGCGCCATAAAAATTCCACACCGGCAGGCTAGCACTATAGAACGTAATATCTGAGGTCATCAGTCACCTAGACTTAAAACTACACTGCTAGCCATTAAAATTTGCTAAACCACGAAGATAACGTGCTACAGACGTGAAATTTAACCGACGAGAAGATGCTGTGATATGCAAATGAGCAGCTTTTCAGAGCATTCACACACGGACCCCTGTGACGACACCAACAACGTGCTGATATGAGGAAAGTTTCCAACCGATTTCTCATACACAAACAGCAGTTGACAGGCGCTGGCTGGGGAAACGTTGCTGTGATGCCTCGTGTAAGGAGGAGAAATGCGTACCATCACGTTTCCGACTTTGGTAAAGGTCTGATTGTAGCCTATCGCGATTGTGGTTTATCGTATCGCTAGACTGCTGCTCGTGTTGGTTGAGATCCAGTGACTGTTAGCAGAATATGGAATCGGTGGGTTCAGGAGGGTAATACGGAACGCCGTGCTGGATCCCGTATCACTAGCAGTCGATATGACAGGCACCTTATCCCCATGGCTGTAACGGATCGTGCAGCCACGTCTCGATCCCGGAGTCAACAGACAGGGACATTTGCAAGACAACACCCATCTGCACAAACAGTTCGACGATGTTTGCACCAGCATGGACTATCATCTCGGAGACCATGGCTGCCGTTACCCTACGATGGTGTACTCAACGACGAATCTCGGTGCACGAATAGCAAAACGTCATTTTTTCTGTTGAATCCAGGTTCTGTTTACAACATCATGATGGTCGCATCCGTGTTTGGCGACATCGCGGTGTACGCACATTGGAAGAGTGTATTCGTCATCGCCATACTGGCGTATCACCCGGCGTGATGCTAAGGGGTGCCATTGCTTACACGTCTCGGCTAACTCTTGTTCGCATTGACGGCACTTTGAACAGTGGACGATACATTTCCGATGTGTTACGACCCGTAGCTCTACTCCTCATGTTGCAGGTCCTGTACGGGCCTTTCTGGATACAGAAAGTGTTCGACTGCTGTCCTGGCCAGCACATTCTCCGTATCTCTCACCAATTGAAAACGTCTGGTCAAAGGTGGCCGAGCAACTGGCTCGTCACCATACGCCAGTCACTACTCTCTATGAACTGTGGTATCGTGCTGAAGCTGCATCGGCAGCTGTACCTGTACACGCCAACCAATCTCGGTTTGACTCAATGCCCAGACGTATCAAGGCCGTTATTACGACCAGAGGTTATTCTGGGTTCTGATTTCTCAGGATCTAAGCACCCAAATCGCGTGAAAATGTTATCACATGTCAGTTCTAGTATAATACATTCGTCCAATGAATATCCGTTTATCATCTGCATTTCTTCTTGGTGTTGCAATTTTAATGACGAGTAGTGTACTTAAACATAACTAACCTAAGGAGATAACACACATCCATGCCCGAGGCAGGATTCGAACCTGCGACCGTAGCAGCCGCGTGGTTCTGGACTGAAGCACCTAGAACCGCTCGGCCACAGCGGCCGGCAACACCGACCTATGCCTCTGTCCGCCCCGATAGCTGAATGGTCAGCGTGACAGACTGCCGTCCTAAGGGGCCCGGGTTCGATTCCCGGCTGGTTCGGGGATTTTCTCCGCTCAGGGACTGCGTATCGTGTTGTAATCGTCATCATTTCATCCTAATCCGGCTCGCATGTCACCCAATGTATAAAACCTGCACCAAGGCGGCCGGACTGTCCCGTAAGATCCTCCCGGCCAATGACACCAAACGCTCAGTTCCAATTTACCCTATGGCTCTAGCTGCTCTCAACTCCAGAGTGGTTTGGGACAGAGAGCCTACCAATCCGGATGCCAGAATCAGCACCCAAACCGACTTCAGGGTATCCAACATCGCGGTCCATCCAGTGGGATAAAACGGGCAATGACCTGGCAGGGTTAGACTACTCCCATAACGGCGTGTGACACACAACACACACGCGCCATTTCCGAGCAGAGCTTCCGGATGGAAGCGGCTTCCACACCACGGGCGGCAACGTCTCTTACTTTGAGTCACCGGCCTGAGCAGAGGGCTGACGCAGCGAGATACGGCAGCGTCTGGCTTCAGCGGATTACTCGCCGGCTTGCTAAGCCACCGGCCGTCGTCAAAGATGCGACAACGAGTTGTATACAGAGACATATATAAAGCAATATTTAACTATGTTTTACTGTGTCTAGCGAAGCCGCGCATCTTCCTCTGCCTCCAGCCTGGCAAAACAGCACGGGTTTCCTGGCTAGGGGTGGACGCCCTTTACACTATACAACGTGATCACCTCTGATTCACAAAGCTGGTAACTTTGACAATAATTGTTGCATTTGTGACATATCAACCTTAGGTGATTATGCCTTACCTTCAACATGTGACATGAATTGACAACGCAATACTCGATGTCGCTTTGTAACACCACAACTCCAATGCTCTATTGATTTATTTTGCCTTTTGTCTACAGACGTTAAAGTAACCTCTGGCGTTCCACAGGGGAGTGTTATGGGACCATTGATTTTCACAATACATATAAATGACCTAGTAGATAGTGTCAGAAGTTCCATGTGGGTTTTCGCGAATGATGCTGTAGTATAGAGAGAAGTTGTAGCATTATAAAATTGCAGCGAAATGCAGGAAGATCTTCAGCGGATAGGCACTTGGTACAGGGAGTGGCAACTGACCCTTAACATAGACAAATGTAATGTAATGCCAATACATAGAAAGAAGGATCCTTTATTGTATGATTATATGATAGCGGAACAAACACTGGTAGCAGTTACTTCTGTTAAATGTCTGGGAGTATGCATGCGGAACGATCTGAAGTGGAATGATCATATAAAATTAATTGTTGGTAAGGCGGGTACCAGATTGAGATTCATTGGGAGAGTCCTTAGAAGTAATAGTCCATCAACAAAGGAGGTGGCTTACAAAACACTCGTTCGACCTATACTTGAGTATTGCTCATCAGTGTGGGATCCGTACCAGGTCAGGTTGACAGAAGAGATAGAGAAGATCCAAAGAAGAGCGGCGCGTTTCGTCACAGGATTATTTGGTAAACGTGATAGCGTCACGGAGATGTTTAGCAAACTCAAGTGGCAGACTCTGCAAGAGAGCGCTCTGCATCGCGGCGTAGCTTGCTGGCCAGGTTTCGAGAGGGTGCGTTTCTGGATGAGGTATCGAATATATTGCATCCCCCTACTTATACCTCCCGTGGAGATCACGAATGTTATAATAGAGAGATTAGAGCGCGCACGGAGGCTTTCAGACAGTCTTTTTTCCCGCGTACCATACGAGACTGGAACAGGTAAGGGAGGTAATGACAGTGGCACGTAAAGTGCTCTCCGCCACACACCGTTGGGTGGCTTGCGGAGTATAAATGTAGATGTAGACTTAATGTTACATCGTTGAGCTTCCGTAAATGTGTTTGTTTGAATCGATAACACAAAACTGTATACTCCTTTAATTTTTAAAAACTTTGATGTCTTTTAGAGTGGAGGATGTGTAATCTCTGTAATATGTACAATATGAGCAAATTATATGTTTTGTCTCTGTAATATAATGTCTTTGGTTATCTTTAAAATTAGATGATTTTATTTAAATCATTTTGTGTATTACGTCCAATATATGCAAATGTTCTGTTTTATTTATAATGTTTGCTGACCTTCACTTAGGGTTCTTAGTTATTTTGTATGTAAACGGTGTTGTGGTTCCCCTCGGGAACGGAATTGTGTAGCGTGCGCAGAATGTCGTTGGCGTGGATAGAAGGGTGCAAGAAAGAGTCAGTCGGGGACGAACTACGGAACTGTTAACTACTCATGTAAAAGTTGTATATTGTGCTGGCGCCGAGAGAGGCTTTCCGTGCCGTTTTGCAATGCCTTGGATGGATGGATAAAGAGCTGGAGCTATTCTGGAATTGATATCTATCATCGCCACCATGACAGAGCCCAGCAATTCTACCTGCTAATACACCTACCTACATGCAATCGCCACCACATGGCGCAGTCACTGAAAAGGACGAAGGAGTAGTAGAAATGTTTGGTGAAGGATCAGCTCATTGGATGTTTCAGTGTGCGCAAATGTAAGGTAGCTTATACTCGAACTCTTATACTTACCTTAATTTTTCATCCCAAGTCACACAACCACTTAGGGCCCTTCCGATGTCAAAACTGCTTACCGAGTGTCCATATTGTGAAAATAGGAAAGCGCAGTGTTTACTAATTAATGCCACTTGCACATAGTAAAAAGAAAGTTAAAGTTTATGTATCGGGACTGATGCTTGTTGAAAATAATTTTTGTATTAAAACTACGTATTAATATTTGTTGCCAACTTCTAAAGTGAATGTTCTCAAAACTGTGGCTTATAAAGTTTTGTTTAGTTATTGATCACAGTGCTGCCTGTTGTAAATTACAAAAGGTCAGTCAGCCTTACAGATATGTCAATATTGTGCCTCACTGCAGTAAAAGCCGTGAACTGCATTTGTGGAAAGTTATATACTCATGTTTGTTAAGTGCTTGCCTTTCTTGTGTATTGGAAGTGCATATTAATTGTGTAACAGGATCCACAGTCTGTCTATTGTTCTTATGCTAGGTAACAAGCAACAGAAAAACCACTATCTATGAAAACAGTAACTTCTTTATTAAAAAGACAATGAGAAGTAATTTGTTAGTGAACCCCATTTAATTTTCATTCGAAATGGAAAGGTGTTTGGTAGTGAGACAATTAATCTATGCGCAATAACTAAATTTGCAGTGAACCAAATCCATATTTCATATAAGACATAATACTAAACCTATGTCCAGTTTACGGTTCTGCATCTCCATCTACATCTATACTCCGAAAGCCACCTGACGGTGTGTGGCGGAGGGTACCCTGAGTACCTCTATCGGTTCTCCCTTCTATTCCAGTCTCGTATTGTTCGTGGAAAGAAGGATTGTCGGTATGCTTCTGTGTGGGCTCTAATCTCTCTGATTTTATCCTCACGGTCTCTTCGCGAGATATACGTAGGAGGGAGCAATATACTGTTGGACTCGTCGGTGAAGGTATTTTCTCGAAACTTTAACAAAAGCCCGCACCGAGCTACTGAGCGTCTCTCCCGCAGAGCCTTCCACTGGAGTTTATCCATCATCTCCGTAACGCTTTCGAACCTGTAACGGAGCTAGCTGCTCTCCGTTGGATCTTCTCTATCTCTTCTATCAACCATATCTGGTACGGATCCCACACTGCTAAGCAGTATTCAAGCAGTGGGCGAACAAGCGTACTGTAACCTACTTCCTTTGTTTTCGGATTGCATTTCCTTAGGATTCTTCCAATGAATCTCAGTCTGGCATCTGCTTTACCGACGATCAACTTTACATGATCATTCCATTTTAAATCAGCACTAATGCGTACTCCCAGATAATTTGTGGAATTCACTGCTTCCAGTGAATATTAATGGTGACGTTATTGAGACCATTCAGTTTGACTAAGTCCTCAATGTAAGAGTGTGTTTCGTTAGCTGTTATATTTATGCAAATAGTTTCTTCTGATCGGTTATTTCCAATTTTAACGTGAACATACTGTATTCAGGTGCCAGAATTCATCGCACTCGCGTGTGACAAAGTATAGGCTGTGATTGCCCACTGAAGTTACTTATTTTCAGTTCCTTGAATAAGAATGTTACTCATTCTTACGCCTTATTAGGCTGGCGACCGTTGTTATCATTTGGACACTGTGGATAGGCAAATCATTGTTTGTTACTGTTTAAATATTTACGTAATTCTGACTCACTTCCTATAAGCTACCTCCGTTAGGTACAACACGATCAACATAACGAAATTCCTATCAGAGTGTAACACTGCTCTGTTGCTTTATACCATAATTGCTTCAATAAAAATAATTTCATTGTATGAACTGCCTCCAACTTTAAGGTTATCGTATAGCAGACGGAAGCGTTATAGCCGGTGTTCTGCAGATCCACCCTGAAACAGAAGGTGTTCGAATGATGCCCTGACCAGCACGTTCTCCACATTTCTCATCCACTGAAAACATCTGGTCGTGGGATACTGAGAGAATGCCAAGGGACCACTAGCCAGCTAATTAACTTTGCCACAAAGTTGAACTATTATAGGATTACATACCCATATCTATCACGAATGCTTATTTGAACCCGATGCCTAGCAGGCTTACAGACATTGCCGCTGTCAAAGTTGGCATCTCACTGTACTACAATTCACGCTATGTACACCCCCAACTCACCTAGAAGTTTAACGAGACGTTCTTCCTACTATACTGTGTACACAAATTCGTTGTGTCGTTTCAATTCAAATGGCATGCACCGTACTGACAGGCAAATAAACAAATGGTTCAGGAAACATACTAAGGTGTAAGATTCAGTTATGACGGTATGACAAAAATGAAAATGATATACACTACTGGCCATTAAAACTGCTACACCAAGAACAAATGTAGATGATAAACAGGTATTCATTGGACAAATATATTATACTAGAACTGACATGCGATTACATGGGGTGCATAGATGCAGAGAAATCAGTACCCAGAACAACCAACTCTGACCTTAGACGTTAAGTCCCATAGTCCTCAGAGCCATTTCAACCATTTTTGAACCACACTTCATCAAGAGTAGTGACTGGCGTATTGTGACGAGCTAGGTGCTCGGCCGCCATAAACCAGACGTTTTCAATTGGAGAGAGATCTGGAGAATGTGCTGGCCAGAGCAGCAGTCGAACATTTTCTGTATCCAGAAAGGCTCGTACAGGACCTGCAACATGCGGTCGTGCATTATCCTACCGAAATGTAGGGTTTCGGAGGGATCGAATGAAGGTTAGAGCCATGGGTCGTAACACATCTCAAATATAACATCCACTGTTCAAAGTGCCGTCAATGCGAACAAGAGATGACCGAGACGTGTAACCAATGGCACCCCATACAATCAAGCCGGGTGATACGCCAATATGGCGATGACGAATACACGCATCCAATGTGCGTTCACCGCAATGTCGCCAAATAGGGGTGCGACCATCACGATGCTGTAAACAGAACCTGGATTCATCCGAAAAAATAACATTTTGCCATTCGTGCACCCAGATTCGTCGGTGAGTAAACCATCATAGGCGCTCCTGTCTATGATGCAGCGTCAAGGGTAACCACAGCCACGCTCTCCGAGCTGATAGCCCGTGCTGCTGCAAACGTCGTCGAATAGTTCGTGCAGATGGTTGTTGTGTTGCAGACGTCCCCATCTGTTCACTCAGGGATCGAGACGTGGCTGCACGATCCGTTACGGCCATGCGGGTAAGAAGCCTGTCATCTCGACTGCTAGTGATACGAGGCCGTTGAGATCCAGCTCGGCGTTCCGTATTACCCTCCCGAACTCGCTGATTCCATATTCTGCTAACAGTCATTGGATATCGACCAACGCGAGCAGCAGTGTCGCGATACGATAAACTGCAGTCGTGAGAAGCTACAATTCGACCTTTATCAAAGTCGGAAACGCGATGGTAACCGTTTCTCCTCCTTACACGAGGCATCACAACAATGTTTCACCAGGCAACGCCGGTCAACTGCTGTTCGTGTATGAGAAATCGGTTGAAAACTTTCCTCATGTCAGCACGTTGTAGGTGTCGCCACAGGTGCCAAGCTTGTGTGAGTGCTCTGAAAATTTAATCATTTGCATATCACAGCATCTTCTTCCTGTCGGTTAAATTTCGCGTCTGTAGCACGTCATATTCGTGGTGTAGCAATTTTAATGGCCAGTAGTGTACATGTTGGCGCGGGATGTAGCCAAGCAAATGCGTTGCTGCTAATATAAGGAATTTCCCAGCTCGAATCCATGTTGTACGAAAAGAGCAAAGGTGAGTGGCGGTGGGAGAATCCAACTTGTTCGGTAACCCACGGCCACTTCCTGATGCGTTGACTGTTCGTACTCATCCCAGCATCTTGGGCCGACGATTATTTTGTGGTTTTCCTATTCGCCAACTCGGAGTGGCTGGCATTTTAAGAGATTCACCCCAAAACATTTTTAAGATTCCCTACCTCAATCTGTGCCAACGGCCTTATAGCAGTGGTAACGCCGGTTCCAGTCAGATCTCCGAAGTTAAGCGCTGCCGGGCTGGGCTAGCACATGGATGGGTGACCGTTCTGGCGAGCGCTGTTGACAAGCGGGGTGCACTCAGCCTTTGTGAGGCAAACTGAAGAGCTACTTGACTGAGAAGTTGCCGCTCTTGTCTCGTAAACTGACATTCGGGCGGTGTGCCGACCACATGCCCCTCCATATCCGCTTCCAGTGACGCTGAAGGATGACACGGTGGTCGGTCAGTACCGCTGCGCCTTCCGAGGAACGTTCGGACGGAGTATCTTTTTCCTTTTTTTTTCGTAGGTGGTTCATTCCCTAATAAACATGCTGCCGCAGTTAATGGCAGATATTCCTCTGTACAAAAGGCAAGCTATATGATACCAACATCACTGAGTTCCCACCCGTTCTGCACACATAATTGCATACCCTCTTCACACAAGACGCCTTCATGGTCTGTTCGGACTGGCCTTAGTTCTTTTTACATACTTTGTTGTCCATCAATCTGTCTGGCAGTCTATTCGATTGTTAATAACCATTTTTCTCAGTAACGGACACATGTATCAAGTTGAAATTTGTGTCACATACTAACGTCTACGGCCAATGATGCTGTAAAAAAATAAAGCTAAGCCAATGCAACCGAAATATGCGACCATTTACATCACTCGTCAAAACAGTTGGCCTAGATTTGTGAAATTTGGAAGAAGCAAGGTACACAGTACACGTAAATGATGTTATCCGACACTCTCTCCGTGCGTCCTACTGTGAAGACGCCTTTTCCTTTTGAATTGGTAAACGTATCAAATTTAAAAATTTATGTCTACATCTACATGGTTACTCTGCAATTCATAATTAAGTGCCTGACAGAGGGTTCATCGAACCATTGTCATACTACTTCTCTACCATTCTACTCTCGAATGGCGCGTGGGAAAAAGGAACACCTAAATCTTTCCATTAGAGCTCTGATTTCTATTGTTTTATTATGATGATCATTTCTCCCTACGTTTGTGGGTCTCAACAAAATATTTACGCATTCTGAAGAGAAAGTTGGTGAACGAAATTTCGTAAATAGATCCCGCAGCAAAGAAAACCGCCTTTGTTTCAGTGACTGCCACCCCAACTCGCGTATCATTCATATCAGTGACACTGTCACCCCAATTGCACGATAACACGAAACGAGCTTCTTTGCACTTTTTATGTCCTTCGTCAATCCTAGCTGGTAAGGATCCCACACCTCGCACCAATATTCCAGCGGAGGACGGAAAAGCGTAATGTAGGCTGTCTCTTTAGTTGGTTTATCGCATCTTGTAAGTGTTCTGGCAACAAAGCGCAAGATAATTTTGTAATTGGAACTGATCGTCTGATGATTTTACTAGACGGTAAATTACAGCGTTATCTGCAAAGAATGTAAGGGGGCTGCTCAGATTATCACCTACATCATTTACGTAAATCGGGAACAGCAGTGGGACTATGACACTACCTTGCGGAACGCCAGATATCACTTCCGTTCTACTCGATGATTTACCGTCTATCACTACGAATTGCGACATCTCTGAGAGGAAATCACTAATGCAGTCACACAATTGAGACGATACTCCATTTTCACGCAATTTGATTAATAATTGCTCGGGAGGAACGGTATCAAAAGCCTCCCGGAAATCTAGGAATATGGAATCGATCTGAGTTCCCTTGTGGACAGCACTCATTACTTGATGGGAATAAAGAGCTATCTGTTATGCACAAGAACGATATTTTCTGAATCCGTGTTGGTTATGTATCAATACGTCATTTTCTTGAGGGTGATTCTTAATGGTGGAGTACAGTATATGCTCCAAAATCCTATTGCAAATTGAGGTCAGTCAAATGGGTCTGTAATTCAATGAGTTATTCCTATTTCCTTTCTTGAATATTGGTGTGACCTGTGCTACTTTCCAGTCTTTAGTAACAGACCTTTCGTCAAGTGAGTGGTTGTATATTATTGCTAAGTTGGGCGCTATTGTGTCTGCATGCTCTGAGAGGAACCTGACTGGTATACCGTCTGGACCGGAAGCCTTGCCTTTCTTAAGCGATTTGAGTTGTTTCGCAACGGCTAAGATATCTACTTTTATGTCACTCGTGCTAACAGCTGTTCTGGTTTCGAACAACTGTCACAGGATAGGGCTTATTGTCCTTTGCTGATGTAAAAAGTTAAAGTTCTTCGGCACTGCAGTCAAGAGATACTCCCATTTACGTCACGTATTTTGACACACTTTGATTAAAACTTAGAATCGCGAAATTTGGCACGAAACAAGGTTTCACAGTAGAAGTAAACGTAAAAAAAATCAGAAAATTGTTTATTTGTAATTATGTCACAAGAAAAAGGTATTTCTTTTGTCACGTGTTGTCCGCTTCTAGACCAATGGCGGATACAGAAAAATCTCAAGGCGGGGGCACTAAGGATATCTTGAGCTACCTTACTTTTACCATAATAAAAATGTAGTCAAGTCACATGCAAAGTTTAGGAAAGTTTTATTTAAACTGATTATACACATATACAAGACAATGGCATGTTATGATCTATTTCCGTCGGGCAGGCCGTTCGCCGGTTGCCGGTGTTTCAATTTGACGCCACTTTGGCAACCTGCAGTCGATGAGGATGATAGGATGATGATGAGCACAGCAGAACACCCAGTGCCTGTTCAGAGGAAATTCCCCTACCCAGTAGGGAATCGAACCCGGGCCCCTTAGGATATCAGTCCGTCACGCTGACCATTCAGCTACTGGGGGCGGACCATGTTATGATAAAAAAAAGTTACAATTCCGTCGGTTTTTGGTAGAACAACTACTTACAATTGTGTCTCTCTTCTTGGGAAATTGGTTAATTACATCGTCGATAGGGCAATCAATGTCACGTTGTGTGTTCAACAGAGCTAAGCCATTAAGTCGATCCCTACGTGGCAGACAGAAACGTACAAAATACGATGACGCGGACACTACATAGGAAAGTAAAACTACTGGATAGCTCTATTCAGTCGAGTTGAGTGACGAAAGAAACGAGCGAATACCGTCCGGGGTGATTGGCGGGGGTGGCGTGGGTGGCAATTTGAACGGCCCCGCAAGGGGGGAATTTCTCCAAAGTCTCGGTATTCCTTGTACCGATATCTTGCCGCTGTCGACGTCGATAACAGACAAAGTTCGTCGAAATTCTCGATTCACGCGATGGATGAACTGTCTGTACACATACTTAATATTGTACGGAACCCTCAGTGCGCGAGTCCTACTCCAGCACTACACTGCCACACGTGTGACATATTGTTGTTGTAGTCTTCAGTCACAAAACTGGTTTGAAGCATTGCTCCACGATAGTGTAGTCTATTCTATGCAAACTATTCCTTTATTTCTTTCACTGATGCCATGTCCCGCGCCGCCGCAGGGTAGGATGTGTTAGGAACGGGTTTGGTAAGGTTAGTGTAAATGGGTGGCCGGACGCCCTTCCTGCCGCCACCCCGTACCTCCCAGGACGGAATTAGTGTACCCCAGCTGTCTGCGACTAGTCTAATTCACGGAATAGTGCGAACGTATTCAGATGTCTGCGAGTGGTGTAAATGAGGCGGAACGTGGGGACCAGCACGGTATTCACCTAGCGGGATGTGGAAAACCGCCTAAAAACCACATACAGGCTCGCCGGCACACCGACCGACGTCTGTAGTCCGCCGGGCCGATTCCAACCGGGGCCAGCGCTCCTACCAGAGTCCAGGAAGCAGCGCATTAGCGCTTTCGGCTAACCTGGTGGGTCTGTGCAAACTATTCCATTTCTGCATAACTGCCGCAGCCATCAGCCATTTGAACTGGCTTTTGCCTTGTTCTCCCTGTGCTGTTAATATCTTTCCCCCGCCGTCTCCACACGTCCAAGTATTATCAAACTAAGTCAAGATGCGTCTTATAACCGATTACACCTTCTATTCAAATTGTACCACATTCTTATTTTTTTGTCACTTCCGTTCGGTATCTCTTCATAAGATAGTAGCTACACCGATGTAATATCCAGCATTATTCTGTAGCATAACACTTCAAAAGCTTTTATTCCGTTCAAATATGAACTGCTTACCAACCACATTTATCTTCTGTACATGGCTACAGTCCAGACGAATACAATTAGAAAACTTTTCTTGTAACTTAAATTTATGTTAGATGTTAACCAAACGGTTCAATTGGCTCTGAGCACCATGGGACTTAACTTCTGAGGACATCAGTCCTCTAGAAATTAGAACTACTTAAACCTAACTAACCTAAGGACATCACACACATCCATGCCCGGGGCAGGATTCGAACCTGCCACCGTAGTGGTCGCGCGGTTCCAGACTGTAGCGTCCTAGAACCGCTCGGCCACCACGGCCGGCAGATATTAACAAATTCCTCTCTTTCATGAATACTGTTCTTCCTATACCCTGCATAGTTTTGCTCTCTACTTCTCAGGTCGTCAGTTTTGCAGTCCGAGCTGCAAGCATCATTTACTTCTTTTAGTGTCTCACTTCCTAATCTAATCCTTCACTTTCACTTGATAAAACTCCACATTTCACCACATTTGGTGTACATTTGGTGATGTTCATCTTATAACCTCTGTTCACGATATTATCTGTAACATTAAATTGCCCTACCAAGTCATTTGCTGCGTTTCAACCACTACCTCCCTCTTATGTCCGACTTTTGTACCTGGACTTTAGTTGTATGTATGCATCTATTGAACTGGTTACCAAGAAACGATGGGGTGGCTTTGTCCCGCCATAGCCCTCAGTGGTTCATAACGTTACAACAGGCCACAGCAGTCCACCCACCCCACCGCCGCCTGACACCGCATCAAGGGTGATTGTGCGGTTCGCCCCCCCCCCTCCCCCCTCCACGGGAACGGCGTACGTGGAGACAGTGTTTGTGCAGAAATCGTCGAAATAGTGTAACTGAGCCGGAATAAGGGGAACCAGCCCGCATTCGCCAAGGTAGATGGAAAACCACATGAAAACAATCCACAGGATGGCCGGCACAGCGGACCTCGACACTAATCCGCCGGGTGGATTCGTGCCGGGGTCTGGCATGCCTTCCCGCTCAGGCAGCAGGGCGTTAGACCGCGTGGCTAGCCGGGCAGGCTTTGGACTGTGGTTTCTCTATAGTTTGTAAATAACCTTCTGCTTCTTGTATTTTATGCTTGCTACCTTCAGAACTACAAAGACTGTCGTGCAGTCAACATTACGGAAACTTTCTCTACCAGCTGTAGAAGTATGAAACCAGAATTTCACTATAGATGGTGCTAACCGCCAGTGTAGGGGCCGTGAGACCGTGTCTGCAGCGCCATCTGCTTCCTGTAACGGCTGACAACGAATGTCAACACACAGTAACCCAAGTACCGTACATCGGTACCTGTTTCAAACTCTTAAACATGTCGAGTTTTCTGCCTACAGCATCGATCTTCTTTTGTCATTTGAAGAAAACTGCTGAAGTTTCGCATCGAAGTCTTGTCGAAGCTATCGGCGATCATGCTCTTGGGAAAAGTGTTTCGAGTGGACCAAAAAATTCAAAAGTGGTGATTTTGAGGTGAGAAACGACGAGCGCTGGAAACCACCGAAAATGTTCGAAAACAAAAAATTGCAGGCCGTAGTCAAACTTAACAGGAACTCCAGGAAAAGTTGAATGTGACGCAGAAAGCCGTATCTGTTCGAATGAAAGCTATAGGAAAGGTACAGAAACTGGGAAAATGGGTTACGGATAAACTGAATGAAAGACAGCAAGAAAATCGAAGGACCACTTGTGAAATGCTGCTTGCCAGATACAAAAGAAAGTCGTCTCTCCATAGAATAGTGACAGGTGATGAAAAATGGGAAAAATTTGAAAGTCCTCAGCGTCGAAAATCGTGTGTTAATCCAGGAAAACTATTGGTATCTCCTACCCAAAAACTTTGGAAAGAAGGCAATGCTCTGTGTTTGGTGGGATCAGAAGTGTGTCATGTACTGGGTGATAAAGTCAGTATAAATCTGAAAACTGAATAAATCACGGAATAATGTAGATACAGAGGTACAAATTGACACATATGCTTGGAATGACATAGGGTTTTATTAGAACAAAAATAGGAAAGCATTGCTAGACTCGTGAAAGATCTCTTGCGCGCGTCGTTTGGTGGCGATCGTGTGCTCAGCAGCCACTTTCGTCGTGCTTGGCCTCCCAGGTCCCCAGCCCTCATTCTGTCCGATTATTGGCTTTGGTGTCGCAAGTGTATCGTGATCGACCGACATCTCTAGGGATGCTGAAAGACAACATCCGACGCCAATGCCTCACCATAACTCCGGACATGCTTTATAGTGCTGATCACAACATTATTCCTCGACTACAGCTATTGTTGAGGAATGGTGGTGGACATATTGAGAATTTCCTGTAAAGAACATCATCTTTGCTTTGTCATACTTTGCTATGCTAATTATTGCTATTCTGATCACATGAAGTGCCAGCTGTCGGACATTTCTTGAACGTTTGTATCTTTTGGGTTCTAATAAAACCCCATGTCATTCCAAGTATGTGTGTCAATTTGTACCTCTGTATCTACATTATTCCGTGATTTATTCAGTTTTCAATTTTATACTGACTTTTTGATCACCCGGTATTCTGAGTTTGGTAAAACCTGGTGAAACTGTGAACACTGATCTCTACCAACAGCAAATGATCGATTTATATCCAACGTTACGTTTAAATGACCGAAATATGTAAAACGGCAACACAAAGTCATACTGATCCATGATAACGCCCCATAACACAGCAAAACGGGTCAGGGAAACGATCGAGGCGTTCAGTTTGGAAATACTATGGAGTGCGGCTTATTCTCCAGACTTGGGTCCGTCCGATTATCATCGGTTTGCATCATGGGGGGACATGTTATCGCTGAACAACGCTTCAACTCGTATCAAAATATACGAAAATGACTCGCTGACTGGTTCGCTTCAAAAGAAGAGCTGTTTTCTGGTGTGGCATTCATAGCCTGCCGTAGATGGTTCAAATGGGTCTAACCACTATGGGACTTAACACCTGAGTCAGTCAGTCAGCCTACTTATAGGTAAGCTAAGGACATCACCCACACCCATGGCCGAGGCAGGATTCGAACCTACGACAGTAGAACCGCTCGGCCACAAGGGCCGGCTCCTGCCGGAGAGGCGGAAAAAAGGTATAAATAGTAATGGAGGTTATTTTGAATACAATACTGTATGTCAGTTATAGACAACAGGCGTGTAATTTTTATTGCAGCCAAATTCCAGTTTCATACTTCTACACCTGGTAAATCTACCAAGGCCATAACAGCAAATTTCACTTTCTTGAAGCTGTATTCTATAGGGTCAGACTAGACTCCCATGTCCCTAGATTTCTCCGGAACCCAAACACATCCACCCTAAGGTCGGCTTCTAACATTACTTCCATTCCTTTGCAGCTAATTCGTTTTTTGTGTTTTACAACTAAGACTTACTAAATTCGTAATTTGGTAATGTTCACACACTTCAGCACCTGTGTTATTTGTAATTGGAAGTATTATATTCGTCTTTAAGTTTGAAGGCATTTCGTCTGTCTCCTGTATCTTGCACACCAGATGTAATTTTTTAATCGCTGATTCTCCCAAGGATATCAATAATTCAATGTAAAATGTACAAATATGCTGATTAAAATGTTCTTTAAGCGTATTCACATGACTTGTACAGTTAATTTGTATCGTTTGCAAATATAAGCGACGATCAAATTCTGTTCGAAGGCCGCACAGTCGAGAATCGGTTTGCCAACCATTAAAAATCGCCGATGAGGCAATCATTACATCGACGCACCAGTTTGAAGATACCCGTTTGGTAAAACGCCGTCTGCTTCTGCGTGAAGAAGGCCGTAACTGTCTGCTGTACATTTTCATCTGTCAGTAGTCGTCGAATCGTTGACTCTTCATGGCCTTTTCAAATGGAGCAATGAAGTGATAATGATATGGGAAGAGATGAAGATTATGGGGCGGGTGCATTTACCACATGTCGGTGCTCGTATACCCGCATAGATATCGCGCTACTTGCATATAGTCTGCGGCAACGCCAAAAACGAAAATTTTTTGGCCGCCCGTTATGATTTAAAAAGATGCCGCCCCTGATTCATAGACTACCCTTCACTCACGGTAGGTAACCGAGTCTGCATAAACGTCAGGCGCAACTAGTAAGCCAGTGTTCTATCGGCCCTTAGTAGAGGTCGGAAAAGGCGGAGGTCAACGTTGCACGTCACCCTTCACGTGCAGTCTACAGGACGGAGCCGTAGTATTCACTCCGCGTTATCATGTAAGACGCGCCGGAAGACGTAGCCGGCAGAGAGTGTGCGTAATCCACCGGAGAATTATCCAGTAGTGAAAGTCTTCGGTGCAGCAACCGCTACTGCTCCAGCCACAAAGCGCATCAGATCGAGCAGGAACTCTTTCTCTTGGACAGTGTTTATATGAAGACAGAGACTGCGTTGTGTATTGGACTTAATCGCTAGCAGCACTGATACGAAATAGTTCAAATGGCCCTGAGCACTATGGGACTTCACAGCTGACGTCATCAGTCCCCTAGAATTTAGAACTACTTAAACCCAACTATCCTAAGGGCATCACATATATCCATGCCCGAGGCAGGATTCGAACCTGCGACCATAGTGGTTGCGTGGTTCCGGACTGAAGCGCCTAGAGTCGCTCGGCCACACCGGCCGGCCAGCACTAATACGGACTTTGCAATGTGGGAAGGATATTCAACCAAGAATGATCACAATCTTTTTATGATCATATCGGGCAGGTAGGTTAGAAAATTTAAGAAGGGAAATGGATAGATTAAAGTTAGATATAGTGGGAATTAGTGAAGTTCTGTTGGCAGGAGGAACGAGACTTCTGGTAGGGTGACTACAGGGTTTTAAACACAAAATCAAATAGGGGTAATGCAGGAGTAGGTTTAATAATGAATAGGAAAATAGGAATAGTGAACGCATTATTGTGGCCAAGGTAGATACGAAGCCCACACTTACTACAGTAGTACAAGTTTATATGTCAACTAGCTCTGCAGACGACGAAGAAATTGAAGAAATGTATGACGAAATAAAACAAAATTATTCAGATAGTGAAGGGTGACGAAAATTTAATAGTCATGGGTGACTGGAATTCGGTAGTAGGAAAGGGAGAGAAGGAAACGTAGTAGGTGAATATGGATTGGGGGAGAGAAATGAAAGAGGAAGCCGCCTGGTAGACTTTAGCACAGAGTACAACTTAATCGTAGCTAACACTTGGTTTAAGAATCATGAAAGAAAGTTGTATACATGGAAGATCCCTGGATATACTAAAAGGTATCAGATAGATTATATAATGGTAAGAGGAATTTAAAACCTGGTTCCTAAATCTCTAAGACATTTCCAGGGGCAGATGTGGACTCTGACCACAATCTGTTGGTTATGACCTGTAGATTAAAACTAAAGAAACTGTAAAAAGGTGGGAATTTAAGGAGATGGGACCTGGATAAACTGATAGAACCAGACGTTGTACAGAGTTTCAGAGAGAGCATAAGGGAACAATTGTCCGGTATGGGGGAAAGAAATACAGTAGAAGAAGAATGGGTAGCATTGAGGAATGAAGTAGTGAAGCCAGCAGAGGATCAAGTAGGTAAAAAGACGAGGTCTAGTAGGAATCCTTGGGTAACAGAAGAAATATTGAATTTAATTGAGTTTGACAGAGCACTGAAAGACCTGAGTCGAAACAAGGCCCCTGGAGTAGACAAGATTCCACTGGAACTACTGACGGCCTTGGGAGAGCCAGTTCTGACAAAACTCTACCATCTGGTGAGTAAGATGTATGAAACAGGCGAAATACCCTCAGACTTCAAGAAGAATATAATAATTCCAATCCCAAAGAAAGCAGGTGTTGACAGATGTGAAAATTACCGAACAATCAGTCTAATAAGCCACAGCTGCAAAACACTAACACGAATTCTTTGCAGACGAATGGAAAAACTGGTACAAGCCGACCTCGGGGAAGATCAGTTTGGATTCCGTAGAAATGTTGGAACACGTGAGGCAATACTGACCTTACGACTTATCTTGGAAGAAAGATTAAGGAAAGGCAAACCTACATTTCTAGCATTTGTAGACTTAGAGAAAGCTTTTGACAATGTTGACTGGAATACTCTCTTTCAAATTCTAAAGGTGGCAGGGGTAAAATACAGGGAGCGAAAGGCTGTTTACAATTTCTACAGAAACCAGATGGCAGTTATAATAGTCGAGGGATATGAAAGGGAAGCAGTGGTTGCGAAGGGAGTGAGACAGGGTTGTAGCCTATCCCCGATGTTATTCAATCTGTATATTGAGCAAGCAGTAAAGGAAACAAAAGAAAAATTCAGAGTAGGTATTAAAATCCAGGGAGAAGAAATAAAAACTTTGAGGTTCCCCGATGACATTGTAATTCTGTCAGAGCCGGCAAAGGACTTGGAAGAGCAGCTGAACGGAATGGACAGTGTCTTGAAAGGAGGGTATTAGATGAACATCAACAAAAGCAAAACGAGGATAATGGAATGTATTCAAATTAAGTCGGGTGATGGTGAGGGAATTAGATTAGGAAATGAGACACTTAAAGTAGTAAAGGAGTTTTGCTATTTGGGGAGCAAAATAACTGATGATGGTCGAATTAGAGAGGATATAAAATGTAGACGGGCAATGGCAAGGAAAGCGTTTCTGAAGGAGAGAAATTTGTTAACATCGAGTATAGATTTAAGTGTCAGGAAGTCATTTCTGAAAGTATTTGTATGGAGTGTAGCCATGTATTGAAGTGAAACATGGACAATAAATAGTTTAGACAAGAAGAGAATAGAAGCTTTCGAAATGTGGTGCTACAGAACAATGCTGAAGATTAGATGGGTAGATCACATAACTAATGAGGAGGTATTGAATAGAATTGGGGAGAAGAGGACTTTGTGGCACAACGTGACGAGAAGAACGGATCGGTTGGTAGGACATGTTCTGAGGCATCAAGCGATCACCAGTTTGGTATTGGAGGGCAGCGTGGAGGGTAAAAATCGTAGAGGGAGACCAAGAGATGAATACACTAAGCAGATTCAGAATGATGTAGGTTGCAGTAGGTACTGGAAATGAAGAGGCTTGCACAGGATAGAGTGGCATGGAGAGCTGCATCAAACCAGTCTTAGGACTAAAGACCACAACAACAATTTATCGCTCTAGCATTTAATCTTCTGATAGATTTATGTATAACAAACACTCCCTACAAGTGTAATTTCATTGTTAGCACTGCTGGATCCTATATCTTTGAGATACGGGCAAGCTAAGACATGTTCAGTACCGCCTATCGCAAAAAAGAATACGACACGCGATGAACAATATGAGGCTTTGAAATTCTGCTGTCGTCTCGCCTCATCTTCAGTTTAGGCTTGTGGTATGTTACAGGAGACCTATGGAGGGTATGTTCTTCGCTAAAGCACAGTTAGAATATCGTCTAGATTGTTTTATGAGGGGAGAGAGTCGTATCCGGTGCTGCAGTTACCGCGCTCAGGGGAGAAAACATAGATGCCGTGTTTGGCGACATCGCGGTGAATCCACATTGGAAGCGAGTATTCGTCATCGCCACACTGGCGTATCACCCGGCGTGATGGTATGGGGTGCCATTGGTTACACGTATCGGTCACCTCTTGTTCTAATTTGAACACTGGACGGTACCTTTCAGATGTGTTACTACCCGTGGCCCTACCCTTTATTCTATCCTTGCGAAACCCTACATTTCAGCAAGATAATTTCCGCCCGCACACGGTGAGCGTTTCTACCGCTTGTCCTCGTTCTTGCCAAACCGTACATTGGGCAGCACGGTAACATAAACAGATCTGTTCCCAAATGAGCACGTTTGGTGCATTGTGGGCAGGGCGCTCCAACCATCTCGGGATTTTGACGATCTAACGATCCAGTTGGACACAATTTTGCATGATTTTCATCAGGATGGTTCAAAATGGTTGAAATGGCTCTGAGCACTACGCGACTTAACACCTGAGGTCATCAGGCCCCTTTAGAACTACTTAAACCTAACTAACCTAAGGACTTCACACACATCCATGCCCGAGCCGGGATTCGAACCTGCGACCGTAGCAGTCGCGCGATTCCAGACTGAAGCTCCTAGAACCACTCGGCCACCGCGGCCGGCCATCAGGATGGTATCCAACAACTATTAATCAATGCCAACGCGAAGTGAACTGCTCGCATAAGGGCCAGAGGTGGACCAATTGTTCAATTTGTGTAGCTCTTTCTCTTGGACAAATCAACCAATGTTTCTGAACTTGTTATCATTTGGTTGTTTGTAGATCACATCTGCCTGTTTTCGTCCCATTCGGATAACTCCTCATTTGTTTTTGTCTAAGCTTGTATGTATTACTTCTGATCAGTGAGGCTGTATGTCGGTTCTCATACTGAAAGTTATTTCATGACAACTAATTATGCGACAGACGAAAAATGCGTATTTAGCTGAAACGGGGCATTAGGCATTGGAATAAGCTGTATTCTTGTCATCAAATTTCACAATTTTTCCCGTGTCAGAGAGCTATAACAGCAATCTAGAGTTAATTCTCTTCTCTTGGAGCCAGCCAGTAAGTCCTTCAGCGTTTTGCATCTCGTATCTATTTTCTCCTTTATGTAGAACAGACTTCATGGTCTAAGTGTAGTGTCTTTGAGTACTAATCAAGACACCCTGGGTCCCTCGCCACATCTTAAATTTTGAATAAAAATCATCCGCTATGACGGCCGAAGGCTTCCGAGGTAAGCAGTCAACCTCGTACTGCCAATGATCTCATCAAACAGGGTTGAGGAACGGACAAAAGTTCAGGGCACTCTCTACTATTGGTGTGGGAAACTGGCCCTAAAAGACAAGGGAATTAGCAATAGTGAACGGCATGAAGATGCAGAAGGCACAGGGATTTAGGACTATAATTGAAAAAAAGTCATGATGATCTCCCCATTCAGACCTCTGGGAGGGGACAACCAGTCCGAGGTTACCAAGAGAAAAAGATTAAATAACCAACGAAATCTTAAGGGTATACGAGTCGGAGTGTGGAATGTTAGGTGGTTTGATCGTGATAGGGAAACTGGACAGTCAGAAAAGAGAAACGCTAAGGCCCAATCTAGATATAGCGGGTATCAATGAAGCGAAATGAAAAGAAGACGAGGATTTCTCGTTGGTCGAGTGTAGGTTAATATCAACAGCAGTAGAAAATAGTATAACTGAAATAAGACTCTTTATGAGTGGGAGGGTAGGGCAGAGGATTAGTTACTGTGTACGGTTCAATGAAAAGGTTGCTGTCATCCGAATTAACAGGAAACTAACAGTGCACATATATATACCGACTTTGCAAGAGCGAGGAGATAGAGATAGTACATGAGAATAATGAAGGAGTAACTCAGCACTTACACGGAGATGAAAATCTAATAGTCATAGAAGACTAGAATGCGGTTGTAGGGGAAGGAGTAGAAGAAAGGATTACGGGAGAATATGTGCTCGTTAGTAGGAATGACAACGGAGAAAGACTACTTGGTTTCTGCAATAAATTCCAGCTAGTAATATCGAATGGTCTGTCTAGGAATTACAAGAGGAGGAGATATACTGCGGAAAGGTTGACAGATACAGGAAGATTCCAGTTGGCTTGAGCCATGGTCAGGCACTGATTCCATCATCAGATAGTGGATTATAATGAGTACCCACGAGCGGACATAGACTCAGGTCACAGTTTAGCAAAGATGAGATTAGTGAAGAAGGATCAATGAACAAAGAAGTCGAATACGGAAGTACGAAGAAATGATGAGGTACGCTTGAAGTTCTCTGATGCTGAGACACTGCGATGGTGAATAACTCAGCAGGCAGTTCAACTGAAGACGAATGGATATCTCTGAAAACGGCTGTCACAGGTCTTGGAAAGAAAAACGTAGGTACATGGAAAGTAACTGCGAAGAAACTATGGACAACAAATGCAATACTTCAATTTATTGACGAAAGAAGGAAATACACAGGGAAATTCGAGTAGAAACACAAATTTCTTAGGAATAAAATTAATAGGAAGTGCAGCGAAGTTAAGGCGAAATGGCAACATTTTTGAAGAAATCGAAAAATAAAATGATTGTTGGAAGGACCAACTCAGCTTACGAAAAAGTCAAAACAACGTTCGGTGAAATTAAGCAAGGGCGATAGCGTTAAGAGTACAACGGGAATTCCACTGTTAAATGCAGATGAGAGAGCGGATAGGTGAAAGGAGTACATTGAAGGTATTTAATTGGGAAACAACTTACCTAATGATGTGACGGAAGAAGAAACGGGAGTCAACAGGGATGAGATAGGGGATCAGAATTTAAAAGTGGTCTGGACGTCTTATAATCAAATAAAGCAGAATGATGTAACACTGCATAGGAATTTATAAAATCATTGGGGCAAGCGGAAAGGAAACAACTCTTCGCATGGTGTGTAGGAAATCTAAAAACACCATCAAAATAATTCCGAGGATAGAAATAGCCGACAAGTGCGAGAATTATCGCACAATCACCTTAACAGCTTCTGCAACCTAGCTGATCCAAGTTGCTGAATTGAATAGGATGCAGAAATACGGAAAAGGAATCCGAGGATATGTTAGATGGCGATCAGCGAGGCTTTAGGAAAAGTAAAGTTATGAGAGAGGCAGTTCTGAAGTTGCGTTTGATAATGGAGGCAACACCGAAGAAAAATCAAGACATGTTCATAGAGTCTGTCGACCCGGAAAAAGCTTTTGACAGTGTCAAATGGTGCAAGATTATTTGAATTCTGAGAAAACAAATGGGGTAAAGTGCATTCAAAGGCGACTAATATATGATATGTGCAAGAACTAAGGAACTGAAAGAAAAAGAATGAAGTGCTCGGATTAAAGAGTGTGTCAGAGAGGAATGCAGTCTTTCTCCTCTACTATTCAGCTCTCACGTCGAAGAAGCAATGACGGAAATAAAATAAAGGTTCAAGGCTGAGATGAAAATTCTGGGTGAGCGGATGTCAATGGTAAGATCTGCTGATGACATTTTTCTCCTGAGTCAATGTGAAGAAGAATTATGGCATGTGTTGAATGGAATGAACAGTCCAAGGAGTACACAATCGAAGAAAGTAGTGAGAAGTAGCAGAAATGAGAACAGCGCGAAACATAAGGATCCATGATCACGAAGGAGATGGAGTTAAGGATTTCTGATACCTAAGCAGCAAAATGAACCATGACGGATGGAGCGAGGAAGACTTGAAAAGCAGATTGGTACTAGCAAGGAGGGCATTGCTGGCCAAGAGAAGTTTAATAGTATCAAACTGAGCTGGGGAAGACAGTAAATCGAAGCATTTGAGTTGTGGTGCTACAGTCGAATATTGAAAATTAGGTGGACTGATAAGGGAAGAAATGAGGAGCTTCTGCGCAGAATCGGCGAGGAACAGAATATACGGAAAACACTGAAAAGAAGAAGAGACAGACTGATGGGGTATCTGTTAAGACATCAGGGAATAACTTCCATGGCACTAGAGGAGGTTGTAGAGAGTAAAAACTGCAGAGGAAGACAGAGATTGGAATATGGAATACATCCAACAAGTAATTGACGATATGGGTTGCAGTTTGTTCTCCGAGATGAAGAGGTTGGTACAGAAGAAAAATTTGTGGCGGACCACATCAAACCAGTCAGAAGACTAACGAGGGCAAAAAAATGCATCGAGGATTCAACAGCGATTGAGGGAGATTCTTAGTGAACTTGCAACGTTCGTCTGCATTATTTATTCGTTGATAGTCCTCGGTATCGATGTACTGCGTTGTTATACTTGCTGAAAAATGGGGGGGGGGGGGGGGGGGGAGTTTAACACTGAGTACTGCAACACCGTTATATGGCCAGTTAACTAAAGGTAAATGTTGATAAGCCTCATTGATATTTTCCAGGCATTCATCAGTATACTGCTACAATAGTTTGCAGTTGAACATATATGAGCAGTAAAAACCTAACCACACATTTCACAGTCTTTCAGATAAATTGAACAGACACTGTCAATGTTTTAACACACGGCATATTGGTTTAACACGTATTTCACGGTTAAGCTGATGCGTTGTTGTTCTCCTAACCGGAACGGGTTTCTCGTCTGAAAATCGGCCATGGACTGTGTGACCCAGCGTAAGAATTGAGCCTCTCTCTAACCTCACAATAATAGGTACTGAAAGTATACATTGTTCGATGTTTAATTTACAGAAATTACAATTGAAACATACTTCATTCAATTAACTGATTATGTAGGAAAACTTCACCTTTTTAACAGTTTCTTCTACTATGAGGGTTAACCTGTATTATTTGTTTAAATCATGAAATTAACTGATATAGTTACACAAACAATACTTTAGACAAAACTGGTAAATACTTTGACTTTGCTAACAGGTTTTGCGAATAGAGACATAGATACATACATTAAACCTTGTTCCGTAGATCACGAATACGACATTTCGTAATGATGTGGAACGTGTCACTTTACACAAAATAATTAATTAATTTTGTTTTTTTACAATTACTACTTAATATATAAGAATTCATCTATTGAGTAGAAGGAGTTGTCATTCAGAAATTATTTTAATTTGTTTTTAAGTGTTGGTTGGCTGTCTGTCAGACTTTTAATACTGTTTGGCAAATGACTAAAGATTTTTATGGCAGCATAATTCACCCCTTTCTGTGCCAAAGTGAGATTCAATCCAGAATCGTGGATATCATCCTTTCTTGTAGTGTTGTGTCTCTGCACTTCGCTGTTATTTTTGAATTGGGATGGGTTATTAACGACAAATTTCATAAGCGGATATATGTATTGTGAAGGTACTGTCAATATCCAGAGTTCTGTCTGCAAGGTGATCTTGGGTGGGCTCCAGCTATTATTCTGATTACACGCTTTTGTGCAATGAATACTTTCTTTCTCAATGACGAATTGCAACAAAATATGACGCTATATGAAAGCAGTGAAAGAAAATACGCATAGTAGGCTAATTTACTGATATGTTTATCATGAAAATTTGCAATAACCCTAAAAGCGTAAGTAGCTGAACCTAACTGTTTCAGCAGATCATCGATGTGTTTCTTCCAATTCAATTTCTCATCGATGCACACACCCATAAAATTGGAGTATTCTGCCTTATCAACAGACATCCGTTCATAGTCTATATTTATCAATGGTATTACGCCACTTATTGTACAGAATTGTATAAACTGTATTTCTCAATATTAAGTGAGAGTCCATTTGCGGTATGATTACTATACTTGCATCGTAAGCAAAAAGAACTAACTTTGCATCTTCATGAATATGGAATGTCAAGTCGTTAATATAGGTATATTAAGAACAATAAGGGACCCAAGACTGAACACTGCAGGACACCATTCTTGGTAACTCAACAGTTAGAGGACTCTGTTGGTTTTTGCAGATTATGTGTACTGTTCATTTCAACCTTCTGCATTCTTCCAGGTAAGTATGAATTAAACCATTTGTGGTGCGCGGGATTAGCCGAGCGGTCTAGGGCGCTACAGTCATGGACTGTGCGGCTGGTCCCGGCGGAGGTTAGAGTCCTCCCAAGGGCATGTGTGTGTGTGTTTGTCCTTAGGATAACTTAGGTTAAGTAGTGTGTAAGCTTAGAGACTGATGACCTTAACAGTTAACTCCCATAGAATTTCACACACATTTTGAAACCATTTGTGCACTGTCCTGCTCACACCACAATACTTAAGCTTATCTAGAAGAATTTCATGATTTGCACAATCAAAAGCCTTTGAGAGATCATGAAATATCCAAATGGGCGATGATCGGTTATTCAATGCATTTTATATTTGATCAGTGAAAGCATATATAACATTTTTTGTTGAATAGCCTTTCTGAAAACCAAATTGGCGTTTTGTTAGTTCTTCATTTTTACAAATCTGTCGAACACATTACTTTTTCTAGAGTTTTGGATAAAGCTGCCAGAAGTGAGATTGGTCAGTAGTTGTTAGCATCAGATCCATCCCCTTTTTTGTGCAATGGTTTAACAATAAAGTATTTTCAGTCTATCTGGGAAAATAACCTGTTTCAGTAAGCTGCTACATATGTGGCAGAGAAACCTACTTATTTGTCGGGAACAAGCTTTTAGTACCTTGTTGGAAATGCCATCAATTCCATGTGATCTTTTACTTTTGAGTGAATTTCGTATTTTCCTAATTTCAGTAGAAGAGGTAGGTTGAATTTCCATTTTATCAAAATACATAGGTACTGCCTCTTCCATATACTGCCTTGCATTTTCTAATCAATTACTGGATCCTATTTTTTCTACAAGACTTAAAAAATGATTATTTAAAATGTTTTCTACTTCTACCTTACTGTTAACAAAAATTTTATTGTGTTTGATAGAAATACAGTCTTCTTTTACTCTCGGGTGCCCTGTTTCCCTTTTCACAATATTCCAAATTGTTTTAATTTTATTATCAAATGTGCTGATCTCAGACATAATGCACATGCGTCTGGACTTTTTAATAACATTCCGTAATATAGTGCAGTAGTTTTTAAAAGTGTCAGTGTTTTGGGATCATTACTCTTCCTAACTATAAGATACATTTCGATTTTCTATTTACAAGATATTTTTATCCATTTACTACGCCATGGCTTTTTACATGATTTCTTACAATTATATTTCACTGTTTTCTTAGGAAAACTGTTTTCAAATACACTCACAAAGGTATCATGAAATAGGTTAAATTTTAAATTAGCATCTTTTTTCCTGCACACCTCATCCGGGTTTAAATATTGCAAGCTTTCCCTAAAATTTTGAATTGTTAAATCATTAATAAAACGCACTATTTTTGCGGACTGTTTTGCTTTACTGTATGGAGCTATATCATATACTATAACTAGCTGTGGATCATGATCAGACGACCATTCTTAACAGGTAAAATTTTTATTTGATTAAATTTATCTTGGTCTATGAAAAAGTTATCTATCGGTGTGGCAAATAGATTATTTAAGAATACTATTAGTTGTTCCCTTAAATGTTTACAATTAGTACAGAATTTTTTTTATATGTCAACAATAGAATTTAATTTGCGAAACAATTATTGATTTCACCCTACAACAAAAGTATTAACTAGGAATAGAGGAAATAAATTAGAAACTCAATTACACACACGAAACTAGGTCTGGTGTTATGTTCTTTAAGACTGAGGTCCAACCTTTCGCTTTTATGAAAATGCATATTACACTTATGTTAACGGTAATTAGTTAAGAAGCAGAAAAGAATTTTAAGGAGGCAGACGGCAAAACAACAGGGGAGGTAAAAATATCCCAGATTGCTTTATCACAAACTGCCGCAGCAACTTTCTCTCTCTCTCTCTCTCTCTCTCTCTCTCTCTCTCTCTCTCTATAAAACCGACAAACTGCAAAGACGGATTCCTGAGCGGAAAAGGAGGACGAAAGGCTCAATAAACCTGTGCCCGCAAATGCATCTTTGCCACGGTAGATAGCGCCAACGAAAGAAAGTTTCCAGTCCCTTCAGTTTTGCAGTTTCATGAATCTTCGCGCTGTGAATAGGGAGAGCATAGAATGGGGATATGGGGATTGATGGCGTCGAAAAGAAGCTGGAACAGAGGAAAACAAAGTAAGTCGTCAAGTCCAGGTGCAATCTCAACTACGGCATTGGTCTCGCTTGCATTTATCGCGAATCTCTCGCCGAAGGCGAACTCTCAAGGAGTATCTAAGAAGCGTGAAAGAACGGATCCCTGAAATTACAGAGAAATATCCCTAACATCGCTTTGCTGTAGAATTTTTGAACATATTTTGAGGACTATAATAAATTTCCCTGAGACAGAAAAGCTTCTGTCCACAACTTCAGTACTGATTTAGAAAGCATCGAATCGCTCGTGAGAAATTCAGGTTTGCCTTTTCTCGCACTATATCCTGCGAACCAAGGACAAAGGGCAAGAGGTACGTTCCACGTTCCTAAGTTTCCAGAAAGCGTTTGATGCTTCTCTACCTCAATGCAAATTGTTAACGAACGTACGACGGAATAGCTTCTCATATACGTGAGTTGTTCTAAGACTTCTCGAGTAATTGTCCTCGAAGGCGAGTGAATCGTCTGAAGTGATCCCGCGACGTGTTGTAGGGCCGCCCTTGTTCCCAATACACACAGACTATCTGATGGATTGTGCGAGCAGCAGTCGGCGACTGTTTGCTGATGACAATGTAGTGTAGAAGATAATGCCTTTGCGTGACTGTAGGAAGATACGGGATGACTTACACAAAATTTCTAGTTGTTATGGTACAATAAAAGTTAATGAAGATGAGTGGGAAAACAATCCCGTAATGACATATCTAGGTGTAAGATTGCAGAGCGACACGAAACCGAATGAACATGTATTGACGGTTGTAGGGTAAGCGAATGGTAGCATCGGTGTATTAGGAGAATGTTTAGGAAAGTGTGGTTCATTTGTGAAGATGGCCGGGTACAGACCGTAAGGGCGACCCATTCTCGAGTACTGCTCGAGTGTTTGGGATCCTCGCCAGGTCGCATTAAAGATAAGTATCAAAGCAATTCAGAGGCATGCTGCCTGATTTGTTATAGTACGTTCAATCAACAGGCGAGTATTACGGAAATGCTCCGCCAAATGAAATAGTATTTTCTCATGGGAAGGAGACGCTCTTATCGTTAAATCCTGTTGGGAAATTTAAGAGAGCCGGCATTTGCGACAGACTGCACCGCCAAGACAACAAGAGAAATTAGGCCTCGTACGGGAGGAGGTAGATCTCTTTATCCTTCTACATTTGAGACTGTACAATGTAGCGAATGGTTATTGCTGGTACACGATACCATGCATGATAAATCTATGATGGTTTGCAGAGCAGCTACGTTTATGTAGAGCTACTTTCATCGTATTTAACGCATCCAATCGTTTTCACTTTGTACTCAAATTAAGACTAGTGGAGTGCGTGGGTATCTCTATGAGTCTGTATAATTCACTAACACCTGTCTACTTGCGTTTGTTACGCTGCATTTTGAATAACTATATGCTGTTGAAAACAAAATTTGTGAGTGAACTGAGGAGTTTTTAGTAGGAAATACTCAGCACGTTATCTCATCGACAGATGTAGAAATATATATGCGGTGTTTTCTTTCTAACATGTCCAAAAGGAGAGACAAATGGTTCAAATGGTTCTGAGCACTATGGGACTTAACATCTGAGATCATCAGTCCCCTAGAACTTAGAACTACTTAAACCCAACTAACCTAAGGGCATCACACACATCCATGCCCAAGGCAGGATTCGAACCTGCGACCTGTAGCGCCTACAGCTTCTCGGCCACCCCGGCCGGCAAGGACAGACACCACATATATATAATTAAGGCGGTAACAGAAATGATCCCTTTAGTGCACAACCTAACACTACTGGAATCGGTGAGATGCTGAGGGTGATGAGGCAGGGACACTACATCAGCAATGGGTGGTATAAGTTGACACAAAGGAATTAAAGACAGTGGGCATTTATTTATGTCAATGGGGTATGTTGAAAATTTGTGCCAGACTGGGACTCGAACCTGGGCCTCCTGCGGCTCACGTTGTGGATTATTTATGATCTTGCAGACATCATTAATGGTAACCTCAGACTTCTTGCAAGAGTGGTGTTATTTATAACGAGAAAAAGCTTAGCAAATGCACTGCACAACAATAATGTGGAGAAAGAGTAAAACAATGTGGGGAAAGAGTAAATGAAATTAAACTTCACTGGTGGAGACATTTGCAGAAATTAAAGAGTCGAGTCAGATTTACAAGCAAGATGACATTTTGAGCCCTCTTGCCACTGTGACGTTGCACCCTCTCTGGCTTGAACGCATCCACTGATTCGGCTGGGAAGGGTCTCATAATACCGTCTGTCTTCTCGGCATGATGGCCCACTACTGTTGCAAATGGTACTCGACCTGATCGAAAATGGCACATGTGTGGTCCCACACATGTTCTGTCGCAGAAAGACCTACGGATCATACGACCATGGGAGTACTTGAACATCACGCAGACAATTCACAGAGACACGTGGGATGTGTCGAAGAGCATTGTCATGTTGAAAAATGGCACCACCGTACCGTAATGTGAGAGGTAACAATGAGGACACAGACTGTCCTTGATGTACCGTTGCGACGTCACGGTTCAATCAATCACTATCACTTATGTCCTGAGCTCATGTGCAATGGCTCCATACACTATAACGGTAGGAGTAACAAAGATGTGATCCGCGTGGGGTAGTCGTGCGGTCTAAGGGCGCCTTATCATGGTTCGCGCGGTTCTCTCCCCCCCCCCCCCCTCCCCCACCCCGTCGGAGGTTCGAGTTCTCCCTTGGGCATGAGTGTGTGTGTTGTCCTTGCGTAAATTATTATAAGTTAGTGTGCAAGACTAGAGACCGATGATCTTAACAATTTGGTCCCGTAGGAACTTGCCACAAGAAACAAAGCTGTGGATCTCCAAAACACTGGAATAATGGGACCTCTCTGCAAGTTGCCACTACGTATGCTGATGATCGACATGTATGTTAGTTCAGAACCAATAGTTAGTCGCTAAATACTGCGTGGGGCCATTCATTATCAGTCCATGCTTCCAGGCCACGCCAACAATCCAAACGCAACAGTTTGTGTTGTAGTGTTAATGGCAACCGACACAGGGTACGGTAACTTCATAGCCAGACTCCTGACAGTTTTGACCAATGATGCGAGACGACACAGAATATCGTAGCTAGCCGGCCAGGGTGGCTAAGCGGTTCTAGGCGCTTCAGTCCGGAACCGCGCTGCTGCTACGGTCGCAGGTTCGAATCCTGCATCGAGCATGGATGTGTGTGATGTCCATAGGTTAGTTACGTTTACGTAGTTCTACGTCTAGGGGACTGATGACCTCAGATGTTAAGTCCCATAGTGCTCAGAGCCATTTGAACCATTTATCGTAGCTAGCCCATTACTTGATCCCTGGAAGGCGCAGATGTGACAGAAAATGTGCATGGTGCACAGTACGATAATCCTCCCTTGTGTTGGTCGCACGTGGTCAACCGGAACTTTGATGAAGAGTGTGCCTGCCAACACATTCCCATGCACTCCAAAATTGGACCACTGTTACATTCAAATGCACTACAAATTTGCGCTGTTCACGATTGTACCAACTGGCCAAACAGACCCACAATGAAGCATTTTCAAACTCTATCAGCTGCTCATAAGGCTATACCACACTAGCATGTCCGCCCCGATAGCTGAATGGTCAGCGTGACGGACTGCATTCCTCAGGGGGCCGGGTTCGATTCCCGGCTGGGTCGGAGATTTTCTCCGCCCAGGGACTGGGTGTTGTGTTGTCTTCATCATCAATTCATCCCCATCCGGCGCCCTTGTCGTCCAATGTGACGTCGAATGTTAAGCCCTGCACCAAGGCGGCCGGACCTGCCCCGTAAGTGGCCTCCCGGCCAAAGACGCCAAACGCTTATTTCCATTTCCTCACATTACCACGTGACGCTTTCTTGTCTTTCACTCAGTGATCACTCAGCATCTGACGCTATGCACGCCCCTTTCATACCATAACACGCCAGGTACCAACACTAAACACGAACAACACCAGTACACTCTGCTGGCCGTTATACCTGTCACAGAGAATTCCAATCGTTTACATCTACAGTGCACTCCGCAAGCCACCATACGGTGCGTGGCGGAGGGTGGCTTCTACCACTACTAGTCATTTCCTTTCCTGTTCCACTCGCAAAGAGAGCGAGGGAAAAATGACAGTCTATACGCCACGATATGATCCCCGATGTATCGAATCTGATCTTGGTGGTCCTTACGTGCACCGCACGTTGCCGGCAGTAGAATCGTTGGGCAGTCAGCTTCACATGTCGTTTCTCTACATTTTGTCAGTAGCGTTTCTCGAAAAGAACGTCGCCTCCCTCTGGGGATTCCCATTTGCATTCCCGAAGCATCTCTGTAACACGTGTTGTTTGAACCTACCAATAATTAATCTAGCAGCCAGCCTCTGAAATGCTTGGATTTCTTCCTTAAATCTTACCTGGTTGTTGTTGTTGTCTTCAGTCCTGAGACTGGTTTGATGCAGCTCTCCATGCTACTCTATCCTGTGCAACCTGCTTCATCTCCCAGTACCTACTGCAACCTACATCCTTCTGAATCTGCTTAGTGTACTCATCTCTCGGTCTCCCTCTACGATTTTTACCCTCCACGCTGCCCTCCAATGCTAAATTTGTGATCCCTTGATGCCTCAAAACATGTCCTACCAACCGATCCCTTCTTCTAGTCAAGTTGTGCCACAAACTTCTCTTCTCCCCAATCCTATTCAATACCTCCTCATTAGTTACGTCATCTATCCACCTTATCTTCAGTATTCTTCTGTAGCACCACATTTCGAAAGCTTCTATTCTCTTCCTGTCCAAACTAGTAATCGTCCACGTTTCACTTCCATACATGGCTACACTCCAAACAAATACCTTCAGAAATGACTTCCTGATACATAAATCTATATTCGATGTTAACAAATTTCTCTTCTTCAGAAACGCTTTCCTTGCCATTGCCAGTCTACATTTTATATCCTCTCTACTTCGACCATCATCAGTTATTTTACTTCCTAAATAGCAAAACTCCTTTACTACTTTAAGTGTCTCATTTCCTAATCTAATTCCCTCAGCATCACCCGATTTAATTTGACTACATTCCATTATCCTCGTTTTGCTTTTGTTAGTGTTCATCTTATATCCTCCTTTCAAGACACTGTCCATTCCGTTCAACTGCTCTCCCAAGTCCTTTGCCGTCTCTGACAGAATTACAATGTCATCGGCGAACCTCAAAGTTTTTACTTCGTCTCCATGAATTTTAATACCTACTCCAAATTTTTCTTTTGTTTCCTTTACTGCTTGCTCAATATACAGATTGAATAACATCGGGGAGAGGCTACAACCCTGTCTCACTCCTTTCCCCACCACTGCTTCCCCTTCATGCCCCTCGACTCTTATGACTGCCATCTGGTTTCTGTACAAATTGTAAATAGCCTTTCGCTCCCTGTATTTTACCCCTGCCACCTTTAGAATTTGAAAAAGAGTATTCCAGTCAACATTGTCAAAAGCTTTCTCTAAGTCTACAAATGCTAGAAACGTAGGTTTGCCTTTTCTTAATCTTTCTTCTAAGATAAGTCGTAAGGTCAGTATTGCCTCACGTGTTCCAACATTTCGACGGAATCCAAATTGATCCTCCCCGAGGTCTGCATCTACCAGTTTTTCCATTCGTCTGTAAAGAATTCGCGTTAGTATTTTGCAGCCGTGGCTTATTAAACTGATAGTTCGGTAATTTTCACATCTGTCAGCACCTGCTTTCTTTGGGATTGGAATTATTATATTATTCTTGAAGTCTGAGGGTATTTCGCCTGTCTCATACATCTTGCTCACCAGCTGGTAGAGTTTTGTCATGACTGGCTCTCCCAAGGCCGTCTGTAGTTCTAATGGAATGTTGTCTACTCCGGGGGCCTTGTTTCGACTCAGGTCTTTCAGTGCTCTTACCTGGTAAGGATCCCAAATACTCGAACAGTAGAGTAGGTTGCACCAGTATTCCATATGCGAACTCCTTTGCAATTTAAGCATCTCTGTAACACTTACGTGTTGTTCGAGCCTACCGATAATGAAATAATAAATCTAGCGGCCAGCCTCTGAAATGCTTGGATGTCTTCCTTAAATCTGACGTGGTACGAATCCCAAACACTCAAGCAGTACCCTAGAATAGGTCGCACCAGTAACCCACATGCAATCTTCATTACAATTGAACCACTCATCCCTACAATTCTCCCAATAAACCGACCATTCGCCTTCGCTACCACAAATAATCGTTCCATTTCATGTCAATTTGCAACGTTACGCCCAAATATTTAAAAGACTTGACTGTGTCAAAAAGGACAGTAGTAATACTGTACCGAACCACTGCAGGTTTGTTCTTCCTACCACCCTCATTAACGTACATTTTCCTACATTTAGAACAAGCTGGCGTTCATCACACCAAATAGAAATTTTGTCTAAGTCTCCTTGTATCCTCCTACAGCGATTCAACTTTGACACCTTACCATACACCACGGCATCATCCGCAGACAACCACAAACTGCTGCCCATGCTGTCAGTCAAATCATTTATGTATATGGAGAAGAATAGGGGTCCTACCACACTTCCCTGGGGCACTTCTGACGATACCCTTGTCTCAGATGAAAACTCGCCGTCGACGACAACGCACTGGGTTCTATTACTTGAGAAGTCTTCGAGCCACTTGCTTATCTATGAAAATATTCCATATGATGGTACCTTCATTACCAACCAGCAATGGGGCACGGTGTCAAATTATTTCCAGAAATCTAGAAATAATCTTGCTGTTGCCCCTCATAGATAGTTTGCAGTGTGAGAGAATGGCAAGCTGAGGTTCGTACGAGCGATGCTTTCTACAGTCAAGTCGTTTCGTTGACATAAGATTCTTAGTCGGAAGAAAGTTTACTGTATTCGAATTGAGAATATGTTCAGGAATTCTACATGAAACCAAAATCAGGGTCATTGGTCTGTAATTTTGAGAGTCGTTCTTTTACCGTTCTCATATACTGGAATCACCGGCGCTTTTTTCCAGTCTCTTGGGACTTGTCCTGGGCGAGAAATTCACGATTAGTGGAAACTAGGTACGGGGCCAATGCCGTAGCCATACCATCTGGACCTGAAGATTTATTTGTTTTCAAATCTTTCAGTTGTTTCTCTATCCCAGGGACGCTTATTACTATCTCGTCGCCGGCCGGTGTGGCCGTGCGGTTCTAGGTGGAACCGCGGGACCGCTACAGACGCAGGTTCGAATCCTGCCTCGGGCAGGGATGTGTGTGATGTCCTCAGGTTAGTTAGGTTTAAGTAGTTCGAAGTTATAGGGGGCTGATGACATCAGATGTGAAGTCCCGTCGTGCTCAGAGCCATTTGAACCATTTGAACTGTGTCGTCTTTACGGGAGTCTCTCCGACAGTCAAATGACGGTACTTTTGTACGATTTTCCTGTGTCAACGGTTTCTTCAACGTGAAATTTAAAACTCGGGCTCTCGTTTTGCTGTCTTCAGCTGCCACACCAGACTGGTAAACAAGGGATTGTGTGTAAACCTCAGAACCGCTTAGCGATTTTACACAGGATCCATGGACAGTGTGTACTTGTACGCAGTCACGTTGACATCCGGCCATGTCTTTGGGTATTATTTCTGCTCTGGTGGAAGTGTAGACCAGATGTGGCTTAAATTCAAAGAAGTAAAATCGAAAGCATTTGAGAGATTTATACCAAATAATTTAATAAACGACGGAGCTGCTGCTCCTCGGCACACAAAACGGGTTAGACCACTGTTGCAGAAACAACGAAACAAACATGCCCAACTGAAACAGACGCAAAATCCCCAAGACTGACGACCTTTAACAGAAGCTCGAAATTTAGAGCGGACTTCAATTCGAGATGCTTATAACTGTTTCCACAACGAAACTTCGTCTCGAAACTTAGCATAAAATCCAAAGAGATTCTGGTAGTATGTGAAGTATGTTATCGGCAAGAAACAATCAATGCCTTCTCTGCACGATAGCACTGGAGATACTATCGAAGACAGTGCTGCCAAAGCTGAGTCACTAAACACAGCCTTCCGAAACGCCTTCACAAAAGAAGACAAAGTAATATTCCAGAATTCGAATGGAGTACAGCTGCCATGAGTAACGTAGAAGTAAATATCCTCGGAAAGTGCAGAAACTTAAATCACTTAATAAAAGCAAGTCTTTTGGTCCAGACTGTATACGAATTAAGTTCCTTTCGGTGTATGCTGATGCATTAGCTCCATACGTAACAGTCATATACAACCGTTCACTCGACGAATGATCAGCACCCAAAGACTGGAAAGCTGCACAGGTCAGACCAATATTCAAGAAAGGTAGTAGGAGTAATCCACTAAATTACAGACCCATATCGTTAACGTCGATATGCAGCATGATTTGGAACATATATTGTCTTCGAACATTATGAATTACCTCGAACAAAACGGTCTATTGACACACAGTCAACATTGGTTTAGAAAACATCGTTCCTATGAAACACAACTATCTCTTTATTCACATGAAGCGTTGAGTGCTATTGACAAGGTATTTCAGATCGATTCCGTACATCTGGATTTCCGGAAGGCTTTTGACACTGTACAACACAAGCGGCTCGTAGTGAATTTGCGTGCTTATGGAATATCGTCTCAGTTATGTGACTGGATCTGTGATTTCCTGTCCGAGAGGTCACAGTTCGTAGTAACTGACGGAAAGTCATCGAGTAAAACAGAAGTGACTTCTGCCGTTCCCTAAGGTCGTGTTATAGGCCCTTTGCTGTTCCTCATCTATATAAACGATTTGGGAGAATCTGAGGATCCGTCTTCGGTTGTTTGCAGATGGCGCTGTCGTTTATCGACTAGTAAAGTGATCAGAAGGTCAAAACAAACTGCAAAACGATTTAGAAAATACATCTGAATGGTACGAAAAGTGGCAGTTGTTTCATGCTAAATTACGAAAAGTGTGAGGTCATCCACATGAGTGCTAAAAGGATCTCAAACTTCGGTTACACGATAAATCAGTCTAATCTAAATGCCGTAAATTCAACTAAATACCTTGGTATTACAATTACGAAGAACTTAAATTGGAAGGAACATATAGAAAATGTTGTGGGGAAGGCTAACTAAAGACTGCGTTTTATTGGCAGGACACTTAGAAAATGTAACAGATCTACTAAGGCGACTGCATACGCTACGCTTGTCCGTCCTCTTTTAGAATACTGCTGCTTGGTAAGGGATCCTTACCAGATAGGACTAACGGAGTACATCGTAAAAGTTCAAAGAAGGGTAGCACGTTTTGTATTATCGCGAAATATGGGAGAGAATGTCAGAGAAATGATACAGGATTTGGGCTGGACAAGATTAAAAGAAAGGCGTTTTTCGTTCCTACGGAATCTTCCAATCACCAACTTTGTCCTCCAAATGCGAATATATTTTGTTGGGACCGACCTACATAGTGAGGAACGATCACAACGATAAAATAAGAGAAATCACAGCTCGTACGGAAAGATATAGGTGTTTATTCTTTCAGCGCGCTATACCAGATTGGAATAATAGAGAAATGTAGAGGTGGTTCGACGAACCCTCTGCCAGGCACTTTAATGTGATTTGCGGAGTATCCATGTAGAGTTAGACGTAGAAATGGAGAGACGGACTAAAAGTGTTGATAAACATAGCCCAAGCCGATGCTTTCCACAGCAGAATATACGTGCTCGGTGTGGTCCATAACCGTATATGCCAAAAAGGTCAACTTACACTTGAATGGAACATGCCAACTAATAAATGATTGCATGAAACACTCTACAAACTTACCAACAGGCTGGTCATGACCGCACTGAGAAGGTCAAGCATAATTTCGAAGAACGACAGTCCTTATTCGTAGATACCTGTGAACCTAGAAGTCTCATACCCTGAAAAAGATTCTCCAAACGACTGAGCTTGAATACAGGAGATGTCCAGCGGCGAGAAGCTGATACGGAAGATTTGGAGGAGCCTGAATTGCGTCAGAACATGCGTAACACCAGCGAGTGCGAACGTGAAAAGTGGGACCTCCTGGGAGAATACGACAGACGGCTGATGTGATGTCAGCGAATAACAGGATATGGAACAGCTCCTGGTCTGTCCTAGCTCACCTTGTAATACACCCTCGAATAATTATGAGAGGGTAGCAAGGAGACATTAGAAGTAGGCCAGTTCTGCGCTGAGAAACTTTGACCTCCGGAAAAAAGAAGAAGTAAAGAAAGATAGGATCTCGGGGACGGCTCCCCTTCTGGAGCGTTCGGTGGCAGCCGCACTTGAAGATTATCGACGTTTGTGTCAATAGGGCGGAAGGGAGAACTGCTGAGCGAGCAGCGAACTACCGATGGAGCAGCCAAGTGTCTCAAGAGATTGGGGAAAGGGGCCAGTCGTTACAGCTTTCATGAGGACTCGACGCGCTCACGCACACAGCTGTAGTCAGATGTAGCTGACGTTAGAACACGTTGCGACATGCCTCGTCGTAAACCAATTTGTAGTTCTTCTGTGGCACCGATTACAGCGAAAAACTCGTTATAAATATGGGTGGGTGTAGCACTATCTACACTCATGCTCATAAATTAAGGATAATTGCAGAATGTGGTGCTACACAACGTGGAACTATACAAAACTGGCGCTAATAGCGTAGGCACATAGGGAACACACAAGACATAGATCTGTAAGGCCACGGTATTGCTGATAAGTTGATAAAACCGTGCCGAAACACATGTGCAACAGAAAGCCACTGTTTCCTGCGCAACATCAGTATGGGATATGATCACCACGCACACGTACACAGGCCGCACAACGGGTTGGCATACTCTGGATCAGGTGGTCGAGCAGCTGCTGGGGTATAGCCTCCCATTCTTGAACCAGTGCCTGTCGGAGCTCCTGAAGTGTCCTAGGGGTTTGAAGACGTGGACTGATACGTCGACCGAGAGCTTCCCAGACGTGTTCGGTGGGGTTTAGGTCTGGAGAACAGGCAGGCCACTCCATCAGCCTGATATCTTACGTTTCAAGGCAGTCCTCCACGATGACACCTCGGCGAGGCCGTGCGTCATGATCCATGAGGAGGAAGGTGGGACCCACTACACCCCCTGAAAATGCGGACATGCTGGTGCAAAATGACATCCCGATACACCTGACATGTTACAGTTCCTCTGTCAAAGACATGCATGGGTGCACGTGCACCAATCATAATCCCACCCCACACCATCAAACCACAACCTCCACGCAGGTCCCTTTAAAACACATTAGGGGGTTGTTATCTGGTCCCTGGTTCACGCCAGATGAAAACCCGGCGAGAATCACTGTTCAGACTATACCTGCACTCATCCGTGAACATAACCTGGGACCACTGTTCCAATGACCATGTGCTGTGTTCTTGACACAAGGCTTTACGGGCTCTCCTGTGACCAGGGGTCAGTGGAATGCACCTTGCAGGTCTATGGGCGAATAAACCATATCTGTTCAGTCATCTGCAGACTGTGTGTCTGGAGACAACTGTTCCAGTGGGTGCGGTAAGATCCCGAGCAAGGCTACCTGCAGCACTCCGTGGCCGTTTGCGGGCACTGATGGTGAGATATCGACTTCTTGTGGTGTTGTACACTGTGGACGTCCCGTGCTGTAGCGCCTGGACACGTTTCCTGTCTGCTGGAATCGGTGTCATTACCTCGAGATCACACTTTGTGGCACACGGAGGGCCCGTGTTACAACCTGCTGTGTTTGACCAGGTTCCGGTCGCCCTAGTATTCTACCCCTCATAACGTCATCGATGTATGTTCTTTGAGCCAATTTCGATACACAGTCACCATTAGCACGTCTGAAAACGTCTGCACACTTACGCGCTGAACCGTACTCTTAAATACACCAACACACCTCTGCGTATGTGGACTGCTGCCAGCGCCACCGTGCGACAACCGCAGGTCAAATGCACCGTGTGGTCATACCCCGAGGAGATTCAAACCCGCAAACCGCCAAACAGAGCGTTGTTTCACCATCACCATTATCCTTAATTTATGAGCATGAATGTACATCCAATAACGTGGTCGACACACACATTCGGTTTACAAGTTTTTACTTCCTAAAACGCCAGCCCCCCTACTCAGTGAATTAGTTATGACCAGTCCGTGTCTTAATTACGTAGTTAAGTCTCATTTTTCAGACATGCACACGTTGTACATTGTAATTGTACAATAGCAGCCAGTGTTCAGTAGAACCTAACCAACCAACAAGTTTCCTCGCATGCAAAATACGTGTGGCATTTTTGTATTAAAGTTAGTCAGCAATCGTTCTTAACTGTCCTGTTTCACCTTCCTTCTTCGTATTCGCAACAACGCATTATTACTCCATTACATTATTACGGTTCTGACTGACACGGATCCCACTCTAAAAATCTCGAGACAGACTGACTGTAAAATGGCTCCGTGCCCAATGCTTATATAGCTTCGCAAAAATGGCTACTAAAAATTCACGGTGCTGAATACATAATTTAGATCATTTACAATTATAATTGTACATCTGATTTTAATTGAATACTGCAGCAAAACTGATTTTGGTCTGATCTCTGTTACAATAAGAGTTGCAGATGAAAGAAGCCTTCTTGATAACGAAACCCCCAAAAAAGGTAAATAAAGAATACCATAGATACAAGTGTTAAATACCCCAAACTAATTAAGTGCTGATGTTTGTACCATGTTTTTGAAACTAGCTACAAGAATATTTTAAGGGTTTCTATGGGTTACTTCATCAGTAATATAGTAGTTACATCCATTTATATGTCAACAATGTGACTGAAATAGGGAATAACTACTGTTAGTTAATTGAACTGAGCTTCAGCAAAATTAGTTACTTGAAATGCTTTAGAATAATTACAAATTATTCGGACTAATGTGATTTAGGAAACTTGGGCCTGGTCTTATACTCGGAATTACTTCAAAATGGGTCTAAGCACTATGGTATTTAACGTCTGCTGTCATCAGCCCCCTAGATTTACAACTACTTAAACCTAATTAACCTAAGGACATCACACACATCCATACCCGAGGCAGGATTCGAACCTGCGACCATAGCAGCAGCGCGGTTCAAGACTGAAGAGCCTAGGACCACTCGGCCACAGCGGCCGGATCGGAATTACTGAATGACAGCTTTACCTTATCGCACATCTCTCACTAACACTAAGATAATTAAGAAATTATACACAGACACACTTTTCTCTGCCTCGTGATGACTGGGTGTTGTGTGATGTCCTTAGGTTAGTGAGGTTTACGCAGTTCTATGTTCTAGCGGACTGATGACCATAGATGTCAAGTCCCACAGTGCTCAGAGCCATTTGAACCACAGACGCACACTGACGCTCCAAAGGAACTAATGTAGGCATGCGTGTTCATTTACAGAGATACGTAAACAGGCAACGAGTGTCTGGCGCAGTTGTTAGATCGGTTACTGCTGCTAAAATGGCAGGTTATCAAGATTTAGTTTGAACGTGGTGTTATAGTTGGCGCACGAACGATGGGACGCAGCATCTATGAGGTAGCGATGAAGTGGGGATTTTCCCGTACGACCATTTCAATAATGTACCTTGAATATCAGGAATACAGTATAACATCAAATGTCAGATGTCGCTGCGGCCGGAAAAAATCCTGCAAGAACGGGACGAGCGACGACTGAAGAGAGTCGTTCACCGTGACAGAAGTGCAACCCCTCCGCAAACTGCTGCAGATCTCAACGCTGAGCCATCAACAAGTGTCAGCCTGCGAACCATTCAACGATACATCATCGATATGGGCTTTCGGAGTAGTGTACCCTTTATGACTGCACAACACAAAGCTTTACGCCTCGCCTGGGCCCGTCAACATCGATATTGAACTGTTGACGACTGGAAACATATTACCCGGTCCGACGAGTCTCGTTTCAAATTGTATCGATAGGATGGATGCGTAAGTGTATGGAGACAACCTCATGAATCAATAGACGCTGCATGTTGGGTGGGGGCTGTAGACGTTGGTAAGTGTATGGAGACAACCTCATGAATCAATAGACGCTGCATGTCGGGTGGGGACTGTTGACGTTAGTGGAGGCTCTGTAATGCTGTGCAGTTTGAGTGGTATGGGATCTCTGATAAGTGTAGATACGACTCTGACAGGTGACACGTACGTACGCATCTTGTTTGCTCACCTGTATCCATTAATGTCCATTGCTCAATTCGCAGAACTTGGGCAATTCCAGCAGGATAAGGCGACACTCCACGCATCCAGAATTGCTAGAGAGTGGCACCATGAACATTCTTCCGAGTTAAAAAATTTCGACTGGCCACCAAACTATCCAGACATGTATATTATTGAGCATATCTGGGATGCCATGCAATTTGCTGTTCAGAAGAGAACTCCACCCCTCGTACTCTCTATGGATTTATGGACAGCCCTACAGGATTCATGGTGTCAGAAACCCCTCCAGCACTATTTCAGACATTAATCGAGTCCATGCCACGTCGTGTTGGGGCACTTCTGCGTGCTGGCGCAGGCCCTACACGATATTTGTCACGTATACCAGTTTCTTTGGCTCTTCAGTGTGTATATCAGTTAATGAGGCAAATAACAAAACAAAATAGAAATGGGTCCCAGCTTGCTTTGGTACAGTGTTTTATGCTCTTCTATGATGACATTTCTGGATACCAGAAACCACGTGCAAAAGAATTAAAATATGATTCCACCAACAACGGGGCTGTGAAGCCCAGCTCCCTCTGTTGTCAACGAGACGCGGGAGGCAATAGACGCAGTTTTCCTCGATTTCTATAAGGAGTTCAAAACAGTCCTGCACTGTCGTCTAGCGAACAAAATACTTGCATACGAAATATTATACCAGTGTCGTGATTAAATTGTATATTGACTTGTAAATAGAATACAGCATCACATGCTTAATGGAAAAGAGCTATCCAGAGCTGAGAGAAACATCGAACATATCCCAAGGGAGTGTTATAAGACTATTCATATGCGAAGTGTGTGAGAAAAGTAGGGACTGACAACACTGTAACAGATCTGGCAACGCTGTGTTGCTCTGCTTGTGTAGACCTGTGTGTTCATCCCGTCCACACACACTGTCCGAGTTTCAACCCCATACAGATATCACGTGATTTTTGATAGCACCATTAGTGTAATTGTGTTTTTGTTGTGTGTTACGAAAACGGGATTGTAAAATTTAGAGCAAACATCATTCTATCAAGTTTTGTGCTAAACTTTTGGGGAATGCGTGAGTGTAACCTTTGAAAAGTTGCAACGGGCCTATGGGGAACATTCCTTATCGAGCGCACATGGTTTTCGCTTCCACAAATCAATTTTGGAAGGCCGAGAACGCTTTGAAGATGAACCTCGCTCAGGGAGACCTTCATCCTCGGAGACCGTCGAAAATGTCGAACGTGTACTTACTAGTTGAGAAACCCTGCTAAACCCGCAGGACAGGATAAGTTGTAGGAATTGTGGAAGGGAGGCCAGAACGAGCGGCTGTCAGTTACACTCCAGCATAACACTTTATTTAGTTGTCCAAACATTATAGCGCAACTCCTAAGCTTGACTATCGACAGAACAGATCTTTATTTCTAAAACGACGGAAGGCCCATGAATGAAATACAACTGCTACAATAATAATAATAATAATAATAATAATAATAATTATAATTATAATTATTATTATTATTATTATTATTATTATTATTATTAGAGACAGAAGGCTCTAGTCTTTATCCTTAAATAGTATTTAAGGTCAAGTGATGTAAGACTTGACTAGTCAGATGGATTAAGTTTTTAAAAGCAGCTGAAGGCCCATAAAGTTAAAACAACATAACTACAATATCCTTTCAATAGGCAGAAGGGCCAAGCTTTATGACCAATAAGAAACATTACTTCAATCAGCTGAAGGCCTTTGTTTAAAAAAACTGCAACCAATTTTCCAAGGCAAAAGGTCCAAAGCTTTGGACTTTAAATAGTATTTAAGCCCAAGTGATGCAAAACTTGATACGTAAGAATCAAAATTTTAAGGCGGCTGAAGGCCCGTCATTTTAAGAACACCACACCTACAGTAAATTTTCAACAGGCAGAAGGTCCACAGCTTTACCTTGAAAGAATGTAATAGTTGATAAATAGCAACCTTAAAACTCAAGGCGGCTGAAGGGCGATGCTTTTAAAAACAATACAATAGTTTTTCAACAGGCAGATAGCCCACAGCTTTATCTTCCAAATCGTAATACTTGATAAGCAGGATCCTTAAATCTTAAAGTGGCTGAAGGCACTTGTTTTTAAAAACACAATTACAAGCATACAGCCGGCTGGAGTGGACGAGCGGTTCTAGGCGCTACAGTCTGTATCCGCGCGACCGCTACGGTCGCAGGTTCGAATCCTGCCTCGGGCATGGACGTGTGTGATGTCCTCAGGTTAGTTAGGTTTAAGGAGTTCTGAGTTCTAGAGGACTGATTATCTCAGATGTTAAGTTCCATAGTGCTCAGAGCCATTTGAACCATTTTGAACAAGCATACATATTCTAACCATCACCTATGAGCTATTAAAAATACACAGTTAAACGCTAATAAGAAGGCAGTATAGGGCAATGGCGCTCATAAGTTTCCAGGGGGCTCGGTATCCCCTTGAGAGCTTAACGTTCGCCTAGCTGAGACAAGAGGTCGGCTCAACTAAACTCGATCTGCCAGCAACACAACCAAGAGACAGTCAGGGACCCACCGACAAGACGACTTGATAACTACCGACCAGTATACGAGAATTCCAAAGTCAAAACGTCACAGACATTGCCGCCCACAACCAAAAATACACTGAGCTGTCACCGAGCGAGGTGGCGCAGTGGTAAGGCACTGGACTCGCATTCGGGAGGACGACGGTTCAATCCCGCGTCCGGCCATTCTGATTTAGGTTTTCCGTGATTTCCCTAAATCACTGCAGGCAAATGCCGGGATGGTTCCTCTGAAAGGGCACGGCTGACTTCCTTCCCCATCCTTCCCTAATCCGATGAGACCGATGACCACGCTGTCTGGTCTCCTTCCCCAAACAACCAACCAACCAACATTGAGCTGTCAAAAACTACACACCATGTTGGACAGCGACAACAGGTAACGGAAGGACACTGCCTGAATTTACGTCAGCGACCACGGTACGTAACCGGAACACTAACGGCCACAAGGCAGAAATTTCAGCTGGTGAGAGAACGCTACCGCACGACCACGAGCTGTGGACGCCAAACTGAGATTCGTTGGAAGAATTCTTGGTATCTGTAGTTCATCCACGTTGGAGATAGCTTACAAAACCCTCACTTTCTCCTACACATGAATCTTGCTCGCAGTCTAGGAACGAGATTAGTCTGATACAGGAAACAGAGAAGAGCCAAAGAGAGGCAGCGCTTTTCGTCACAAGGTTCGCTTAGGAAGCGCGGAAGCGTCATGCAGACCCTCAGACAACGCTAATGGCAGTCGCTGAACTAAAGTATAGATGAATTGCTTATTTCACAAACCACATAAGTGCGCTTTTCCAGGATGTTGGGAAATAAAAAAAAACAACTTTGTAGCCTTGGAAGTTGATGTCTCATCTCCTCCTAATATATTTGGACGAAGCTTTAAGGTGTACGAAACACGAAATAATTTTAAATAAATTTACTATTCTATAAACATTTTTTTTAAAAAAATTCACGTAGGTTGTTTCTGAAGTAAACCAAGTTTCCTGTTAATTTCTGTAGCAATAATATAGAAATAGACAGGTAAATTGATTAACCTTTGCATGGTTTAAGGTGAAAGATAAAGTAAATAACACCGTTCTATTTATAAAAATGTAACAGACATATATTAGTGAACCACAAAATACAAATTTGTGCAGTAAACGCCTTTCTGGCTTTATTCAGCCTCTGGCATGTCCTCGACAGTTGCTATCTCAGTTGTTGGCCGTTGAATGACGCTGTCATAAAATTCTCCATAACCAACAGCGTAGTCCATTAATTCTATCAGGTCATCAACTTTCTTTTTGTCGATTGGAATCTAAAACCAAAAATTACGTTGTGCAAAACCCAGTAAGTGTTTGTAATGCTTTTTCACTTGCTCACTAATTTGATGGCCGACTAATAACATTACACTAATAAATGCTGCTTTTCAGAAGGATAAGCCTTGTCAGAAGGTAATTCAGGTCTGCTGTCAATTTTAAATAGAGTGGAACGTAGACGGAAATCCTCCAATAAACACATTTGCCACAACTTTTCCTTGAGTATCTTTAGAGTACAGGAACTCACTAATATCAGAAACTGAGTCCGTCTTGATGCAAAACAACTTACACTTTTCTTTCTTTACTCTCCCAAACTAATTTCGGTGACAAATATCACAATCATCAGTGTTTTTTAATGTCTTTTATTGAATGTTACAGCATGTTTTAAGCAATTATTGACGCTGTTTGCAACATATTTTCTCTGCGCTTTTTTCTGTTTGCGTTTTTTACTTAGCGAACATCATGTCATGTTCGTTGTATGGTACGTAGCTGTATTTATAAACAGAAAAACAAAACTGTCGCACTTGGTTTACACTGAGAAAGAGAAACAAGTTTAGGAGAATAAAGAAATAAACGTGTAACTAGGTGTTTTGCATCAAGGCGGGCTCATTTTCCGATATTACTGTTTTTCTATCCAAACATGGACCAAATGGAAGAGTTCCAAGATAAAATTATTGTTAGTACAGGCACTGTTTGTAACTAGATACCTTGAATGAGTCCTTACGTTCTATTGGTTACATGCCTGCCTTATGTTTCATCAGAGTTTGTAGTTTTCTTGTACGACGTAGGCCACCGACGTTTAAAACTTAAAACATCGTCCGAGGTGAGATGATAAACAGCGAAACGTCCGGACGCACTTACCTTAACCATGAAAAATGGTTCAAGTGGCTCTGAGCACTATGGGACTTAACATCTGAGGTCATCAATCACCTAGAACTTAGAACTACTTAAAACTAACTAACCTAAGGACGTCACACACATTCATGCTCGAGGCAGGATTCGAACCTGCGAGCGTAGCGGTCGCGAGGTTCCAGACTGAAGCGCCTAGAACCGATCGGTCTCACCGGCCGGCCCTTAAACGTGACCTCAGAATACTGATATGGATTATAAATTCTGTCTACCTTCCTCAAGAGCCGTTTAATGCTTCGAAAATCCCTGTCACATGGCGAAAAAGAGTGTCCAAGGATTGGCAATTTATGCGTAATCGTCTCAAACCGACCTCTGTCACACAAATTCAATAAGAACCGTACGACTGTGTGATTCTTATTTTGTTCAGTTGGCCCATCACAAAACAATATTTAGTGCTTGACATTGGATGGAATTTCTCTGTCGAGCATAGAACAGACTTCATCTGGACCTTTGTGCGCTTCTCCCTCATGGTACACATACAGTTTCGAACGATTAGTTTTTAAGTCATGTAGTGAAAAAAAAATTAACTAGAGCTGTCTGACATGAACCACCACCTGTACTGGTATATGAGCCAAAGGCAGGCTTTGAATGAAGCCAAATGTCAGTGCCACAGTGTCATCGTCTTTTTTCTGAGACGCTTCTTTCATAGCTAAATAACATTTTTTGGATCTTCTGTTATGCAAAAACATTTCAGCTGCTACATTCCGCTTAGCGTTTTCACTCAGAGCTTTGTCTTTCAGTTTAACAGGTAATCTTTCACAGTTCAGCGAACGTCAATTTGTGGCAGACCAAACCAATATGAGAAGTGCTCTTTGAATTATCTGTAGTAGAAACTATACTTAACTCTGTCCTGTAGATCAGGGTTACTTAGAATGAACGTATTGTACATTTTTACAACATCAAGGTATTTTTTGGGTTTGCCTCCATAATTGGTTACTTTCACATGAAACATCTCAATTTCTTTCTGAATGCGTTCACAAATTTCACCTGGGACACAGTTCCATTTTCTCGACTTCCCCCTCCTGTCCACTGGGCTTTTATTAAGGACAGAACATTTATTGATTCTCTTAGTTCTGTTCTCTGAAATACCAAAAACTTGCAAGAAAATATTTCTACATACTGGAGTATGTAGTTTCAAATTTTATTTACATGAGTGTGATTTTTTTGTCGTTACATAATTCATCAATAGGCATGCCACAGTTTACTTGAATGTCATCTTGACCTTGTTCCTCAATGTTAGGGTTTTTACGCATTCGCCGGCCGTTGTGGACTTGCTGTTTTAGGCGCTTCACTCAGGAACCCCGCTGCTGGTACGGTCGCATGTTCGAATCTTGCCTCGGGCACGGATGTGTGTGATGTCCTTAGGTTTAAGTAGTTCTAAATCTAGGGGACTGATGACCTCAGACGTTGTCGAATAGTGCTCAGAGCCATTTGAACTCCGCGTTTATTACCATACCAACAACAGACTCAGTAAAAACAAAATAAGGGTCACGAGAGACGTAATCCTAACTGGGCCACAAACCTTTATAGTTCAGGAATGAATTTACCGCAGAAAGGACCTAAGTGGCGGTGCTTGGGTTCCTTCTGAAATAAACACGTTATTTACACAGCTGCCTAATAGCAGTCCTAATGTGGAACACAGGCTTTTTCTGTAATAAAGGATGAATTTATCTCAAAATAGTAACATCCCATCAAAATCTCAATTTTGTTAAAAGTGTCACTTAGGTGGTCTAAGAGTCAACCAACAAATTGCTTCCCCCCTACGTAAAAGACCAAGAAGGTAAAACCAGAGAGACTGCAGCTCACACGGAGGCTTAACAAAAATTGTTCTTCCCACCATCCATAGACGACAAACAGGAAATGAGTGAAGTGAAACTGGTACAAAAAGTACCCTCCACCATTCATAATAAGGTGGCGGGTGGAGAATAGCTGAGATGTACAGGAGGTGGCAGGTTGGTCGAGGTGTCATCTAGCTTTCTTGATTGTTGTCCGCTACGATACGAAATAGCTGACTGCGACGTATCCTGAGATGGCACATGCCTCCTCAGCGTCCATGCGAGGCACTTTTTATACCGTTCTCGTGAAATGGACATACAAGAAAGGAATAACTACAGCAGCACTAACTTTAACAGTTCATTACTTGTGAACAACACATTTCGTCTCCCAGACGTCTCTTTTAAATGTTATTGGCAGATCTAGATTTCAGCTAGAAACTAGCCACTCTCAATCCACTATCGTTTATGATGAATGCATGTAATGCCTGTTGGTCGGGCTTCATCCACAGTTCATTGAATTCAATACGCTGAATCAACTGGGTCCTCTGGTCCAACTGGACAGACTGTAGATTGGAAATGGTTGTCCGACTATTCGGAGATTATTTGCACCCATTCCTGGACTTTATGTTCCCAAACAACGACGTTATTTTTTCGCATGATAATACGCCATATCGGAACATTCTGGACTGTTCGAGTGGACCGTTTGGCCACCCACATGGCCCGACATTAATAAAATCGAAGATTTATGGGACATAGACGAGAGGTCAGATCGTGAACAAAATCCTGCAACGGCAACACTTCCGCAATTATGGACGGCTACAGCGGTAGCATGGCTCAAAATTTCTGCGGAGACATCCAACATCTTGTTGAGTCTATCCCACATCGAGTTGCTCCAGTAGGGCAAAAGTAGATCCGACACGATATTAAGAGGGATCACATGACCTCTCTAATCTAGTATCTAAGTTGAAATACCTGGTAGGAATCATTTGCACAAAATACACTGCCTGAGAAATACTCAAAATGGTAGGAGAGCTGTGTGATATTTTATATTAGAAAATCGATTCAAATTTGCAAAAAAAAAACTTGGCTGTGAGATTAGAATGATCAGCATGACGTTACACTCCCCTCTGGCTTGGACACATGCACTGGTTAGATTCGGATGGGTATATTAAACTGTTGTACTATGCTTTGTCAAGAACGCACGGGTTACGTTCGCCCTTACTAGTGGTGAGCATCCTACACGATAACTTAATAATAACACCTGGCGGTTACTATAAATATACGTGTACGCTGTATTAACAAAAAAAAATGTTGTAGATGAGCCGCGAACGTCGACGAAAAAACAGGTGGCGAGCGCGCGCAACTTCAGCGAAGCAACAACTCGCCTTCGCTGGGTCCCGAAATGCTTCCTGAACGACGCGCAGTAACCGGCCGCTCTCTACATCTACAGCCATACTCCGCAAGCCACCTGACGGTGTGTGGCGGAGGGTACCCTGAGTACCTCTATCGGTTCTCCCTTCTATTCCAGTCTCGTATTGTTCGTGGAAAGAAGGATTGTCGGTATGCTTCTGTGTGGGCTCTAATCTCTCTGATTTTATCCTCATGATCTCTTCGCGAGATGTACGTAGGAGGGCGCAATATACTGCTGGACTCTTCGGTGAAGGTATGTTCTCGAAACTTTAACAAAAGCCCGTACCGAGCTACTGAGCGTCTCTCCTGCAGAGTCTTCCACTGGAGTTTATCTATCATCTCCGTAACGCTTTCGCGGTTACTAAATGACCCTGCAACGAAGCGCGCTGCTCTCCGTTGGATCTTCTCTATCTCTTCCATCAACCCTATCTGGTACGGTTCCCACACTGCTGAGCGGTATTCAAGCAGTGGGCGAACAAGCGTACTGTAACCTACTTCCTTTGTTTTCGGATTGCATTTCCTTAGGATTCTTCCAATGAATCTCAGTCTGGCATCTGCTTTACCGACGATCGACTTCCATTTTAAATCACTCCTAATGCGTACTCCCAGATAATTTATGGAATTAACTGCTTCCAGTTGCTGACCTGCTATTTTGTAGCTAAATGATAAGGTATCTTTCTTTCTATGTATTCGCAGCACATTACACTTGTCTAAATTGAGATTCAATTGCCATTCCCTGCACCATGCGTCAATTCGCTGCAGATCCTCCTGCATTTCAGTACAATTTTCCATTGTTGCAACCTCTCGATACACCACAGCATCGTCTGCAAAAAGCCTCAGTGAACTTCCGATGTCATCCACCGGGTGATTTGTGTATATTGTGAATAGCAACGGTCCTATGACACACCTGAAATCACTCTTACTTCGGAAGACTTCTCTCCATTGAGAATGACATGCTGCGTTCTGTTATCTAGGAACTCTTCAATCCAATCACACAATTGGTCTGATATGCTCTTACTTTGTTCATTAAACGACTGTGGGGAACTGTATCGAACGCCTTGCGGAAGTTAAGGAACACGGCATCTACCTGTGAACCCTTGTCTATGGCCCTCTGAGTCTCGTGGACGAATAGCGCGAGCTGAGTTTCACACCACCGTCTTTTTCGAAACCCATGCTGATTCCTACAGAGTAGATTTCTAGTCTCCAGAAAAGTCATTATACTCGAACATAATACGTGTTCCAAAATTCTACAACTGATCGACGTTAGAGATATAGGTCTATAGTTCTGCATATCTGTTCGACGTCCCTTCTTGAAAACGGGGATGACCTGTGCCCTTTTCCAATCCTTTGGAACGCTTCGCTATTCTAGAGACCTACGGTACACCGCTGCAAGAAGGTGGTAGGTTCATCCGCGTACTCTGTGTAATATCGAACTGGTATCCCATCAGGTCCAGCGGCCTTTCCTCTTTTCAGCCATTTTAATTGTTTCTCTATCCCTCTGTCGTCTATTTCGATATCTACCATTTTGCCATCTGTGCGACAATCTAGATAAGTAACTACAGTGCAGTCTTCCTCTGTGAAACAGCTTTGGAAGAAGACATTTAGTATTTCGGCCTTTAGTCTGTCATTCTCTGTTTCAGTACCATTTTGGTCACAAGAGTGTCTGGACATTTTGTTTTGATCCACCTACCGCTTTGACATAGGACCAAAATTTCTTATGATTTTCTGCCAAGTCAGTACATAGAACTTTACTTTCGAATTCATTGAACGCCTCTCGCAGAGCCCTCCTCACACTACATTTCGCTTCGCGTAATTTTTGTTTGTCTGCAAGGCTTTGGCTTTGTTTATGTTTGCTGTGAAGTTTCCTTTGCTTCCGCAGCAGTTTTCTAACTCCGCTGTTGTACCACGGTGGCTCTTTTCCATCTCTTACGATCTTGCTTGGCACATACTGATCTAATAACGCATATTGTACGATGGTTTTGAACTTTGTCCACTGACACTCAACACTATCTGTACTTGAGACAAAACTTTTGTGTTGAGCCGTCAGGTGCTCTGTAATCTGCTTTTTGTCACTTTTGCTAAACAGTCGTAGAGAACCGTGGCGCTGCGTGTTTGTTCGTTTCAAATGGTTCCTATGGTATGAGTTAGTTGGTTCTCATGTAGACCTCTCAGCAAGTAGATATATCGATGTGCATCCAGGTCTGATAGTAGAGCGACCCACTGCGTGGTGTACTGAAGTCACCGCAGCTGGCGGTTAAGGCTTGGGAGAGGGAAAGGAGTTTTGATTGGTAGTGCCGGTATTTTAATTTGGGTACACTTCGCGGCGGCAGGTGGCTATTTAGTCTGTTAGGCCCCTACTCATATATGTGGCTGTGACGGTTGTTTCCTCCCGAAGCTCATCAACGGAATATACAGAGATTCTGTGCGACTTTCTGAATTGTTGGTGCTACACTAGTTTTGGCTAACTTGGGTGCACGAGCTATCAATTGATTGTCATCTCGTGGGCAGTTTCAGTCGTAAAGTTTGCTGTGGTAAATCCACCGTGAGCCTGGTTAGAGAGAGAAGTAGATTTGTAGGTGCCGAGTTTGTGGGAATCGGTGGAGCCGATATCCTGTCCGTGCTGTACGATTAGTGTTCGCGGCTCACCCAGAGGTAATTGGGTTGTTAGCCGTTTTGTTGAAGTGGTTTGGTAGTGGTTGGTGTGTGGGTAGAGAAGGGAAAGCCTCTAACACATGTTCGTAGTTGTTGTTTAAATACCACAAACTTGCAGTGGACTGAGAATTGGTTCGAATAAATACGAACAGTTTCACTATATTGTGATAGAGTGCGCCAGCAGTTGAATGGATAAGCGACGAGAAAATAAAGGAACCATTTTACAAGCATCACGCAGCTAAACAAAAACTTCATTATCGAAAGTGACGAGTGGCCGAAATCAAGTAGGGAACTTAGCGGGTCGCGTATTTTCAACGCCTAAAGAGGTTCAGATTGTTTTAAATTGTCACTTATGGTTAGATTTAAAGTGGCGGTGGCACGTAGGTGTTTTATTTTATTTATTTATTTTTTTAATTTCTGAACTTCCGTATTGTGGGGTGTACTCTTTGATGGCACTCGCTCACTTATGGGAATGAAATTGTATTGAAATACCTAGAAAAAATAAATTCCAGTTTTCATGGGTTAACATAAACCCTACGTGTATTTAATTGGTATGCGCTGTGTATAAACATTTTAGGAGAAAAACAACGGGTGAAATTCAGAGATCTTCATACCGCTTTGCAGGACACAAGTATACGGTGGTATTTAATAGGTTACCCGATCAAAAGTTCATTTACTGAGTCGATTCACGATAAATATGTAGAAGGTAGATATTCTAAATAGTTAAAGCGGTTGCATATATGGAAAAAGTGTCCTCATTAAATACAAGCAGAACTGAAGTCGCAATTTATTACGGTACAGCCAACGATTATACCTATAACAAAGATTGGTAAATCGGTGGAGTACGTGACGCTGGGTTAAGCAGGAAGAGTTTTAGTGGTAGCATGAACTATTTTAATCCATATAGATATCGGTACAAGCGTTTTAATACAAACTGGTCATAACAGGACGATATATGGAATAGGAATTTTGTAAGTACTTGAAAAGTTACGAGTCTTTTCCAGAGATAATGTACTGCTTTGTGAGAATTTCGTTGTGTGGGAAAACAATTGCATGGCAACGGCCTTGCCGCAGTGGATGCACCGGTTCCCGTGAGATCACCGAAGTTAAGCGCTGTCGGGCGTGGTTAGCACTTGGATGGGTGACCATGGAGGCCGCCATGCGCTGTTGCCATTTTTCGGGGTGCACTCAGCCTCGTGATGCCAATTGAGGAGCTACTCGACCGAATAGTAGCTGCTTCGGTCAAGAGTGCCATCATAACGACCGGGAGAGCAGTCTGCTGACCCCACGCCCCTCCTATCCGCATCCTTAACTGAGGATGACACGGCGGTCGGATGGTCCCGATGTACCACTTGTGGCCTATAGAAGGAGTGGTGGGATAACATTTGCAAGCTGGATGTGACGTTTACCTCGACATAATATAAATAGTACTGTATTTAAAGAGATTTGTTGCTTTGATTCGACCAGTAGGTTAGATAACGAGAGTTGTTATCTAAATCGGTGTATCTCGTAATTACTGCTTGATGTTTGTGATCATTGTCATTAGAATGTTTGGATGTGTCTATTCGAAGTGCAATCGTGTCATTGTTCGATCTCGACGTTGTGTAGAGTAAGGGTGCTGTCTTTCATTATTCGATATTCGAGCCGGCTGCATAGTCAGTGGTTCAGGTTGCCGCGGTAGTAATTATACAAAGGGTGATCAGTCTTGAATTTGTTCCTTGAGAGTGCGATTACGGTACGAGCTAGACTTCGAGCTGTCGCCAGGCTCTCCACTACGACTGGAATCTTCTAAAATCAGATAGCGACTCGCAGTCATAACATAGACTCTGAAATTAAAGACTGTACCTAATTAAAGCTATAGTGCTCGATTGGTTCGGCCAAGTATCTTGCGCGGCAGGAAGCCAGCCATATACACTCCTGGAAATTGAAATAAGAACACCGTGAATTCATTGTCCCAGGAAGGGGAAACTTTATTGACACATTCCTGGGGTCAGATACATCACATGATCACACTGACACAACCACAGGCACATAGACACAGGCAACAGAGCATGCACAATGTCGGCACTAGTACAGTGTATATCCACCTTTCGCAGCAATGCAGGCTGCTATTCTCCCATGGAGACGATCGTAGAGATGCTGGATGTATTCCTGTGGAACGGCTTGCCATGTCATTTCCACCTGGCGCCTCAGTTGGACCAGCGTTCGTGCTGGACGTGCAGACCGCGTGAGACGACGCTTCATCCAGTCCCAAACATGCTCAATGGGGGACAGATCCGGAGATCTTGCTGGCCAGGGTAGTTGACTTACACCTTCTAGAGCACGTTGGGTGGCACGGGATACATGCGGACGTGCATTGTCCTGTTGGAACAGCAAGTTCCCTTGCCGGTCTAGGAATGGTAGAACGATGGGTTCGATGGCGGTTTGGATGTACCGTGCACTATTCAGTGTCCCCTCGACGATCACCAGAGGTGTACGGCCAGTGTAGGAGATCGCTCCCCACACCATGATGCCGGGTGTTGGCCCTGTGTGCCTCGGTCGTATGCAGTCCTGATTGTGGCGCTCACCTGCACGGCGCCAAACACGCATACGACCATCATTGGCACCAAGGCAGAAGCGACTCTCATCGCTGAAGACGACACGTCTCCATTCGGCCCTCCATTCACGCCTTTCGCGACACCACTGGAGGCGGGCTGCACTATGTTGGGGCGTGAGCGGAAGACGGCCTAACGGTGTGCGGGACGGTAGCCCAGCTTCATGGAGACGGTTGCGAATGGTCCTCGCCGATACCCCAGGAGCAACAGTGTCCCTAATTTGCTGGGAAGTGGCGGTGCGGTCCCCTACGGCACTCCGTAGGATCCTACGGTCTTGGCGTGCATCCGTGCGTCGCTGCGGTCCGGTCCTAGGTCGACGGGCACGTGCACCTTCCGCCGACCACTGGCGACAACATCGATGTACTGTGGAGGCCTCACGCCCCACGTGTTGAGCAATTCGGCGGTACGTCCACCCGGCCTCCCGCATGTCCACTATACGCCCTCGCTCAAAGTCCGTCAACTGCACATACGGTTCACGTCCACGCTGTCGCGGCATGCTACCAGTGCTAAAGACTGCGATGGAGCTCCGTATGCCACGGCAAACTGGCTGACACTGACGGCGGCGATGCACAAATGTTGCGCAGCTAGCGTCATTCGACGGCCAACACCGCGGTTCCTGGTGTGTCCGCTGTGCCGTGCTTGTGATCATTGCTTGTACAGCCCTCTAGCAGTGTCCGGAGCAAGTATGGTGGGTCTGACACACCGGTGTCAATGTGTTCTTTTTTCCATTTCCAGGAGTGTAGATACGTGTTTCGAAGTTTTACTGACCTTCAGAGTAGTCATCAGCGTTGTGTATAACACGTTGCCAGCGATGTGGAAGTCGTAGGATAGTCTTAGCAGTGCCAGTTGTGTTGACAGTTCGAGCGGCGCGGTCTATTGCTCGACGAATATGTAGCAGGTCTGAAGCGAATGCCGTGAAGTGTATTCTACAGTTTAGAAATCGAGTTGAACTCACGAGAGCATAAGTCAGGGGAGTGCAGTAGGTGCTATATCACTTAGTAGCCCCATCAGTCAAAGAAAACAATAACATCTTGCACTGTACGTGCTTAAGCATTATCCTGCAAATGATGGTCAGGTCCTGCAGAAAGTGTCATCTATGCTGTTCATTTTTAGAGTACAACCTACGACCAGCTTAGAAGTGATAACACTTTCTTCAGGACTTAAACATCATTTTGCCGGACAGTGTTCAAGCACGTACAGTGCAAGCTGTTGGTGATTTGTTTGACTGATGGGGGTGCTAAGTGCTATACCACCTACTGCGCTCCTCTGACTTAAGCCCTCGTGGGTTCAACTCGATTTCTAAACTGAAGGAAACACTTCACGGCATTCGCTTCAGAACTGCTACAAATTCGTCGGGCAATAGACCGATCCGCTCGAACTGTCAACACAACTGGCACTGCTAACAGTATCCTACGACGTCCACATCGCTGCAACGTGTTATACACAATGCTGATGACTACTTTGAAGGTCAGTAAAACTTTGAAACACGTATCTATTTTGTACGAGCTGTAAATAAATAGTTGCCAGTATTAAAGCTTTAATCCTCGTATATAACCGCTGATAGCGTGAGCGTGTAAGTATTGTCACCGACATCCGATCCTATGTTCTAGCCAGTTCACCTTTTTTTGTTCAGCAGTGTAACGGAGCTAAGAAGAAGAAGAAGAATGATCTAAATTATACTATCTGAAAAGGGTATTTAAAACATTCAGAATCCGAGATTTAATACGATGGAATTATAGCCCAATAATTAAGACAAACTTTAGGCAGATCGTAAATGGTGATTATTAGAATGTTAACTGGAGTCTAAACAATTCGAATTATTCTAGCATTGTGTTAAAGTCTCCACCTTTGGCAGGAAGAAGCTGTTGAAATTTTATGAGCACGTAATAAGCGTGAAGAATTTCAGATTAACGACATTGCTCTGAGCACTATGGGACTTAACTTCTGAGGTCATCAGTCCCCTAACCTAAGGACATCACACACATCCATGCCCGAGGCAGGATTCGAACCTGCGACCGTAGCTGTCACGCGGTCCCAAACTGTAGCGCCTACAACCGCTCGGCCACCTCGGCCGGCTTCAGATTAACGTCTGCTTAAAACTGGAAGAGGCTCTCAGGAAATACAGATCAAAAACGACATTACATACATAGGCACAAAATTAAAAAATTCACGATAACAAAGCTAAGAAAAGCAAAAACAGCAGGTTTATCAAAAAGAGAATAAACTTGAACACTTTAGCGAAAACGATTTTTTGAGGTGAACAATACATAATAGCTTTTTTAAGCACTGTACCCAGTGGTTAACTCTATTCAGGAGGTATCATTTTCAAGACGCTTATAGAATAACTCGAAAACACACAGTGGTAAACTGCAAGTACACACGTCCAAGTTGAAAGGTTTCCTTGTGGCACAGTCCGTAAGTTAGTTTTCCGTATTTTATTAACACTTTAATTCTTTCCATTATAAACTTTTGTAATGAGCATTCTGTAAACAAAATTAAGCTCTTCCGCGCCCTCAGTTCGGCTTAATGGTGCAAACAGGAGTAAACTAAAACCTAGAAACTTGACTCTTCGCTCTTATTCCCGAGATTTCAAATTCTTACTCGCTTCCCTCACTTTGTCTTATTAACCCGTTCCTAAGCTACAAGCAGCAAATGTTTTCTTCTTTAGATGAAGTAGCAAACTTACTCTGGTTCTGACGCAATCTGTGAATTATTATCTCTGGGAAGCGTTCCGCACAGTTGGAATTTATCTCCGGCTAACGTATTATCAGAGCGGAGGTTAAGTATCTCGCTGAACTTACGTCTCACCCGATCGATTCTCTAATTAACTGAGTAGCGAATCTTGAGGACTGCCTTTCCTGTAACTGGCCACGGACTTCTGGGGCCCTAGTTAACCAGGGTTCCGCACTGGAAATACACTCTACAGATGACAACAATATTTCTGTCGCTAATAGCACAGGAAAACGGAAAACCAACACAAAACTCACATGACAGATGGTGACGAAAAGTGTTCGAGTGCCCACAAGGACATCACCGCCGGCACAGATTAGACATTTTCCGCCAACTTTTTTTTAAACAGCGACCAATATGCTGCTTTCCTCAGATTAGATTACAAAGAAACTCTTTTAGTTGAACATAGTGCCACTTTTTTATTTTCTAGTTAGTTATAACATCTGTACCTGACATATATTGAAGATAACAGGTGTTTCCTTTTAGATGACAAAATAATTTCATTTCATGGACCATGCAACACTGGGGGATTAGGTAGACAGCTCTGGTTCATTTAATATCTGGGAAGTAGAAAGCAGAAGGCTGTTCTATAGCGTCAACAAGGATGGGGAGTTTTCAACGTTGGTGCACTTCAGCAACTGCGCGTCCAAGACCTTCAAAGGAATATAAATAACAGCCAACCAGTTGCCAAATACAGTTTTATTAAATCTTCACCATGGTTTTAAAATCGTCTCCTGTGTAGGACGTAAAATCACATTGTCTATATTCACTGTGGGAGTCGATGATTCTGTCTAGTACATCTCATCCACTCAATCAACATTTAAAATACATTATACAAAAGTAGTAACAGTCCACTGTAGGGCATTGTCTTATAACTTCAGAATTTTTCTTAAAATGTGTCACGTCTTGGACGCTGGATAGAACAAAATATACACCCACCAAAAAAAATTTTTGCATCATCCCAGTTCCCAGAACTCCTGAAGATAGACGTTGACTGTGGATATTGTATCACAGACACTGTCCCTTTTACTGTTCAGAGATGTCACTAAACCCGCCGAAAGATGTAAACAACCATGCAGGGGCAGCGCCTATCAGACAGAGGGTTCATACAGCCTATCAGTTCCAGTCATTCCACCAGGAAGGAGGTACATGGCTTGTGTTGTCTGTAGGTCAACCATGCCTAGACGGTAAATACCGTGGTTCGATCACGTCCGCATTGTTTTTTTGTGACAGGAAGTCTCTGTGAACCGAAGTGTCCTGGCGTCTCGGAGTGAACGAAAGCGATGTTGTTCGGAGATGAAGGAGACATAGGAACTGTCGATGACATGCCTCGCACAGGCCGCCCAAGTGGACGTCCGCTAACCTATGGATTATGGCTCGGAGAATCCCTGACAGCAGCGCCTTTTTGTGCACCCACAGGACGTCGTGTTACGGCTCAAACTGTGTGCAGTAGGCTGCATAAAGCGCAACATAACTCCCGACGTCCATAGCGGGGTCAATAATTGCAACAACGACATCATACGGCGCGGTACAGATGGGCCCAACAACATGCCGAACTGACCTCTCAGGATTGGCATCACGTTCTCTTCACCGATGAGTGTCGCAATGTGTTTGGAGGCAACCCGGTCAGGCTGAACGCCTTAGGCACACTGTCCAGCGAGTGCAGCACGGTGGAGGTTCCCTGCTGTTTTGGGGTGGCATTATGTGGGGCCGAAGTACGCCGCTAGTGGTCATGGAAGGCGCCGTAACGGCTGTACGATAGGTGAATGCCATCCTCCGACCGATAGTGCAACCATATCGACAGCATATTGTCGAGGCATTGGCCTTCATGGACGACATTTCGTGCCCCCATCTTGCGCTTCTTGTGAATGACTTCCTTCAGGATAACGTCATCGCTCGACTAGGGTGGCCAGCATTTTCTCCAGACATGAACCCCATCCACCATTATTGGTATAGATTGAAAAGGGTTGCTTATGGACAACGTGACCCATCAACCACTCTGAGGGATCTACGCCGAATCGCCGTTGAGGAGTGGGGAAATCCGGACCCACAGTGCCTTGATGCACTTGTGGGTAGTATGCCACGACGAATACAGGCATCCGTCAGTGCAAGAGGACATGCTACTGGGTATTAGACGTATCGGTATGTACGGCTATCTGGACAACCACCTCTGAAGGTCTCGCTGTATTGTGGTACAGCATGCAATGTGTGGTTTTCATGAGCAATTAAAAAGGGCGGAAAGGAAGTTTACGTTGATCTCTATTCCAATTTTCTGTACAGGTTCTGGAACTCTCGGAACCGAGGTGATGCAAAACTTTTTTTATGTGTGTAGTACGCCACTTGAAAGATTTGTATAAAACTGATATTTAATTATAAGACGTAGCATCAGAGCCCATAGGGTGTAAATATGTCACGTTCGGAGTTAGTGACAGTGAAGTCGGCAAACTGAGTTTCGCACAAGCGATGCTTTTTAAGTCGGTGCTGATTTGTGAGCAGGAGCTTTTCAGTATCAGGGACATTTATTGTGCCCGAATACGGGATATGTTCAAGAATTCTGCGGCAGAGCGATGTTAAGGATGTTGGTCTGTAATTTTGCGGGAACTTTTTTTTTAGTCCTTCTCATATACAGGAGTCACCTATTCTTTTTTCCAAGCCGCTGGGTATTTTGAGCTTGGCGAGGGATGGATATGTATCAGTGGCCTGACTCTAAACATGACAAAGGACAGAAGAAATTCTCCTTTGAAAATGATAAAAGTTATTGTAAAAGACGTGGAACGTAACATAAATGATGTAGCTAATAGGATAGCTGATAATCTAAGCAGTTGGCTTTCAGACAATTAATTAATGCTTAGTTGCAACAAAAAGTAATGCAGATTTATAATTTCTGATAGAAGGCTCTTGTAAAAGTAAAATATTACTGTCCCAAGGTGGTCTAAAAGTCGACCATATTAATTTCTTTTGACTGAGTGCAGATGGAAGACTACTGGAAGTAACGCGTTCTAGATTTTGTACAGCAACTGAACGCTGCAAACTTGGTTTACTTCCACTTTCTTGCCTCTTACGGTGTTGTTTTTTGAGCCAACTCTGCTCACTCTGCAAGATTGTCCTGAGCAACGAGAAAACAATTGTAACTCTGAACAGTTTAAGTAGAGTTTCCTTTCGAACGTTAAACTTTCATGTTCGTCGCATTGTACCAGAAAAATGCTTAAACCTTTAAAGTGTATTTCAACATCGTCTGTTTAGTGCTGAGTCAATGCCGCAGATATTTAAATCCACTTCTTGCTTCAACTATTGTTTTCTTTTACTGTGATGTTTGCTCTGATTAGGTCTAATCCTCAAAATGCCGTCAATTTAGTTCTCAGTTCTGATTCCATGTGCAACAGCAGCCCGGCTGAACTACAAAACTGCTGTATGTGATCAGTTTTCGGCACTGTCTGTTACGACCTGGGCTTCAGTATACAGTATGGTTGTCATACTTACGTATTTAACAACAGAATTGCAGTTACGGTGCGAAGCGCATATCTTACGATTATTACGGTGGGTGGATGAACATCCTTGTGCGACTCCTCGATCATTGACTCATGATACTGTTTCACGTCTCAGACGATAAACCTTATTGTTATCATTTGGGTGTAGAGACTGGACGTGACGAAACATTTCCCAGAATGTTGGACCGATCATGTGATTCATCAGCATTACCACACCTGACAACTGGTTACGTGGAGTCACTGATGAGCATGTATCTGCACATCGCTTTGCTACAAACGAAGAACTGCGCAACGCTTTTGAGGACTCACCCAGATAGGCTCAAAAATAAGTCAAGAAGAACACCGATTGTGTTTGCAGCATGATGGAGAACATATAAATACACTCCTGGAAATGGAAAAAAGAACACATTGACACCGGTGTGTCAGACCCACCATCTTGCTCCGGACACTGCGAGAGGGCTGTACAAGCAATGATCACACGCACGGCACAGCGGACACACCAGGAACCGCGGTGTTGGCCGTCGAATGGCGCTAGCTGCGCAGCATTTGTGCACCGCCGCTGTCAGTGTCAGCCAGTTTGCCGTGGCATACGGAGCTCCATCGAAGTCTTTAACACTGGTAGCATGCCGCGACAGCGTGGACGTGAACCGTATGTGCAGTTGACGGACTTTGAGCGAGGGCGTATAGTGGGCATGCGGGAGGCCGGGTGGACGTACCGCCGAATTGCTCAACACGTGGGGCGTGAGGTCTCCACAGTACATCGATGTTGTCGCCAGTGGTCGGCGGAAGGTGCACGTGCCCGTCGACCTAGGACCGGACCGCAGCGACGCACGGATGCACGCCAAGACCGTAGGATCCTACGGAGTGCCGTAGGGGACCGCACCGCCACTTCCCAGCAAATTAGGGACACTGTTGCTCCTGGGGTATCGGCGAGGACCATTCGCAACCGTCTCCATGAAGCTGGGCTACGGTCCCGCACACCGTTAGGCCGTCTTCCGCTCACGCCCCAACATAGTGCAGCCCGCCTCCAGTGGTGTCGCGACAGGCGTGAATGGAGGGACGAATGGAGACGTGTCGTCTTCAGCGATGAGAGTCGCTTCTGCCTTGGTGCCAATGATGGTCGTATGCGTGTTTGGCGCCGTGCAGGTGAGCGCCACAATCAGGACTGCATACGACCGAGGCACACAGGGCCAACACCCGGCATCATGGTGTGGGGAGCGATCTCCTACACTGGCCGTACACTTCTGGTGATCGTCGAGGGGACACTGAATAGTGCACGGTACATCCAAACCGTCATAGAACCCTTCGTTCTACCATTCCTAGACCGGCAAAGAAACTTGCTGTTCCAACAGGACAATGCACGTCCGCATGTATCCCGTGCCACCCAACGTGCTCTATAAGGTGTAAGTCAACTACCCTGGCCAGCAAGTTCTCCGGATCTGTCTCCAATTGAGCATGTTTGGGACTGGATGAAGCGTCGTCTCACGCGGTCTGCACGTCCAGCACGAACGCTGGTCCAACAGTGGCGCCAGGTGGAAATGGCATGGCAAGCCGTTCCACAGGACTACATCCAGCATCTCTAGGATCGTCTCCATGGGAGAATAGCAGCCTGCATTGCTGCGAAAGGTGGATATACACTGTACTAGTGCCGACATTGTGCATGCTCTGTTGCCTGTGTCTATGTGCCTGTGGTTGTGTCAGTGTGATCATGTGATGTATCTGACCCCAGGAATGTGTCAATAAAGTTTCCCCTTCCTGGGACAATGAATTCACGGTGTTCTTATTTCAATTTCCAGGAGTGTGTATTGGACACTTAATACATAATTAAGTGCATGCATTAAAACAAATCAAATCAATCAGTATTCGATATTAGGTGTACGGGGATTTATCGCCCAAGCTGTACACATTGGTTTATGAATTTTTTTACACAGGCGATACGCAGGGTCCAGCAATGTGCACGCGCCATCCGAACTCGTGTATCCAGAACGTGTAAACGCACTGGTGAGTGACCACTACATGTCTGCCTGCTTATTGGTGTGCTGGTCTGCCTTTGGAACGCAGTACAACGTGGATTCGACAAGTCCTTGATAGGTTTCTGGAGGTACATGCCACCAGATGCCTACGCCTGTAAGTCTAGAAAACTGGTTTTCGGGTTTAGAGCTGACACCAATTATTGTCAAGCATGCGTTCCATCGGGAGCGGATCAGGTGATCTTTATGGCCAAGACATCCACTGTAGCGCGATTCTGGATTTACGATACGGGGAGCTATCGTGATGGAAGGTGTCGCCGGCATCAGGGAAGACATCAAGCCTGTGGTTACGCAGATAGATCGTAACAACGTCCAGGCAGCTTGAAGAAGACACGATGGTTTTGATTGCTTCCAAGCACCCAGGGGTTCCCAGGTGAACGCTTCCCACAGCATAATACGGGACAATAAACTTGCGTATGTGACACTCTGCAAATTTCGGGCAGCTGCTCGCTGGATGACATGACCATCGAAATTGTCTGAAAAAATACCGTGTGACTATACACTTCTGGCCATTAAAATTGCTACACCAAGAAGAAATGCAGATGATAAAGGGGTATTCATTGGACAAATATATTAAAATAGAACTGACATCTGATTACATTTTCACGCAGTTTGGGTGCATAGATCCTAAGAAATCAGTACCCAGAACAACGACCTCTGGCCGTAATAACGGCCTTGATACGCCTGGACATTTGTGACAAACAGTGTTTGGATGGCGTGTACAGGTACAGTTGCCCATGCAGCTTCAACACGATACTACAGTTCATCAAGAGTAGTGACTGGCGTATTGTGACGAGCCAATTGCTCAGCCACTATTGACCAGATGTTTTCAATTGATGAGAGATCTGGAGAATGAGCTGGCCAGGCCAGCAGTCGAATTTTCTGTATCCAGAAAGGCCCATACAGGACCTGCAGCATGCATGATCCTGCTGAAATGCAGGGTTTCGGAGGGGTCGATTGAAGGGTAGAGCCACGGGTCGTAACACATCTGAAATGTAACGTCCACTGTTCAAAGTGCCGTCAATGCGAAGAAGAGGTCACCGAGACGTGTAACCAATGGCACCCCACATCATCACGCCGGGTCATACGCCAGTATGGCGATGACGAATACACGCTTCTAATGTGCGTTCACCGCCGTGTCGCCAAACACGGATGCGACCATCATGATGCTGTAAACGAAACCTGGATTTATCCGGAAAAAAAAATGACGTTTAGCCATTCGTGCACCCAGGTTCGTCGTTCAGTACATCATCGCAGGTGCACCTCTCTATTATGCAGCGTCAAGGGTAACCGCAGCCATGCTCTCCGAGCTGATAGTCCATGCTGCTGCAAACGTCGTCGAACTGTTCGTGCAGATGGTTGTTGTCTTACAAACGTCCCCATTGTTGACTCAGGGATCGAGACGTGGCTTCACGATCCGTTACAGCCGTGCGGATAAGATGCCTCTCATCTCGACTGCTAGTGATACGAGGCCGTTGGGATCCAGCACGGTGTTCCGTATTACCCTCCTGAACCTACCGATTCCATATTCTGCTAACAGTCATTGGATCTCAACCAACGCGAGCAGCAATGTCGCGATACGATAAACTGCAATCGCGATAGCCTGCAATTCGATCTTTATAATAGTCGGAAACGTTATGGTATGCATTTATTCTCCTTAGACGAGGCATCACAACAACGTTTCACCAGGCAACGCCGGTCAACTGCTGTTTGCGTATGAGAGATCAGTTGGAAACTTTCCTCATGTCAGCACGTTGTAGCGACTGTAAAAACCAAGTGTAGCTACATACTGTGTTTATTTATGTACATAGCGTAATAATGCACATTATAAGAAGCAATTTGAGGTGAATATCTCAAGACAGTGCACTGTAAGTACCTAAAACATAAAAAAACATTCGGATTTGTAAAGAATCTTCTGAAGATGAACCTGCAGTGGCTTGAAAACATGTTCATGTTTTAATGAACGGTAAAAAAGCGACTGGTTGCATATTTATTACCAAATAAACGCCAGTTTTATTTGATATTTTGTCTTTTCAGCAATCAGCTTATCTTGCCCGATACGCAGGGACTTTCGGCAAGTAATCAAGTTTCTTTTAGTGAGTCTCCTCGGTCATCTTATTGTGATGTGTTACGTTGGTGCATGGTGCAAGAATGGCATCAGACGCTGATAACATGCTCAATGAGCTTCTCCAAATACTCAAGGTCTTCAGTAACAACGTTCATCAAATAGATGAAGTGCTTTCAAGCGAGAATCACAATAATACCGCCGACTGGGGGATTCTTCTATCTGCCATCCACAGAAGATGAACCAAGCTTTAGTCTTAATTAAGAAACATCTTTCTGCAAGCTGTGTAGACCTCTTCTTCTCAGCACTTTCTCATTTGAAATGTGGACGCGAATGACTTCCAGAGTTCGCACAGTAGGTGAAAAACGCTGAGCCTGATATGCGAATATGGTCATCGGTAGCATGACAGAGGAGTACAGTCTTCTCGAATCTTACAGAGCATAATTGCCATATGGAATGTATTCATTGGAAGGGTGCAGAAATGGTTCAAATGGCTCTGAGCACTATGGGACTTAACATCTGAGGTCATCGGTCACCAAGAACTTAGAACTACTAAAACCTAAATAACCTACGGACATCACATACATCCATACTGGAGGCAGGAATCGAATCTGCGACTGAAGCGTCTAGAGCCGCTCTGCCACTGCGGCCGGCGGATGGCTGCAGAAGTTTAACTTATGCTGGTCATACAGGAACAACTTTAGCAAGTTGATCAAGCAACATTGTCAGTAGTAAGTAAATTTCAAATGAAGTAGAGCAGCTGGGAGGAAACGCGATCAACTTTTTAGACCTTGCCATTGGCAACAAAAACCAAAAATATGTTATTTATGTGACCTGTCATTTCTCTCTCTGCGATAGATTATTAGTTTACCGGAATGAAAAATGCTCGTACCGTAGCACAAAAAAGGGCGAATATGTCCTGGAGAGAGTTCGGGATGTAAAAGAAGGGAACTAGCTTTTCGACTTACCTGGTGGCTTCGAAGACATTTCAGTCAGAGCATCTCGACATATTCTCGCACTTTTACCTTTGGTATAATTATCCATGTCATGCAGTATAATACATCATGTCTAGTAAAGTAACGTGATACATGGCGTCATGTCGTATAACATGACACATGGCATCATGTCATCTAACATGGCATTTGCTTTGTTGTGCAGTATGACACGCCGCTTCATTGAAGTTTAGGATGCATGCATCCCCACTCTGTTTTAGGTGTCGCCATCTGCGCCAGCCTTGTATGAATGCTCTGAAAAGCTAATCGTTTGCAGATCGCAGCATCTTCTTCCTGTCGGTTAAATTTCGCGTCTGTAGCATGTCATCTTCGTGCTGTAGCAATTTTAATGGCGAGTATTGTACATACCTCAGGGGATGTGACATCATAAACACAAGGTGCGTCTGTTGCTTAAAACGGGTGGCAAATTACCAAAATTATTGTGAACCATCGTTTCTTAAGGAGACCACTTCGCGACTTCCAACTAATTTGAACATAATTTCAAATCCTTTCTTAACTCTCTCTCTCTCTTACATTAACTCATTTTTAAAGTAATCAGAAGTTTGCAGCAGTTTTATACAAGGGAGCTCGATTCTTTAAGGGGAGGTTTATTATCTTTTGGTTCAAAAAATCATTTTTTTTAAATTACTTTTTTGGATCCACAAAAGTGTTTAGAATCCATCCCTGAAACGGTTTTTCCGAATATGAAAGGAAAATGTTTGTTATTCGCGGTTGACCACAAAAATGCACCTGCCTCAAATCGGCCTTTTTCACGCACCAGCTTTTCCCTTCAGAGGCCGAGTTATTGTACCGGTGCTTGGGAGGAAACACACAAAATTCAAATGAAAGTTTGAACGCGTATGTTTGGAAGTTATCCCTCAAGCATTTGCATTCTGGTGCGAAGACTGTGGAGATTGAGACTTTCCTGGCAGTGAGCAGCTTCAACGAAGGGTATTCAGCAGTTCTGAAGACCATGACAATGATGGACGTCACCCTGGGACTCTATTCGACGCAGTTCGCCAAGCACTCGGGCGACCACCGGATTGAAGAGGTCGAAAACCGCTTGTCACCGGCCGTACGAGAGGCTCTGGAGCAGCGCAAGATGGCCCAGATCGAGCAGAACGCCCTCTGTGAGGAAAAGGAAGGACTAGTTTATGGACCCGGAACAGCAGATTGAACGTACGTTGCACAATATTGCATTTACATATTGTAAAATCTTCAAACGCGTTTTTCTCGAAATGACTTTTTATCGCGCTGTATGGTAACTTCAAATCTACTGAACCGATTGGCATGATTCTTGTTTCTACGAAGCTAACTAAATTGTCTAGGATTCGTATCACTTTTATTCCTATACATCAACTATAACTGTTTTTACTTGGCCGACGAAGTCGAAAAATCGATGAAAAAAACCGTATTTTTTCAAATGGCCGCCATTTTGTTTCCTATGATCCAAATAACTTAAGCGAGGTACAACTCCTAAGGAATCTTATATACTTCGCTAACGTCAACTCAATTTTGATTTCAGACGAGCCGGTTGACCTGTGACATACCGCTCGTAGAGGTCTACACCGAAATTTTGTTTAGTTCCGAAGCACTTCTGCCTTTGGTATTCGACATTTCCGGTAGAAAAAATTCCAGTTTGCAGAGGAAATATCAATAAACATTTTGACCAAATTTGCCATTGATATCTGTAACACATCCCGAGAAAACAAATCTCAATGAACATGCTTTTTTCGGACCAAAGATAGTAAACCTCCCCTTAAAGAATCGGGTTTAGTCGTACAAATAGGTTCACGAATAAGTACTGCAAACGGTCTTCGCGCTGGAGGGAAAATGCACGCGCAACCAAGGATGCATAAGTTATGTTCACCATTTTCATTTCTGTCGCTATCTATTCAATTTTCTCATTAACTTTTGCAGAACGAAATTAAGGAAGCGTGAAATATTGAAATGTGAGAGCAGAAGATTGCTCATCAGCGAAACATAAATGGAAAGTCTAATAGGGAACATGTTACTGTTGCTCTGCTGCTGTTATGTTCGTAATTCTGAATTATTAGTTTGATGCAAGCCTCTACGGTAATCAAATCTGTGCATCCTCCCCTGATCTATGTGTAGCTACCGCAACCTGCAAAAATTTGACCCTGTGAATTGTAGTCCCTCTACAACTTTTACCTGCCATACTTCCATCTATTACTAAACAAATAGTTCTGTGATTCCTCAGGGTGTATTCTTTCATCCTGTCCGTTTTATAAGGCAGGTTGTGCCACAAATATCTTTTCACTACAGCTTCATATTACGTATTCGATCTGACCACCTAATTTTCAGTTTTATTCTGTAGTATGACATTTTCATCTTCCACGTTTCAGTTCCGTACAAAGCTACATTTCAAACAAATACGTTCAGAAAATAGTTTCTGATACTTAAATTTACGTTATGTGTTAGCAAAATTTCCTTTTTCAGAAACGCATTGCCTGCTGTTTCGATTCGTGGTTTCGTACCTTGCCAACTATCAATTATTCTGATGCCTTAATAGTTAAATTCATCTTTTAGTGTCTTGTTTCCTAATATAATTCCCTCACCATCACCTCATTTGATTCGACTATACTATGAACTCTGTTTGTGTTTGTTGACGCTGGTCTCTTGTCAGAATAGTATGCATTCAGTTTTACAGTTCTCCCAAGTCCTTCGCCGACTCTGGCACCATTATAGTGCCCTAGGTAAACATCAGATTTCTTATTTCTTCTCCCTTAAAATTAAATTAGCTTTCTTAATTTCTTCTTGGTTTTCTTTACTACTTTACTGAATATCAGCGTAGTATGTCTCATTCCTTCCCCAATACACTGCTTCCTTATCGTAGGCCGGCCGCGGTGGTCTCGCGGTTCTAGGCGTGCAGTCCGGAACCGTGCGACTGCTACGGTCGCAGGTTCGAATCCTGCCTCGGGCATGGATGTGTGTGATGTCCTTAGGTTGGTTAGGTTTAAGTAGTTCTAAGTTCTAGGGGACTGATGACCACAGCAGTTGAGTCCCATAGTGCTCAGAGCCTTATCGTATCTCTATAGTCTCGTAACTGCAGTCTGGTTTCTACAGAATTTGAACATAACTTTTCGCTCCCCGTATTTTTTTTTCCTTGTCGTCTTCATGATTTTACAGACTGTGTTCCAATCAACACTGTCAGTAGCATGATAAATGGTTACCATAGGCACAGGAACTGACAAAAAAAGCATGGTATTTTTAAGATGTTTACGCAGAAATAGCATTGTTCGTAAACGTAGTGTGACAAACTAAGGTATGATAGAGGAAAAGAGTAAGGTTTACACTCACCTGCTCCACCCACAAGTTCGTCGTCATTATCTGGTTCTTCAGATTCTGCAACAAACAAAACAGCAGCGTTAGAAGGAAGCACACCCTGGCAGGAAAGTAAAAAAAGTCATGTGCAGTGTTTCGACAAAGTGATACGAGTCCCTACGAAAAATAGTCCGATACCAGATTTTGGTCTCTAAGTTATCTGTGAAGTACTGCTGCAAAACATCTTCCGAAGCATTGTAGGTAACAGGTTCGTCTGGGAACTTCGTGATGGAGGCAGTAGGATAGTTGTCGTGGCCGTACTAGTGTAGTTCTATTTTCCCATGGATCGCAAGGACATTGGACATGCCGTGATTTTACAGTATAAGAATCTTATATCAATATATTATAAGTGCGAAAGTAACTCTGCGTGTTCTACCTTCTTGACTAAACCACCTACCGAGCGAGGTGATGCAGTGGTTAGCACACACTGGACTCGCATTCGGGAGGACGACGGTTCAATCAGGCGTCCGGCCATCCTGATTTAGGTTTACCGTGATTTCCCTAAATCTCTCCAGGCAAATGTCGGGATGGTTCCTTTGAAAGGGCACGGCCGACGTCCTTCCTCATCCTTTCCGAGACCGATGACCTCGCTGTTTGGTCTCTTCCCCTACACAACGCCGGCCGCGGTGGTCTCGCGGTTGTAGGCGCGCAGTCCGGAACTGTGCGACTGCTACGGTCGCAGGTTCGAATCCTGCCTCGGGCATGGATGTGTGTGATGTCCTTAGGTTAGTTAGGTTTGAGTATTTCTCCGTTCTAGGGGTCTGATGACCACAGCAGTTGAGTCCCATAGTGCTCAGAGCTATTTGAACCATTTGAACCCTACACAACCCCAACCCCCCACTAAACCACCTGAACCAATTTTAATGAAATTCAGTATGGGGATAGCTTGAATGCCGAGCAAGAACATAGGCTACTTCAGAAAGTGTATGGCAGAACATATGTGATGATTTCAAGAATATAAAGGAAAATAAGGAACAATAATTCTTTTTTCGAGAAAGCTACACTCCTGGAAATTGAAATAAGAACACCGTGAATTCATTGTCCCAGGAAGGGGAAACTTTATTGACACATTCCTGAGGTCAGATACATCACATGATCACACTGACAGAACCACAGGCACATAGGCACAGGCAACAGAGCATGCACAATGTCGGCACTAGTACAGTGTATATCCACCTTTCGCAGCAATGCAGGCTGCTATTCTCCCATGGAGACGATCGTAGAGATGCTGGATGTAGTCCTGTGGAACGGCTTGCCATGCCATTTCCACCTGGCGCCTCAGTTGGACCAGCGTTCGTGCTGGACGTGCAGACCGCGTGAGACGACGCTTCATCCAGTCCCAAACATGCTCAATGGGGGACAGATCCGGAGATCTTGCTGGCCAGGGTAGTTGACTTACACCTTCTAGAGCACGTTAGGTGGCACGGGATACATGCGGACGTGCATTGTCCTGTTGGAACAGCAAGTTCCCTTGCCGGTCTAGGAATGGTAGAACGATGGGTTCGATGACGATTTGGATGTGCCGTGCACTATTCAGTGTCCCCTCGACGATCACCAGAGATGTACGGCCAGTGTAGAAGATCGCTCCCCACACCATGATGCCGGGTGTTGGCCCTGTGTGCCTCGGTCGTATGGAGTCCTGATTGTGGCGCTCACCTGTACGGCGCCAAACACGCATACCACCATCATTGGCACCAAGGCAGAAGCAACTCTCATCGCTGAAGACGACACGTCTCCATTCGTCCCTCCATTCACGCCTGCCGCGACACCACTGGAGGCGAGCTGCACGATGTTGGGGCGTGAGCGAAAGACGGCCTAACGGTGTGCGGGACCGTAGCCCAGCTTCATGGAGACGGTTGCGAATGGTCCTCGCCGATACCCCAGGAGCAACAGTGTCCCTAATTTGCTGGGAAGTGGCGGTGCGGTCCCCTACGGCACTGCGTAGGATCCTACGGTCTTGGCGTGCATCCGTGCGTCGCTGCGGTCCGGTCCCAGGTCGACGGGCACATGCACCTTCCGCCGACCACTGGCGACAACATCGATGTACTGTGGAGACCTCACGCCCCACGTGTTGAGCAATTCGGCGGTACGTCCACCCGGCCTCCCACATGCCCACTATACGCCCTCGCTCAAAGTCCGTCAACTGCACATACGGTTCACGTCCACGCTGTCGCGGCATGCTACCAGTGTTAAAGACTGCGATGGAGCTTCGTATGCCACGGCAAACTGGCTGACACTGACGGCGGCGGTGCACAAATGCTGCGCAGCTAGCGCCATTCGACGGCCAACGCCGCGGTTCCTGGTGTGTCCGCTGTGCCGTGCGTGTGATCATTGCTTGTACAGCCCTCTCGCAGTGTCCGGAGCAAGTATGGTGGGTCTGACACACCGGTGTCAATGTGTTCTTTTTTCCATTTCCAGGAGTGTATTTCCTTTTTGACTTTAGACTTTTATTATGTTTGTGAAAATCCTGTTATTGTTTGATATGTCCTACGCATTACGATTCAGTGTAATTAATTCAGTGTTTATATGGGGGTGAGTCAAATGAAAACCTTAAATTTGTAGTAACAAATATAAATTTCGCGCCTTTATCCTGAAAGTTGGTAAGCGTGCTACAAACAGCGTGCAAATTGGCCTGTAGGTGGCAGCACAGTGCAGATGCACAACCATCGCAGTATAAAGATGGCCGCCCCACTTGCGATTTGCACTAGTGAAGAACAGCGGTCTGTTATTCGGTTTTTGCGTAGTGAAGGTGTGAAACCTATTTAAATTCATCGACGAATGAAGGTTCAGTACGGCGATGCATGTTTGTCACAGCAGAAAGTCTACGAATGGAGTAGGAAGTTGGCAAATGGGGTGACTTCAGTGGGAGATGCTCCTCGTCCAGGTCAGGCAAACGAGCTGTGACTCCACAGAACATAGCAGCAGTCGAAGCCATAGCGAATGAAAACCACCGAGTTACACTGAATGACATTGCAGCATGTTTACAGATTAGTCATGGGTAGCTCACCACAGTGTACATGATGTGCTCCAGTTTCACAAACTGTCTGCAAGATGGGTGCCAAGGCAGCTGACTCCTGAATTGGGAGAACCACGTGTTGATGCTTGTGAAGAATTTCTTCGGCGCTTTGAACGAGAAGGTGATGGCTTCCTTGCAAGAATCGTTACTGGGGACGAAACCTGGGTTCACTTCCACCAACCGGAAATGCCATTCCTCATCACCAAAACCAAAGATGTTTCGAACAGAACCATCAGCAGGGAAGGTTATACTGACTCTCTTTTGGGACGAAAAAGGCGTCATTTTGGAGCATTACATGCCTAGAGTGACCACTGTCACCAGTGCATCATACACAGATCTCCTAAAAAATCATCTGCGGCCTGCAATCAAATCAGAGCGACGTGGATTGCTGTCAGCAGGTGTCCTTTTGCACCATGCAAAGCAAGGCTCCACACTGCCTGTACAACAGTTGCAACAATCTCAGACATGGATTTTGAGTGCCTTCCTCATCCACTATACTCACCAGACCTTGCCCCAAGTGATTTACATATATCTGGACGACTCAAAGACGCACTGGGGAGAAAGAAGTTCCGTTCTGATGAAGAGGAACGCCACGCGGTGCACGAGTGGTTGCGCGGACTACCAACAGAATTTATTTCTAAAGGGATTTATGCATTTTTAAGCGCTAGAGGACTTGCATTGTGCGTAGGGGAGATTATGTTGAAAAGTGATACAGCTTTGTACCGCTTCTGCACAATAAATAATATTTAACACAATATTTAAGATTTTCATTTGACTCAACCTCGTACAATCCTTAAAGTGTTTATCCATATCTCATTCACGCCCGATGCGTGTTAGGCCCTGAGCGTCATGCGGACCTTACAGCTGCTGAAACTCTTGAAGGTTCGCAACGATGGTGTCATTAAAATGGTGTACTGCAGAATGGCGTCATGGATTTACATGCAGAAAGAGGTAGGCTTTTAGAGAGGCTGAACGACACGATATGTGAGCGTATTCGCTGGTGACGGGAAAACACCTGAGGGCAGATGATGACGTAGCACGTACAAATATCATTAGAGCTGTGGTACACCGAGCTAGAAATTGCTTGTTTTCTTTCTTCATCGTGTTAGTATGTTTGTTACTCCCTCACGGTGAAGCGGTTGTACAGATTTGGATGAACTTTGGAATGAAGACAAATGGGTCAAATGGCTCTCAGCACTATGGGACTAAACATCTGAGGTCATCAGTCCCCTAGAGCTTAGAACTACTTAAAACCTAACTAACCTAAAGACTTCACACACATCCATGCAAGAGGCAGGGCTCGAACCTGCGACCGTAGCAGCGGCGCGGTTCCAGACTGAAGCGCCTAGAACCGCTCGGTCACCGCGGCCGGCGGAATGAAGACAGTCTATAGCCTGAATTACCACATAGACTGCCTTTTATTTCGAAGAAAATCATGTTTCCGTGGGATGATCAACGTGACTACTGCTGCCGTGGTATCTGTAACGCGACTAAGGAGTCATTCATGTTCATTAAAAGAATGAATTAAGTTTACAGTTGAAATTAGTTCTTAACTGTTTTGACAATTAGAAAAGTACGTATATAAATGTAGATGGGTAGAAAGATTCCTGCAGGGTAAAATCATCACTAGACGCCATAACAATGTAACATGTGCACACGAAAAATATTCCGCAGGCGTAGAGTATTTGGGATGTGTACTGGATGGTGATACTATAGGGATTTTTATGAGAAGACGTTCACTTCTTAAAAGGGGCACCAAATCCAGAATTCTGAAGATAGAGCAATGAAATTTTGTACCCTGCTTTACATGAAACTAACGCATATGCCATTAAGTTCCTTGGATTATGAGTATTTACCTTTTTTACACGGAATTCAAAAAAATTATTTAAAAAACGTGTGTACGTTTTCTCTGAAAGTATTCAAGAGATGTCTACAAAAGTTTCTCTGTTTGATCCCTTAGCTTACAGCAAGGTTTTCTCATGAAGTTTTTTTGAATATACCGAATTGGAGATTTTAATATATTATTTTAATTATAATTCTTTAACATAAAATTCATGCAAAATTCCACGCATTTTGCCCAATATCTCAATTTAAACTCAGAGTTTCTACTCTTGAGAAAACATTAATTGGTTTTATAGAAGTAAGTGTACAAAATTCCATAATTGTAGACTTCGGAAAAGGTAAATACACTTTAAGAAAAAATATTGTTCATGAAATGAAATTTAAAATTCAACTCTAGTTTTTTATTATATTTCTCTCCAGAAGGCCAAAGATTTGTACTCGAGCTTCTCTTTGCCTTCCAGGCTTCTCTTCTGGTTTCTTGTTTTCTGCCTTCTTCTCTTTACCAGGTCTTCACCTGACGTTTCAGCTGCAGAGAGGCTCTGTAAATCAGTTTTTTTCTGAAGATTTCTTGAGCGAAATTTCCTATTTTACAGTCTATTTTCTCTGATACCTTTATCCTCCTTACGTACCCATCATTAAATGCAAGAACTGCATTGTAAATTGGAACTGTGACAGCTGGAGCAGATGAAATTCGGTAGCAGAATGCAATACAGGAGTAGCTTCTTCATAAACCAGGATAGACTGATGGAGTACGTCGAAAACGTTCAAAGGAGGGCAGCACGTTTTGTATTATCGCGAAATATGGGAGAGAGTGTCACAGAAATGATACAGGACTTTGGCTGGACATCATTAAAATGAAGGAGTTTTCCTTGCGACTGGATCTTCTCTCGAAATTCCCATCACCAGCTTTCTCCTTCGAATGCGCAAATATTTTTTTGACACCGACCTACATAGGGAGAAACGATCACCATGATACAATAAGAGAAATCAGAGCTCGTACGGAAAGATATGGGTGTTCATTCTTTCCGCGCGCTATACGAGATGGGAATAATAAAGAATTGTGAAGGTGGTTCGATGAACCCTCTGCCAGCCACTTAAATGTGATTTGCAGAGTATCGTTGTAGATGTAGATAAACGAAGCAGGTAGTTTGTTACTATTTCTAAGATACAGAAGAGAGCCACAGGTGATCTATAAAATGAAAGAATATGTATCACAGTTTTCTATATGCGTACCATGAACGTTTGCTTGAAAGTAATCCAAGAAATCGTTGTTCATGGAGTTAGTATTGAAGCGTAGCTTCCAAAAATGGGCTTGGCAGGAAGGTCATGTCACACACAATTATTTTTCAGGCACTTTGATTGTACTCCCATCATTGAAACTTTGCGAACTTATTGCCCCTGAGTTCTACTAATATATAAAATACAAACAGAAAATTAACATTTTCGGTCAATGTTAAGAACGGCGCCCCTTAAACTCTGACTTCGAATTTTTTTATGTTGATTTCGTCTGCTTCTGGTGTCTCGATAGTTCAGAAGAATTAACGTTGAAATTGAGTTGTTAGGGACAAGAATACTGTCAGATTCTCCCATCGTCTCAAAATCTGATTTTTTTTTTTTTCGATGTTGCATGGTTCGCTGGGTCGCAACTATCTCGCACCTCGGCAACACCAGGAGAAAACTTTTCTGATGGCGCAAACGCGGGGGTTGTGAGCTTTGGCAATAATATGTCTTTGTAAATAACAGTTTATGAGCGAGTAAGACCGTGGGGTGCAGCTAGCAAAATAAAATAAAAATAAACGTGGTCCGTCTACGGCGATTTTCAATGTACACTACTGGACGTTAAAATTACTTCACCACGAAAATGACGTCCTACAGACGCGAAATATAACTGTCAGGAAGAAGAAGAAGTGATATACAAATGATTAGCTTCTCAGAGCATTCACACATGTTTGGCGCCGGTGGCGACACCTGCAACGTGCTGACATGAGCAAAGTTTCGAACCGATTTCTCATACAATAACAGCTGTTGACCGGCGTTGCCTGGTGAAACGTTGTTGTGATGCCTCGTGTAAGGAGGAGAAATTAGTACCATCACGTTTCCGACTTTGATAAAGGTCAGATTGTAGCCTATCGCGATTGCGGTTAAAAGTATCGCTACATTGCTGCTCGCGTTGATCGGGATCCAATGACTGTTAGCAGAATATGGAATCGGTGTGTTCAGGAGGGTAATACGGAACGCCGTGCTGGATCCCAACGTCTTCGTATCACTAGCAGTCGAGATGACAGGGATCTTATCCGCATGGCTGTAACGGATCGTGCAGCCACGTCTCTATCCCTGAGTCAAACAGGGGGACGTTTGCAAGACAACAACCATCTACACGAACAGTTCGGCGACGTTTGCAGCGGCATGGACTATCAGCTCGGAGAACATGGTTCCGGTTACCCTTGACGCTGCATCACAGACAGGAGCGCCTGCGATGGTGTACTCAACGACGAACCTTGGTGCAAGAATGGCGAAACCTCATTTTTTTTCGGATGAATCCACTTTGAACAGTGGACGTTACATTTCAGATGTGTTACGACCCATGTCTCTACCCTTCATTTGATCCCTGCGAAACCCTATATTCCAGCCGGATAATGCACGACCGCATGTTCCAGGTCCTATACAGGCCTTTCTGGATTCAGAAAAAGTTCGACTGCTGCCCTGGGCAGCATATTCTCCAGATCTCTCACCAATTGAAAACGTATGGTCGATGGTGGCCGAGCAACTGGCTCGTCACAATACGCCAGTCACTACTTTTTATGAACTGTGGCATCGTGTTGGAGCTACCGATACTATTTATTTCAACTCAAGCCACATGTGGTCTACACCTATAATAGTAATTTCGAAGGATTGGAGATCGTCTCTCAGGAAGGCGTCAAGTGAATTTTTATCTGCTATTTTGAATAGATATATTTCTCGATTATTTTTGGAGGATTAGGGGATTAAAATACTCAATTTCGCTGTGACAATCCGGTGGCCACTAATCCGTGTATAGCTTTTGATGGTCGTTATTGACTCAGGATTATTTGTTACTAAGAAGTGACGTGCCTTTACTATAGACTACGGGCCATTAAAATTGCTACAGCAAGAAGAACTGCACATGATAAACGGGTATTCATTGGACAAATATATTATTCTAGAACTGACATTAGATTACATTTGCACGCAATTTGGGTGCATAGATCCTGAGAAATCAGTACCCACAACAACCACCTCTGGCCTTAATAACGGCCTTGATACGCCTGGGCATTTAGTGGGCGTGTACAGCCATAGCTGCCCATGCAGCTTCAACACGATACCCTAGTTCATCAAGAGTAGTGACTGGTGTATTGTGACGAGCCAGTTGCTCGGCCACCATTGATCAGACTTTTTCAGTTGGTGAGAGGTCTGGAGAATGTGCTGGCCAGAGAACCAGTCGAACGTTTTCTATGTCCAGAAAGGCCCGTACAGGACCTGCAACGTGCGGTCGTGCTTTGTCCTGCTGAAATGTAGGGTTTCGCAGGGATCGAATGAAGGCTAGAGCCACGGGTCGTAACACATCTGAAATGTAACGTCCACTGTTCAAGGTGCCGTCAGTGCGAACAAGAGGTGACCGAGACGTGTAAGAAATGGCACTCCATGCCATCACGCCTGGTGATACGCCAGTATGGCGATGACGAATACAGGTTTCCAATGTGCGTTCACCACGATGTCGCCAATCACGGATGCGACCATCACGATGCTGTAAACAGATCCTGGATTGGTCGGAAAAAATGACGTTTTGTCATTCGTGCACCCAGGTTCGTCGTTGAGTACACCATCGCAGGCGCTCCTGTCTGTGATGCAGCGTCAAGGGTAACCGGAACCATGTTCTCCGAGCTGATAGTCCATGGTGCTGCAAACGTCGTCGAACTGTTCGTGCAGGTGGTTGTTGTCTTGCAAACGTCCCCATCTGTTGACTCAGAGATCGAGACGTGGCTGCACGATCCGTTACAACCATGCGGATAAGATGCCTATCATCTCGACTGCTAGTGATACGAGGCCGTTGGTATCCAGCACGGCGTTCCGTATTACCCTCCTGAGCCCCCCCGATTCCATATTCTGCTAACAGTCATTGGATCTCGAGCAACGGGTGCACCAATGTCGCGATACGATAAACCGCAATCGCGATAGCCTACAATCCGACCTTCATCAATGTCGGAAACGTGATGGTACTCCATATCAGCGACCTCAGTAGTCATTAGACATCGTGAGAGAGCTCAATGGTGCCCTCGGCGGAAGTCACGGACTTCGAACGTGGCCAGGTGATTGGGTGTCACTTGTGTCATACGTCTGCACGCGAGATTTCCATTCTCCTAAACATCCTTAGGTCCACTGTTTCCGATGTGACAGTGAAGCGGAAACGTGAAGGGACACTTACAGCACAAAATCGTACATGTCGAACTCCTCTGTTGACTGACAGACACTGCTGACAGTTAAAGAGGGTCGTAATGCTTTAATAGGCAGACATCTATCCAGACCATCAAAATGGAATTCCCAGCTGCATCAGAATCCACTGCAAGTATTATGAAAGTTAGGCGGGAGGTGAGAAAACTTGGATTTCGTGGTCGAGCGGCTGCTCATAAGCCACACATCACGTCGGTAAATGGCAAACGACGCCTCGCTTAGTGTAACGAGCGTAAACATTGGACGATTGAACAGTGGAAATCCTTTGTGTGTAGTGACGACTCACGGTGCACAATGTGGCGATCGGATGGCAGGGAGTAGGCAAGGCCAATGCCCGGTGAACGTCATCTGCCAGCGTGTGTAATGCCAACAGTATAATCCGGAGGCGGTGGTGTTATGTTGTGGTCGTGTTTCTCATGGAGGGTGTAAGTAGACAGTTTAGGTTTTTATGTTGGTAACGCCACGTAGTGTTCTGTATGAAAATCGCTGACTGCGCTGTGTGCTTACTGTGACTGGTTGGACTCATTGTTGGAATATTTGCTAGTGTAGGGTTTCTTTCATTAAATACACATTTTTAAAGTTGTGGTATTCTTTTTGAATCACCCTGTATATATATACAGGGTGATACAACTTTAAAAATGTGTATTTAATGAAAGAAACATAATATAACCTTCTGTTATACATCGTTACGAAGAGTATTTAAAAAGCTTTTTTTCACTCAAAAACAAGTTCAGAGATGTTCAATATGGCCCCCTCCAGACACTCGAGCAATATCAACCCGATACTCCAACTCGTTCCACACTCTCTGTAGCATATCAGGCGTAACAGTTTGGATAGCTGCTGTTATTTCTCGTTTCAAATCATCAATGGTGGCTGGGAGAGGTGGCCGAAACACCATATCCTTAACATACCCCCATAAGAAAAAATCGCAGGGGGTAAGATCAGGGCTTCTTGGAGGCGAGTGATGAAGTGCTCTGTCACGGGCTGCCTGGCGGCCGATCCATCGCCTCGGGTAGTTGACGTTCAGGTAGTTATGGACAGATAAGTGCCAATGTGGTGGCGCTCCATCTTGCTGAAATAGGAATGGTTGTGCTTCTTGTTCGAGCTGAGGGAACAGCCAATTCTCTAACATTTCCAGATACTGTAGTCCAGTTACAGTAGCACCATCGAAGAAAAAGGGACCAAAAACTTTATTGGCTGAAATGGCACAGAAAACGTTCACCTTAGGCGAGTCACGTTCATACTGAGTTGTTTCCCGCGGATTCTCAGTGCCCCATATACAGACATTGTGACGGTTGACTTTCCTGTTAGTGTGGAAAGTTGCTTCATCACTAAACACAATCTTTGAAACGAAAGATTCATCTGTTTCCATTTGTGCAAGGATAAAATCACAGAAATCGATTCTTTTAATCTTATCAGCTGCAGACAGTGCTTGGACCAATTTCAGACGATAAGGTTTCATAACTAACCTTTTTCGTAGGACTCTCCATACAGTTGATTGTGGAAATTGCAGCTCTCTGCTAGCTCTGCGAGTCGATTTTCCTGGGCTGCGAACAAATGCTTGCTGGATGCGTGCTACATTTTCATCACTCGTTCTCGGCCGTCCAGAACTTTTCCCACCTATCAAGAGGCTTAACACCATACTTCGTTCGAAATGCACGCTGAACAACTGCCGTCAATTCACTTCTGCCGTACTCAATAACACAAAAAGCTTTCTGTTGAGCGGTCGCCATCTTAGCATCAACTGACGCTGGCGCCTAGTCAACAGCGCCTCAAACGAACAAATGTACAACTAAGTGAAACTTTATAGCTCCCTTATTTCGCCGACTGATAGTGCTTAGCTCTGCCTTTTGTCATTGCAGAGTTTTAAATTCGTAAAGTTGTGGTATTCTTTTTGAATCACACTATATATATATATATATACACTATATATATATATATATATATACGTACGTAAAGAATGACAGTGCTGGGAAAACTATTACGTGATTTGATTTTCAGACAACTGAGCAAAACTGACCGTACTCAGACAGTTCCCTCTTAACGTATTGTGATCATCATTAAACTGACACACACAATATTTTTAGTGCAACGCAACCTAACTTTCAATAATCCCTACAAAAGAATGCCCCCTGACTAAGAATAACCTATACCTTTCATGAATGGCTTACCTCACAAAAATCTTCGTTACTCAAATTACTGCAATACAGCGAGCGTCAGTGCTGGCAGCTAAATAAAAAACTACTGAAGGCACTAATTACTGATAGGCATAGTCAGCAAATGAAAGATTTTGATAGAGAACGAACAATGTATTTACCTTAATAATATTCAAAACTCATATATATATATATATATATATATATATATATATATATATATATATATATATGAGTTTTGAATATTATTAAGGTAAATACATTGTTCGTTCTCTATCAAAATCTTTCATTTGCTGACTATGCCTATCAGTAATTAGTGCCTTCAGTAGTTTTTTATTTAGCTGCCAGCACTGACGCTCGCTGTATTGCAGTAATTTGAGTAACGAAGATTTTTGTGAGGTAAGCCATTCATGAAAGGTATAGGTTATTCTTAGTCAGGGGGCATTCTTTTGTAGGGATTATTGAAAGTTAGGTTGCGTTGCACTAAAAATATTGTGTGTGTCAGTTTAATGATGATCACAATACGTTAAGAGGGAACTGTCTGAGTACGGTCAGTTTTGCTCAGTTGTCTGAAAATCAAATCACGTAATAGTTTTCCCAGCACTGTCATTCTTTACGTACAAAGGGGAAGTTTCAAGAGGACTTGCAGCCCTTGTTGTTTTGCGTTGCACCATCACAGCACAGGCCTACATTGATGTTTTGAGCACTTTCTTGCTTCCCACAGAAAAATTCGGGGATGGCGATTGCATCTTTGAACACGATCGAGCACCTTTTCATAATGCACGGCGTGTGGTGAAGTGGTTACACGACAACAACATCCCTGTAATGGACTGGCCTGCACAGAGTTCTTACCTTAAATCCTACAGTAAACCTTTGGGAAGTTATGGAATGCCGTCTACGTGCCAGGGTTCACCAACCGACATCGATACCTCTCCACAGGGCAGCACACCGTGAAGAACGGGCTATCATTCCCCGAGAAACCTTCCAGCACCTGATTGAAAGTATGCCTGCGAGAGTGGAAACTGTCATCAAGGCTAAGGGTGGTCCAACACCATACTGAATTCCAGCATTACCGATGGAGGGCGCCACGAAGTTTTAAGTCACTTTCAGCGAGGTGTCCGGATACTTTTGATTACATGGTGCAGCTGTTCACTTCATAGTAGCAAAATATGGGAGATAAATTAATCCGGTTTTAATTTTGGAAGTATGGATATCTTACAGGAATCGTAAGATGCAGTTTCTGAGCCATTGTATGTTACCTACTTAATCTTCTCAATGGAGAAAAGTCTTCCGAAGTAAGAATGATTTCAGGTGTGCCGCAGGGGAGTGGCGTAGGACCGTTTCTGTTCACACTATATATAAATGACCTTGTGGATAACATCGGAAGTTCACTGAGGCTTTTTGCGGATGATACTGTAGTATATCGACAGGTTGTAAGAATGGAAAAATGTATTGAAATGCAGGCGGACCTGCAACGAATTGACGTATGACGCAGCGAATTGCAATTGAATCTCGATGTAGACAAGTGTAATGTGCTGCGAATACATAGAAAGAAAGATCCTTTATCATTTAGCTACATTATAGTAGGTCAGTAACTGAAAGCAGTTAATTCCATAAATTATCGGGGAGTACGCATTAGGAGTGATTTAAAATGGAATGATCGTATAAAATTAATCGTCGGTAAAGCAGATGCCAGACAGATTCATTGGAAGAATCTTAAAGGAATGCACTCCGAAAACAAAGGAAGTAGTTTACAGTACACTTGTCCGCCCACTGCTTGAATACTGCTCAGCAGTGTGGGATCCGTACCAGACAGGGTTGATAGAAGAGAGAGAGAAGATCCAACGGAAAGCAGCGCGCTTCGTTACAGGATCATTCAGTAATAGCGAAAGTGTTACGGAGATGATGGATAAACTCCAGTGGAAGACTCTGCAGGAGAGACGCTCAGTAGCTCGGTACGGGCTTTTGTTAAAGTTTCGAGAACATACCTTCACCGAGGAGTCAAGCAGTATATTGATCCCTCCTTCGTATATCTCGCGAAGACACCATGAGGATAAAATCAGAGAGATTAGAGCCCACACAGAAGCGTACCGACAATCCTTCTTTCCACGAACAATACGAGATTGGAATAGAAGGGAGAAATGATAGAAGGAGTCAGGGTACTCTCCACCACACACCGTCAGGTGGCTTGCGGAGTGTAGATGTAGATGTCATGATCACTGGATTATCTTGTGTATAAGAAACAATGTAATTCACTTGATATTAATTTAGGATTAAGACTAAAGGGTTTGTTGGTAGGTGTCGCGATCGACTTTGCATCGATGATCGATGATCTTTCATGAAATTATGCGATCCATGCGTTTCGAAGGCAGTGTGACATACCTTTTGCATTTCTTTTATGTTTTCGTCTTCTTTAACGGCAAAGAGAAAAGTTGAAATGGTAGCCCATCATAGAACCTATGCCTATCGTCAGGTATTTTTGATTTTCAGTTGTTAAAAAAGAGAAGAGATTTTCTTGTACCAGTATGAGAAAGGGAGGATTCGCGCTCAGCTAGTGAAAGAGTGTGAAGCACGCCATTTTAATCGAGTAATTGTGGACCGCCATTTTGGGGTCTCTATGAATAAGTGAGGAGTTTGTATTTCATTTGTGCACCGTTTAGAAAAATACAGTATTGTTTTATTAACAGAAAGGTAGTGTGAGTTTATTTCAAATAGTATGATAATTACAACTGAAGACCACCTGTGTACTTTGGAAAATTACGAAGATCCGATAAGCTCGATGGGAACACGGTCAAGACTTCAAAGGTGAACACGGCGACCAAACGTAGCATTATAAAGAAGTTTTTGTTGTTGTTGTTGTTGTTGTTGTTGTTGTGGTCTTCAGTCCTGAGACTGGTTTGATGCAGCTCTCCATGCTACCCTATCCTGTGCAAGTTTCTTCATCTCGCAGTACCTTCTGCAACCTACATCCTTCTGAATCTGCTTAATGTAGGATAAGCAAAAATCGACAGCGGAGAAAGAAATTACTTCGCCCTGCAAAATAATATGAACTAATACGAACTTCATAATCAAAATATCCACGGGTGTACTGCCGGTCTATAGTGTCCAACGGGCACAATATTTCGGCGATCAAACATGTCGCCATCATCAGGTGAACTGACGGACTGAGCTCCTGTGAACGTGCCGGCACGGAGATCCGTACGCTATGGCTGCTCAGGGGGAACTGGGTTCGGTCGCGGCGGCGGCCGATTTAAATACCCTCCGCCCGCGGCGCGCTCCCTGCGCCGTCCGCGCCCCGCGCCACGGTAGCGCGGTGGAACAGATTGCGGCGGCGCCTGTGATGACGTCGGTGTGATGGCTCTGTCCGCCGTGGTCGTCAAAACTATGCGTTTGCTCGATTTACTCTTGATTAACCCAATCGCTGGTTCCCAAGCCTTGCTAAGATTATAGCCACAGTCACGGTTTATGAGGTCGTCATTGGTGCGAATTTCGATAGCCTCTCTAACAACGCTGTCCCAGTATCTCGACGTCTGTACCAGAATCCTCGTGCGGTCATACTCCATAGCGTGATTTTCCGACAAACAATGTTCAGCGACCGCCGACTTGCTCGGATACATCAGTCGAGTGTGCCTCTGGTGTTCACGGCATCGATCCTCGACGGTACGCATCGTCTGACCAATATACGACTTGCCACATTGACACGGAATCTGGTACACGCCTGCCTTCCTCAAACCGAGGTCATCTTTGGCGCTCCCCACCAGTGCACGAGTTTTATTCGGAGGACAAAACACAGTTCCGACCCGGTGTTTCTTCAGAATGCGGGCGATTTTCCCCGAGAGTGCGCCTGTGTATGGAATAAATGCAGTGCCTACCTCCTCCCTCGTGACTTCATCCATCTCAACAGGTTGTGCTGCAGTGGTTGGGCGGAGAGCACGTTGGATCTGCCATTCTTTCGAAACACAGTTCTCAGATGTTCCAATTCCTGGGGTAGACTCACTGTGTCAGAGATAGCGCGCGCCCTATGTACTAGAGTTTTAAGTACCCCATTCCTCTGTGAAGGGTGGTGGCAGCTGTCTGCGTGCAAATACAGATCAGTGTCTGTTGTCTTTCGATACACCCCTTGACCTAGGGTGCCGTCAGCCCTTCTCCTGACCAAGACGTCAAGGAAAGGTAATTTACCCTCCGTTTCAGTCTCCATAGTGAATTTAATGTTGGGGTGTATGGAGTTTAGATGTGTAAGGAAGTCAAGGAGTTTGTCCATACCATGTGGCCAGATGACGAACGTGTCGTCCACGTAACGGAAAAAGCAAGTAGGTTTCCATTCGGATGACGACAGGGCTTCCTCCTCAAAGTTCTCCATGTACAAATTCGCTACCACCGGTGACAGTGAGCTACCCATGGCGACTCCCTCCGTTTGTTCGTAGTATTCTCCATTAAAAAGAAAATACGTGGAAGTCAAGACATGCCTAAAAAGTTCAGTGGTATTCTCGTCAAACCTCTGACCAATCAACTCTAGCGACTCTCGGAGGGGTACCCTCGTAAACAAGGAAACGACGTCAAAACTCACCATGATATCTGACTCATCCAACCTGAAGCTATCATGGCGTTTAACAAAATCCACGGAATTACGGATGTGATGAGGGCATTTACCCACATAAGGACTTAATATTCCCGTCAGGTATTTGGCCAACAAATATGTAGGTGCCCTGATGTTGCTGACAATGGGGCGTAATGGTACCCCCTCTTTGTGAACCTTCGGGAGTCCATATAGTCTAAGCGGTACCGGACCTTGGGGTAACAATTTCTTAGCGTCACCCTCCGGTAAATCTGCGTCCTTGAGAAGAACCCTCGTCTTGTTCTCCACCTTCTTTGTAGGGTCAACGCTGATCTTCCGGTAGTAATCGTCATTTAGCAGGCTCTGCATCTTATCAGTGTAGTCCTTACGGGAGACAACAACTGTAGCATTGCCTTTGTCAGCCGGTAAGACAACAATTTCAGAGCGTTCCCTCAGATCACGAATGGCCGCCCTCTCTTTACTGCTGATATTTGACTTCATCGGCTTGGATTTCGTCAACGCACGACAAGTTTCACGACGTATTTCCTCGGCTGATTCTGGCGGAAGTCGAGCTGCAACCTGTTCAACAGCACTAACAATTTCTGCGACCGGAGTGAACTTGGGGGTGGGAGCGAAGTTGAGACCTTTCTGCAAAACTGAGACCGCATCATCACTCAACACCATGCCACTCAAATTGATGACAGTCTTGCACCGAACCTGCAGAGATGGTTTGTCAAGGAGACGTGAGAACTTAGCTGCTTGACGTCCCGTGGCCTTCTTATGGGCGGAATCAGCTGACACCCAGGTGACACCATAAATCCAATCCCAGGAAAAAGAAGTGAACTTAGTAGCCAGTTGCAAATGTAATTTGAGTAATTCCTATGAGATAAACTCAAGGCTCCGGCGGGTGAATTGCACTCTCTCACGTATCAATGCGAGGCTGGCTCGTTTCTTGATTCTCCTAGCTGCTGCAGAATCGATGTGATGGATAACCTTAGCAAAAATTTTGGAACAACATTCTCGGAACGACATCTCTTTAGAAAGGCAAGAGTATTTAGCAAACGACATCTACGGTGGCGCAACTTTTCAAATTTCTTCATGCTGCGATACATCTCCTCCCCGTAAAGGTGTATGATGTGATTCTTGAGTTTCTCCCCCTGAGCAGCCACAGCGTACGGATCTCCGTGCCGGCACGTTCACAGGAGCTCAGTCCGTCATTTCACCTGATGATGGCGACATGTTTGATCGCCGAAATATTGTGCCCGTTGGACACTATAGACCGGCAGTACATCCGTGGACATTTTGATTATCAAATACGCCGGGAGAAACTCAAGAATCACATAATACGAACTTATTTCCAGGCATAGCTCAGCTTATTGTGCTTGTTATTCATGACAAAAAATTAATCTCATTAATTCAATACATTTTAAAAAGCCACGCATTTCAACATTTTATTATCATATATTTCATTATTTTACTATAGCAGGAAATTCCAACATGTGTTAATATCCTAAGTATCCTCTGCCGTGCACTTCGCAGTTGTGTGAAAGGTTTGGTCGTAGATATAGATACTCGGCTGCTGTTTGGCCGATCATTTTAAAAGCGAGCAGCACGTATTCAGTTTCCCTCGATTCACGCGAAAGGGGATGGAGGTGGAAGCAATGCTCCTGCCTGAGCGTCAAGGTATCCGGCCATGCGCACACAGACTTTCACGGCATCGCCTTACGGCTGGGCGAAGCTTTCAGCCGGCGAGCACCTCTGATGCCGGGATCACGTGTCTGCCGATACGATCCCGGGTCGCACATCTCCTTGAGTGAAGACGCAGCGACGCCACAGCTATTAAATAACCGCCTTCATCTCGTCTCAGGTCGGGTATCAGATCTACGGCCGTGTATAGAAGGAGGCGAGAAATCTTCAGACATAAAATGTGCTTTGGGTGTACCTCACAGGAATGTTGTCGACCATAACTTTTGACAAAATACGGTGTGTTAACTAACGTATGGAAGATCTCCGGTGAATGGATAGAGGACTTAGAAGAAGAAAAGAAATTCAGATATACATATGGTCAATTTTTTATTTATTTTCCTACTTACAGGCACTTTTTCGTTGTTACATACACCACTGGCCATTAAAATTGCTACACCAAGAAGAAATGCAGATGATAACCGGGTAATCAGTGGACAAATATATTATACTAGAACTGACACGTGATTACATTTTCACGCAATTTGGGTGCATAATTCCTGAGAAATCAGTACCCAGAACATCTGGCCGTAATATCGGCCTTGATACGACTGGACATTGAGTCAAACAGAGATTGGATGGCATGTACAGGTTCAGGTGCACATGCAGCTTCAACACGATACCAGAGTTCATTAAGAGTAGTGGCTGGCGTATTGTGACGAGCCACCATTGACCATACGTTTTCAATTGAGAATGTGCTGGCCAGGGCAGCAGTCGAATATTTTCTGTATCCAGAAAGGCCAGTACAGGACTTGCAACATGCGGTTGTGCATTATCCTGCTGAAATGTAGGGTTTCGCAGGGATCCAATAAAGGGTGGAGCCACGGGTCGTAACACATTTGAAATGTAACGTCCACTGATCAAAGTGCCGTCAGTGCGAACAAGAGGTGACCGATACGTGTAACCAATGGCACCCCATACCATCACGCCGGGTGATACGCCAGTATGGCGACGGTGAATACACGTTTCCAATGTGCGTTCACCGCGATGTCGCCAAACACGGATGGGACCATCATGATGCTGTAAACAGAACCTTGATTTATCCGAAAAAATGACGTTTCGTCATTCGCGCACGCAGGTTCGTCGTTGAGTACACCTCCGCAGGCGCTCCTGTCTGTGATGCAGAATCAAGGGTAAACGCAGCCACGGTCTCCGAGCTGATAGTCTATGCTGCTGCATGCGTCGTCGAACTGTTCGTGCAGATGGTTGTTGTCTTCAAACGTCCCCATCTGCTGACTCAAGGATCGATACATGGCTGCACGGTCCGTTACAGCCGTGCGGATAAGATGCCTGTCATCTCTCGTGCTAGTGATACGAGGCCGTTGGGATCCAGCACGGCGTTCCGTATTACCCTCCTGAACCCACCGATTCCATATTCTGCTAACAGTCATTGGATCTTGGCCAACGCGATCACCAATGTCGCGATACGATAAACCTCAATCGCGATAGGCCACAATCCGACCTTTATCAAAGTCGGAAACGTGATAGTATGCATTTCCCCTCCTTACACGAGGCATCACAACAACGTTTCACCAGGCAACGCCGGTCAACTGCTATTTGCCTATGAGAAATCGGTTGGAAACTTTCCTCATGTCAGCACGTTGTCGGTGTCGCCACCGGCGCCAACCTTGTGGAAATACTCTGTATAGCTAAACATTTGCACATCACAGCATCTTCTTCCTGTCGGTTAATTTTCGCGTCTGTAGCACGTCATCTTCGTGGTGTAGCAATTTTAATGGCTAGTAGTGTATTTAGTTCATTTCTGCCTTTTTGCTTTCGAATTTACAGCTTGGTTCCATAGGTATGTTTCTTTCCGAATCTTTTCTCCCAATGACTAAATGAATAGCTCAAAATGTTTACCATTATGTCGAAGAGAATCTGCTGAACGTCGCATCACGGCTTAATTGCTCTCACACTACGAGTGTCTACTTTATCTGCTGAAATCCTTGTTGATCACTCTGGCGAAGAATGTCAACAGGTCTTAAATACACAATGTCTCTAATGTCACCAGAAGTAAAAATCAATGTATTGAGCTCAGGATATCGTGCAGGCCAAGTTTTTCTGCCCCATGACATATCCTTTTTATGTGGGAAACACAGACTAAACTTGGTCTTGCTTGCGCAGCACGGTGAGATGGTGTCCCATAGTGTATGAAGGACATGTTCTGACTTATGGGTGGTGGGACGTCTTCCAGCAGCTGTGTAACATGCTTCCACTACACACTGTGTTCATTTATTAGCACCGTGGCAACCCAGGTAAAGATAAGAGTGCTTTGATTTGCCACTTACCGATACAAGCATCGTGCGAAAAGAAATTTTTTAAATGCAAAACTTTTTAATAAACACGTTTCTCACACGCCCTAGAAAGCCTAAAGTAATTCCTCTTAGCTCCTTGCAAACTGATAAGGTAAACAGACATTCGTGAAAATTTGTGCTTGTGCATTTGTAATTGCTATGTTAATAGTTGGGAAATTCAAAACGAAATACGGAGGGGCCCATGCAATAGATATCTGACACATGAGCAGTTCATCTAAGGCGCTACCAACTGTATTGCATAGCAGATGATAACGACCATTATAAGATTTTTCTCTTACGGATGTCTACTCCCTATACTCCTTCCTATCATTTACTGCATTCTCACCACAGTTTTCGTCTCAAATATGACAAGTATTGTCACAGCAGTTAAAAATTCATAAGCTTTTCAGGAGTATCTGTATGGGATTAGGAATCTGTATGATATTTTTCTTTGACCGGAGCAGCTACTATTCCGTCGAGTAGCTTCCCAAATTGCATTATGAGGCTGAGTGCACCCCGAAAAATGACAACAACACGTGGCTGCCCGAACGGTCACCCATGGAAGTAGCAGCCACGCCCGACAGGGCTTAACTTCAGTGATCAGCCGGGAACCGATGTACCCACTGCTGCAAAGCCGTTGCCCCACCTTTGTAAGCAGCTGCACTTTAAATATAATCACACAGTAATATAATCACAGTAGAGTCATCTAGAAAATGATGTGTTCATTCTGCTGCGCTATATCCAGTCACACATCCTTGGTTATGTTGAATCACGACTTATATTGTACGTGAACGATACACATCGACAAGCGAGAACATTATGACCATAGCTCACAGCAAGATTAAATGGTGGCTGGTGACGTATCGGGCACGTGACGTGGTAAGGATGGTACGTAACAGGGGCAGGAACGAATGGGACTCATTCTAGCGATGATACAGGCCGCAAATGGGGAAATCCACTCACATGAAAGACTTCGACAAAGGGCAAACTGCGGACGAGCATTTCGTAAACGGCAAAGCTGGTCGACTCTTAGAGTACTATGGAATGTGGTTGAAGAACGGTGAGACCACGAGTAGGTGACAAGCTATTGGACGTCAGCACCTTATCACAGAAGATGCAGGTCGGCCATCTCTGGGATATCTGACGGCAGAGTGCGGTGCTGGTGTACATAGAAGTGTTGCGGTACGCACTATTCAGCGCTCATTACCGTACACAGGGCTCCCCGGCAGCCGACCCACGTGTTCCCAAATTTAGCCGACTATATTTGTGATTGCAGTGGGCACAAGACCATCAAGACTGGAATGTGGATCAGTGGGAACGTGTCGCCTGGTCGCATGAGTCACGTTTCTTGCTACTCCATGTCGATGGTCTTCACCTGGCTGCTCGAAACTTGTACCGTGCACTGTTGCTGGGACAGTATTAAGCTACGGGGGCATTCATCTGAGCTCAAAAAGAACTTGATATACTATGACAGTTGTGGACTGGGCGAATATGATTGTGGACCATGTGCATGTTCCCTGATTGGGGAGGAGAAGTGCCAGAAAGATAATTGTCCGCGTACAAAGGTCACAATCATGTTTTAGTGATGCCAACAAAATCATGCTGAACTCACGTTGTAACGTCAGCCACGGACTTTACCTGGTCTGAACCAGGTGGGAGGCATGTGCGACCCTATCGGGCGCCAGCTTTGCGTCCACCAACTACCGCTACGTGAATCGCTTGACCCATGCGCCGAACTCTTTTGCCACAAACCCCCCGCAAACTTACAGAGGACTTGTCGAATCCACGCGATGCAGAATCTGTGTTGTATTGGGTTCCAAACGAGGATCAACAGTTAAACAGGCGGTGATAATCTCTTCTTCCAGCTGCGACACTATCGCGAATATAAACAATGATCCAGGTACTGTCAAACGTTCTGTTTTTTTTTTTTTTATTCCAGTCTTTGATCACCTTATAAATTCCTTTGATGATGACCGGTTTCAGTCAGCAATGACTATCTTCAGGTCTATATATATATATATATATATATATATATATATATATATATATATATATATATATATATATATATATATATATCTACTAGGCAGTCTATCTTTGAAGACAATACAGCATTCCATGTCACGATATACTCTCACACAACCTGGGAGATGTACAGATAAAATAAGGTAAAGCATACCTGTTCTACGCCATGTCCTAATGTGATAAAGCCATAGTGGCATCGTCGAAACATATAAATACACTCAGCAACGCATCGTCAGATAGAACTAAAGCATGGTGTAAACTAGGCCACATCTTCCACACAGTCATTTTGCAACAGGCATTACTGTACAAAACCTACAGAAATGCTGTAGCTACCAGAAATACATTTGCTACATGCTGCTGGCGGCTTAAATGTATTCCTCATTTACGTAACATTCGTAATCTGATACAAACACATTAGGTAAAATACTTGTAGCAGACTTTTAAACTTTGATAACTATTACATTTTTTTCTTTATTGAGTTTCGATTGTCCATTATAATTATCCGGGCTGTTATGCCGCGGTCGGTTGATGAATTCTGTGTTAATTCCCAAAGTTTCGTCCCCGTCTGCGAAGGACATCTTCAAGGGCGTCTGTAGCTCGATGGAAGGTCCAACACACCCACTGGCTCTCCTTTTGCTGTCTTCTATTGCCACGAAGACGAGTGACTGGAGAGAAGCCCTCGACCGGCTTAGCGATTTTGTAGGACAGGAATTTTGTCAGGTCGTTGGCAAGATATAACGGAGGAAATTATTTTATACTCCGCGCAACGATATTTTATATAAACGTATGAGTTTCTACTAAATTTGGCCTGTCGACATTTCTGCGCTTTTGTTCAAGCTAGATCATTCTCTTTTTTAAACCACGACGCGTCATCGATATCCTTAATCCGCTTATTCGGAACATACGTCACCAGACTGAGATTTACTATTAGTTTTACTTTCCCCATAATTGCCCATAATTGCTGTAAGTCCGTCATATTGGAACATTTCATCTCACAGTCAACAGTATATAGTTGATAGCTTCTAAACAGCGTCAACTTGGTACACTGGTGTCAAAATTGAGTCAGTTCAATTCATCTTTTGGTTATGCTGTTCCTGCATTTGCAGTTTTGTTGATAAAATTACTGGGTATAATTTCAACTGTTAAGCTAAATACCCTGTTGTTCACGTAGACCCAAATATGTTTCAGCACCTTTGTGTCATCGTCAGTCGGTTTCCTTTATTAAAAAATGTAAAATGTGGACTTTTCAAGTGGTTTGTTGTCATCAATACCTTGATATTCTGCAGTTGTATATGCTGTTGTGCTACCCATAACACCGACCTCAATTTGCAGTAGGATTTTGGAGCATATACTGTATTCGAACATTATGAATCACCTTGAAGAAAATGACTTATTGATACATAAGCAACACGGATTCAGAAAAAAACCGTTCTTGTGCAACACAGCGAGCTCTTTATGCCCATGAAGTAATGAGTGCTGTCGACAAGGGATCTCAGATCGATGCCATATTCCTAGATTTCCAGAACGCTTTTGATACTGTTCCTCACAAGCGTGCATATGGAGTATCGTCTCAGTTGCCTTACTGGATTCGTGATTTCCTCTCAGAGGTCACAGTTCTTAGTGATAGACAGTAAATCATCGAGTAGAACAGAAGTGATATCGGGCGTTCCGGAAGGTAGTGTCATAGGCCCTCTTCTGATCCTGATTTATATAAATGATATAGGTGTTTGCAGATGACGCTGTGATTTACCGTCTAGTAAAATCATCACACGATGAATTCCAATTACAAAATGATATAGAGAGAATTTCTGTACGGTGCGATATGTGGCAATTAGTACTAAACAAAGAAAAGTGCGAGATCATCCACATGGCTACTAAAAGAAATCCGATACATTTTGGGTATACGGTAAAACGCACAACTCTAAGGGCTGTCAATTCGACTAATAATCTAGGAATTACAGTTACGAGCAACTTAAATTGGAAAGACCACATAGATAATATTGTGGGGAAGGCGAAACATAGACTGCGGTTTGTTGGTACAACGGTTAGAAGATGCGACAAACCCATTAAACAGACAGCCTACATTACACTTGTCCCTCCTCTGCTGGAATATTGCTGAGCGGTATGGGGTCCTTACCAGGTAGGATTGACGTAGGACACCGATAAAGTGCAAAGAAGGGCAGCTCGTTTCGTGTCATCGAGCAGTAGGGGTGAGAGTGTCACTGATATGATACGCGAGCTAGGGTGGCAGTCACTGAAACAAAAACGGTTTTCTTTGCGGCGAGATCTATTTACGAAATTTCAATCACCAACTCTCTCTTCCGAATGCGTGAATATTTTGTTGACACCCACCTACGTAGGGAGAAATGATCATCATAATAAAATAAGAGAAATTAGAGCTCGAACGGAAAGATTTAGTTGTTCCTTTCTCCCACGCGCCATTCGATAGTGGAATGGTAGATTAGTAGTATGACAATGGTTCGATGAACCCTCTGCCAGACACTTAAGTGTGAATTGCAGAGTAACCATGTAGATGCACATGTACTTGTGCAAGTCAACTACGATTCATCAGCCATTTGTGCAAGCTGCGTGCCACACCCACGAATTTAACATACAAAACATCAAACAACCTATTCTATACTCAGAGCCCAATGCAGTCGTACACCTGTTAAGTTGATATTTATTCACACTGCTATGTACTAATGCAGCTGAATTTCATTATCAACGAAACAAGAATTTCATTAAATTTATATAATAAAAAGTGGCTAAGCTAACTATCAAGATTAAAAAAGACAATATATTTCTCGAAATGGCATTTGTATGACATTCGAAACACATTCACAGTGACACTGAAAATTTTTTATTGGGATTGCCTCGTCACAATGATGCGTGAGAAAAGTTATTTTCATATAACAGTTTATTTGGTCTCAATGACTAAGATTTAAATAGAGGTTCTACTGATTCACCATTACTTCCGTCAAAAACGCATACAGCAATATGCTAAGCATTTGTAGGTTTCTCTGGATCACCAACAAGATAATATTCAAATGAGTGCAAATTGCATCTGTGGAGTCGGCATCTCAGTGCTCCAGATTGACATGCAAACCATATTCTGAAGTTTAGCAAACTGACAAAATTCACATACAGATCCCAGTATGATAAATAAATAACGATAAAACGCAGTCACCCGTTGCGAAAGAGGCTCGCAAATTGCGAGTTATGCGATGCAAAGACAAATGCAAACGCTAAGCGTGACACTTACTCGAAAAATCGTGACACGTTCTGTAAAACCTATGGAGGTGCGCCAGACCGTGGCCATGTACCAAACAGTAGCTCTCCATTGAGCGAGACACGCGCAGCCACTTCGCGTTCCCTAGAAGCAAACACCTGCCCAATCCAAGCGAACCCTGTCTAGGCTTTGTCCCTCACACTTCTCAGAATTACGGAGGGGACGAAATTCCAAGGTTTTCCATAGTGACAACTGAAAATCTCCATCTGTCTTCCTGTGTACACGGAAAGCCAGCACAATTTTCTCAGCCAACATTTGGTGTATTCTCTGTCAACAAACTGAAGTTAGCAGAATGCCGGCCCTCTCTTCGTGACTGGAGGAAAGCGGTAAGGGCGCATAAAAGCAGCTCGTTTCACAAGCTGTTAATCTGAATCTAGTGGTGGCCGTGGTTTCCTGCTTCCGTCTTCTGCAGGAAATGGCTCTGAGCACTATGGGACTCAACACCTGAGGTCATCAGTCACCTAGAACTACATAAACATAACTAACCTAAGGACAACACACACATCCATGCCCGAGGCAGGATTGGAACCTGCGACCGTAGCAGTAGCGCGGTTCCGGACTGAAGCACCTAGAACCGCTCGGTCACACCGGCTGGCGTCTTCTGCACCACCTATTGGCTTTATTCATCTCACTCAGAACCTCTTGTGGCTAGCAAGTGTTTGAAAGGCACTTTCGTGTGCCTTAAGAGACACTCAAAGCGGATCACCCGCGTGACTGCTGCCCGTGAGAACATCTGTTGAGAAACCTCACGGAATTTCACTATCGTCAACCCACTGCCGAAGATTTGCAGGTGCCACGCCCCACAAGCTTCCACAAAGTGAGAAAAATACGAGCTAATGTGTCAGAACTTCATTCGTAAAGTGTATGAGAATACTACATAATATGATTATATGTCTATACACACTGAAGAGCCAAAGAAACCGGTACACCCGCCTAATATCATGTAGGGCCCCCGCGAGCACGCAGAAGTGCCGCAACACGACGTGGTATGGACTCGACTAATGTTTGAAGTAGTTCTGGAGCGAACTGACACCATGAATCCTACAGGATCTCCAAAAATCCGCAAGAGTACAATGGGGTGAAGATCTTTTCTTAACAGCACGTTGCAAAGCATGTAACAAGTGGCCACGAAAGCCTTAACAATTTTGCATCCCAGATATGCTCAATAATGTTAGTGTCTATGGAGTTTGGTGGCCAGTAGGAGTTTTTAAGCGCAGAAGAGTGTTCTTGGAGCCGCTCTGTAGCAATTCTGGACGTGTGGGATGTCGCATTGTCTTGGTGGAATTCCCCAACTCCGTCGGGATACATAATGGAAATGAATGGATGCAGGTGATCAGACAGACTGCTTACGCACGTGTATGTGTCAGAGTTGTATCTAGACGTATCAGGGGTCCCATATCATTTCTACTGCACATGTCCCACACCATTACAGAGCCTCCACAGGCTTGAACAGTCCCTGGGTCCATGCATTCATGAGGTTGTCTCCAGAATTGTACACGCCATCCGCTCAATACAATTTGAAACGAGACTCGTCCGACCAGGTAACATTTTTCCAGTCATCAACAGTCCAATGTCGGTGTTGACAGGCGAGGCTTAAAGTTTTGTGTCGTGCAGTCATCAAGGGTACAAGAGTGGGCCATCGGCTCCGAAAGCCGATATCGATGACGTTTCGTTCAATGGTTCGCACACTGACACCTGTTGATGGCCCAGCATTGAAATCTGCAGCAATTTGCACTTCCGTCACGTTGAAGGATTCTCTTCAGTGGGCGTCGGTCCCGTTCTTGCAGGATCTTCTTCTGGCCGCAGCGATGACGAAGATTTGAGGTTTTACTGGATTCCTGATACTCACAGTACACTCGTGAAATGGTCGTTCGGGAAAATCCCCACTTCGTTGCCACCACGGAGATGCTGTGTCCCATCGCTCATGCATCGACTATAACACCACGTTCATAATCACTTAAATCTTGACAACCTTCCATTGTAGCAGCAGTAACCGATCTAACAACTGCGCCAGACACATGTTGTCTTACAGAGGCGTTGCCGATAGCAACGCCATTCCTCTATATTCGAATATGCATGTCTATACCAGTTTCTTGGGGCTTATATATATATAGTATGTGTGTGTGTGTGTGTGTGTGTGTGTGTGTGTGTGTGTGTGTGTGTGTGTGTGTGTATGTGTGCATGTGTGCATGCGCGCGAGTGAATACCTGTCCTTTTCCCCCCTAAGTCTTTCCGCTCCCAGGATTCGAATGACTCCTTACCCTCTCCTTTAAAACCCTCATCCTTTCGTCTTACCCTCTCCTTCCCTCTTTCCTGATAAAGCAACCGTTGGTTGTGAAAGCTTGAATTGTGTGTGTCTATCAATATGCCAATGCATTCGTTTGGTAAGTTACATCACACACACACACACACACACACACACACACACATATATATATATATATATATATATATATATATATCACCATGGCCTTAATTTTAGATTATAGGGTTATGTTACTGGGTACTGTTAGCTTGCCATCTGGAAGTGAATGACTTTAATGCGAACTATTGGGGAAGTTAATACAGTTTTATGTCTAAATATGGTGTCGTTGAGCACAAATATTTCCCCACTGTATTGGTTCTTACTTACATTCAGTTTTCGCAAATCCTTTTTCATCAGCTTTCCCAAGAGTTGTTGACAAGCTTACATAAAAACTATACATATTTTGCAGCATTTCGTTTGTAAATAACGCTTTTTAACTTTGCTAAATCACATTGTAAGTGCTGCTGTTGTGTGTCCAGTTCCAGTTGGCGTTCACTTGTTCTCAAACAGGTTTGGCACCAAATTTGAATTTTGTTTACCTGTCTCTCTCTCTCTCTCTCTCTCTCTCTCTCTCTCTCTCTCTCTCTCTCTATGTGTCTCTTCCACTTTTTATGTTTGTATGTGAGTTTATCAATTTGTGTCGTCTTTCCTCAGCAGTTCCTTTAATGTGTTGAATACTGTCTTATTGGATTTGGTTGTAGAATTTACTGCATAATCCTTTAGCGTAATATTAAGGTAATGACAACCATAAACAGCAACTGTTTTATGCCTAATCATCATTTAAAACACATTGATATTTTATAGATTTGAATAGAGAAAATCCACTGACGATGGCACAAAGGTGCCGAAGTGTGTTTGGATGTGTATGAAGAGACAGTGTTTGGCCTAACAGGTGGACTTTACTTCCAGTAACTGAGTTAGTTCTTTGCATCAGAGAGGAGAGGAGAGGAGAGGAGAGGAGAGGAGAGGAGAGGAGAGAGGAAAGAAGAGGAGAGGAGACGTCATTTACGGGGACGGCGCTGAGTGCCGCCGTGTAGAGCTGCCGTGGGGCGCCTCTGCGCTAATAACCGTCCTGGCAGGGTCGCCAATAATTCAACAGCTAAACGGCAGCTGCTCGGGTTTTAATGGCGCCCGGGGGCCGAGGTGTGGGCCACCATAGGCCTGACAATGGCGTGCTTTGGGGACCACTGCGCTCCTAACAGCACAGTGTAGTGTAGTGTAGTGTAGTGGGGTGTGGCGTGACACACGCTGTTGCAGTCACCTCTTGTCCTTCCCCGTCGTCATTGGACACCTCACAGCTACTCAGTGCCTGCCGACCTGAAGATTCACAGCCCCCAGCTAATGTCAATGTTTACACAGCCTTCCACTCACCACTGAGAACAGATGTGAAAATCTGTTACACATCACAACCTGACAAGAAGAGTGACAAGACAAAAAACGACAATTTTGGAGTTTTTGTCTATGAAATTTTTTTGTGTTAAGTGCCTCAACGTGCACGGAACACTTCACATATCTCTATCGCAGTTTCCCCACTTCAGGACAGTTGTATCAGTTTTGTTGTTGGCTACTTCATGATGGGTTACAGCAAGAACAGTGTCATTTCAGCGTTGCTATTGACAGACATTCACAACTCGTTGAAGAAGTGCGGCACACTGAGTTGTGAAACTTTTCATGTATAAGATAAGTTGAACATAATTTTTAATATAATTGATCATTATAATGCCTGTGTTTATACAGTGTCTGCATCTTACATTACAATGTCCTTCAGATATGCATGCATTCATGTCTGAAGAAACAGACACTGATTTGACGATGACACGTATCCTAAATATTACAAAATTGTGTGTGTTGCAGAGTATAAGAAGAAATCATTGGAATTGAATTGCTGCTATGAAGAACGCTCATATTGAATTGCTTTTCTCAGTGAAAATTATTCCTGCTTCATTTAAGCCCATTCATAATTTTGTGTTTTCATAAACTTTTTCCTTAAATTGTACCTAATTGATTCTCATTATTAACTTGTATTCAGTTTCATAAATTATAATTTTGTATTTTTTATTTTTCTAATACAATAATTTCAACTTTTTTCATTTTAACTGAAGTACCAGTTTTTCCTGATGGAGTTTTGACTGTCGTATTACATGACAACACGGAAAAAAGTATTTTATTTGCAGTTCAGTAGTTGAAAAAGCTTTAATGAGGGCATAAAGAAAACAAAAAAAGTTTTTAGGAGATCAATAAAGGTTACACAACTCCAAGAATTAATTAATAACTGATAACACCTCACATTCGGCGGTTACAGAACTATATGTCCATATTACCACTGTACAGACTATAATAAGATTTATTGCCAAAATTACTCACTTGAAATTTAAAGGACATACTTTTTGGTTGAAATGGCTCTGTTCACTATGGGAACTAACATCTGAGGTCATAATTCCCTTAGACTTAGAACTATTTAAACTTAACTAACCTAAGGACATCACACACATCGATGCCCAAGACAGGATTCGATCATGCGACCGTAGCAGCAGTGCAGTTCCGGACTGAAGCGCCTAGAACCGCTCGGCCACAACGGCCTGCAGATACTATTTCAGTGTAAGTTTTGTCCAATTCTTAATTCGATTTTCACAAATATAGTAATGTTGAGTTGTGTCAGTGTTGTTGCCGAGATGCGATATTTAGTTCGTAGGACAAATTTTCGTCTTAGTCATAAAACGACTCAGTGTATAAAATTACACCAGAAAATTTAACAACGAAGAAAATGAATCGCACACGAATTCTACGCAAGTGACAAGCTGCTCAGTGTATTCTAGCATAATGAACAATATGACACAGGAACTAACTTAAATTTTCTCCAGGAACTCGCCAACGGAATAGAAGAACTCAGCCACGAGTAAACTTCTCTGTTTACATTTGAAATTGCGATGAATACTAATTGGAATTTTTAATTATTGAGGTAACTAACCGAAAATCGATGATGCAGAATGCTGTACGCCTTTCTGCTGAAGAGTCAAAGACGTGCGAGCCACGGAGATTGGATTTCTATCGAGCATTATTCGAGTGAAATCTGTTAACTCATGGGAATCATGTTCACAAAAAATTGCTAGACATGCCCGTTTCTGAGCCAAAAATACCCTTTGTGACTGGGAAGAGCTACCCCAGAATATAATCCCGTATGTCGCAAGCGAGTGAAAATAAGTAAAGTAGGCTAACTTGCGGTGTTGAACTTCCACTTGCAGCAGATACTGTCATAATAATTAATATAGCAGCATTCTGTTTTTGAAGAAGATCCTGACCATGGGCTTTCCATAACAGCTGGACTCCTAGAAATTCAGACGACACCTCACAACCGTTCTCAATGCTTTGAAGAATCACCTTTTGTTGTCTGTTCTTGAAGTATGAAGTGATCACCCAAACATCTTTTAGTGAACAATCGAGAGTATACCAGGGGGAAATGGGCTAAACATGTACAAATAAATGACCAATCTGTAGTACACTGACACAAAACAAAATCGCAATGCCAAGAGCATAAACGAAAGTATGTAGGCATGTTTCTGCAGCTAAAAAATGATATCTATTCAAATTTCGCACCATTCGTGTAAGAGTGGCGCAACTAGGAGCATACAAATCTCGTTTGCTTTATATACACGCTGAACGGTCGTGAGCGTTATTTACGTTGAGATTGTAGGTAGTGAGATGATGTTAATCAACAGTCCCTTTAAGGAGAGGTTTACTATCTTTGGTTTGGCCCGAGAAAAGCATTTCCTGTGAGAATTTTTTTTCTTGGTATATGTTATAGATATCAATGTCAGATTTGGTCAAAATTTTTATTGATATTTCCTCTACAAACTGAAAGTTTTCCGACCGGAAATGTCGAAGGGCAAAGGCGGAAGTGCCGTCGGAACGAAACAAAATTTCGATGTAGACCTCCACCCGCGGTATGTTACTGATCAGCTGACTCGTCAAAATTGAGTTGACGGTAACGAAGTATATGATTCTTTACGAGTTGTAGCCCTCTTAAGTAATTTGGACCATAGGAAACATTTGAAAAAAATAGGGTTTTTTCATCGATTTTCGTCGACCAAGTAAAAATATTTATAGCTGATGGATAGGAATAAAACTGGTACAGCTCCTAGACAATTTAGTTAGCTTCGTCGGAAACGAAGAATCATGCCAATAGGTTCAGTAGATTTGAAGTTACCATACCTCGCGATAAAAAAACGTCTTTTCGAGAAAAATGTGTTTGGAGTTTTGACTACATATAAATACAATATTAATCAACGTACGTACAATATGTTATTCCGTGTCCATAAACTACTACATCCTCTTCGTCACAGAGGGCGTTCTGCTCGATCTGGGCCATCCTGCGCTGCTCCAGAGCCGCTCGTTCGGCCGGTGACAAGCGGTTTTCGGTGGTCGTCCGAATGCTTGGCGAACTGTGTCGAATAGAGTCCCAGGGCCACGTCATCGTCATGGTCTTCAGAATTGCTGAATACCCTTCGTTGAAGCTGTTCACTGCCAGGAAAGTCGCAATCTCCACATTCTTCGCACTAGAATGCAACTGCTTCGGGGGGAACTTCCAAATACACGCGTTTAAACTTCCATTTGAATTGTGTGTGTACTCGAACGTTATGGATCTCCTTGAAGAAAATGACTTATTGATACATAGCCAACACGGATTCAGAAAATATCGTTCTTATGCAACACAGTTAGCCCTTTATTCCCATGAGGTAATGAGTGCTGCCGACAAGGGATCTCATATCGATTCCATATCCCTAGATTTCCAGAAGGCTTTTGATGCCGTGCCTCACAAGCGACTATTAATCAAATTGCTTGCATATGGAGTATCGTCTCAGTTGTGTGACTAGGTTCGTGATTTCCTCTCAAATAGCTCACAGTTCGTAGTGACAGACGCTAAATCATCGAGTAGAACGGAAGTGATATCTGGCGTTCCGCAAGGTAGTGTCATAGGCCTTCTGCTGCTCCTGATTTACATAAATGATCTAGCTGATAATCTGAGCAGCCCCGTTAGATTGTTTGCAGATGACGCTGTAATTTACCGCCCAGTAAAATCATCAGACGATGAATTCCAATTACAAAATGATCTAGAGATTATTTCTGTATGGTGTGAAAAGTGGCAATTGGCACTAAACAAATAGAAGTGCGAGTTCATCCACATGGGTACTAAAAGAAATCCGATAAAGTTTGGTATACAATCAATCGCACAAATCTAAGGGCTGTCAGTTCCACTAAATACCTAGGAATTACAATTACTAGCAGCTTAAATTGGAAATACTACATAGATAATATTGTGGGGAAGGCGAAACAGAAACTGCGCTTTGTTGGCAGAACACAGAAGATGCGACAAACCCGCAGAACACTTTGAAGATGCGACAGACCCACTAAAAAGACAGCCTACATTACACTTGTGCGTCCTCTGCACGAATATTGCTGCGCGGTATGGGATCCTTACCAGGTAAGATTGATGGAGGATACCGAAAAAGTGCAAAGAAGGGCAGCTCGTTTCGTGTTATCGCGCAATAGGGGTGAGAGTGTCACTGATATGATACGCGAGTTGGTTTGGCAGTCACTGAAACAAAGGTAGTTTTGTTTGCGGCGAGATCTGTTTACGAAATTTGAATCACCAACTTTCTCTTCCGAAAGCGTAAATATTTTGTTGACACCCACCTACGTAGGGAGAAATGATCATCATAATAAAATAAGAGAAATCAGTGCTCGAACGGAAAGATTTGGGTGTTTCTTTTCCCATGCGCCATTCGAGAGTGGAATGGTAGAGAAGTAATATGAAAATGGTTCGATGAACCCTCTGCCAGGCACTAAAGTGTGAATTGCAGAGTAACCATGTAGATGTAGACCCGAAGCCATCAACTTCAATCGACAGCTGATTGGAGGGCAGTGTGGAAGTTTGTACCATTTTATGATGAAAACTTGATCCTCCTCTGTGCCAGTGGTGGTCATGTGTCGGGTAGGTGGAGAACAGCTGAGGGCTTGCAAACAACCTATCTGTGTGCTAGACACAATGGGCCTACATCTGGAGTTACGATCTAACTCATGCTCATAAATTAAGGATAATTGCAGAATGTGGTGCCACACAACGTGGACTAAACAAAAAATGTCGCCAACAGCATAGTCACATAGGGAATACTCACGACACAGATCTGTAAGTCCACGGTATTGGTGATGAGTTGAAAAAACACATGTGCTACAAAGCGCCATTGTTTCCGACGCATGTACCCCGACATCAGTATGGGATATGATCACCATGCACACGTACACAGGCCACACAACGGGTTGGCATACTCTGGATCAGGTGGTCGAGCAGCTGCTGGGGTATAGCCTCCCATTCTTGCACCAGTGCCTGTCGGAGCTCCTGAAGTGTCGTAGGCGTTTGAAGGCGTGCAGCGATACTTCGACCGAGACCATCCCAGACGTGCTCGATGGGGTTTAGGTCTGGAGAACAGGCAGGCCACTCCATCACCTGATATCTTCTGTTTCAAGGATCTCCTCCACGATGGCGGCTGGGTGGGGCCATGGGTTATCATCCATTAGAATGTTCAAAAATGGTTCAAATGGCTCTACGCACTATGGGACTGAAAATCTGAGGTCATCAGTCTCCTAAACTTAGAACTACTTACACCTAACTAAACTAAAGATATCACACACATCCATGCCCGAGGTAGGATTCGAATCTGCGACCATAGCAGGCACGTGGTGCGAGATTGAAACACCTAGTCCAGCCCGGCTATAGCGGCCGGTATTAGGAGGAAGGTGGGACCCACTGGACCCCTGAAAATACACCTGACGTGTTACAGTTACTCTGTCAAAGACATGCGGGGGTGTACGTGTACCAATCATAATCACACCCAACACCATCAAACCATGACCTCCATACAGGTTCATCTCAAGGACATTAAGGGGTTGGTGTCTGGTTCCTGGTTAACGAAAAGCGCCCTGCTCAATACTTCAGCTCTGGAATTCTTTTGTTTCCACACGCTTGTGTCTGGTCAGACATCAATTCTCCCCATGAGAGTCACTATTCAGACTACACCTGGAGTCGTCCATGAACATCCACTGGGACCGTTGTTCCAATGACCACGTACTGTGTTCTTGACACCAGGTTCTACGGGCTCTCCTATGACCAGGGTCAGTGGAATGCACATTGCAGGTCTCCAGGCGAATAAACCATGACTGTTCAGTGGTCAGTAGATTAGGTGTCTGCAGACAACTGTTCCAGTGGCTGCGGTAAGGTCCTGAGCAAGGCTACCTGCAGTACTCCGTGGCCGTCTGCGGGCACTGATGGTGAGATATCCGTCTCCTTGTGGTGTTGTACACTGTGGACGTTCCGTACTGTACCGCCTGGACACGTTTCCTGTCTGCTGGAATCGTTGCCAAAATCTCTAGATCACACTTTTTGGCACACGGAGGGCCCGTGCTACGACCGGCTGTGTCTGACCAGCCTCCAGTCGCCTTAGTATTCTACCCCTCATAACGTCATCAGTATGTGTTCTCTGAGCCATTTATAACACACAGTCACCATTAGCACGTCTGAAAACGTCTGCACACTTACTCGCTGCACCGTACTCTGACATGCAGCAACACACCTCTGCCTATGTGGACTGCTGCCAGCGCCGCCGTGTGACGACCGCAGGTCAAATGCACCGCATGGTCATTCGACGAAGTGATTTAAAACCGCAAACCGCCCGCCAGAGAGTTGTTTCACCATGTATCAGCATTATCCTTAATTTATGAGCTTGAGTGTAGATTGTGATTTCGTATGAGAATAAGAGCACTGCCGTTTCCATATCACGGCTGCTGACTGCAAATTTGTACGTCAATCTGGTGTTAGACCTGTTGTGCTGACACTTTCATCACTCATTAGCACTGAAAAAATCAAATGTTTGATAAAATAGTAAAACCAAAGCAATACAAAACAAGATATTGGTACAGATATGTAGGCGATATAATCTGCCTAATTGATGAACCGCAGTCTCTTATAGAAGAACTTCATGAGGACATGAACACCATCCACCCATCAATACAGTTCACCGTTGAAACACAAGCAGATGTACGACGGTCGTTTGAAAAGTCTCTGTAAAAATAAAAACTACTTATGTAAATCTTTTCTATTTTTTGATGTAGTCTCCATTTAGACTTATACACCTCGTCCAACGCTATTCTAATTTTTTGATGTGTTACGAATAATAGGAACTGTCCAAGTCTGCAAAATAGCCATTAGTTTCTGCCATCACTACCTTGTTTGAATAAAATCTTTGCCCCGCCAGCCATTCTGTCAAATTGGGGAACAAATAGTAGTCCGAGGGAGCCAAGTCTGGAGAAGAGGGAGGATGTGAAACGAGTTGGAATCCTATTTCAATTAATTTTGCGACCACAACTGCTGATGTGTGTGCTGGTGCATTGTCGTGATGGAAAAGAACTTTTTTGCAATCCAATCGCGGGCGTTTTTCTTGCAGCTCGGTTTTCAAACGGTTCAACATCGATGAATAATATGCACCAATAATAGCTTTACCCTTTTCCAGATAGTCGATGCGGATTATCCCTTGCGAATCTCAAAAGACAGTCGCCATAAACTTTCCGGCCGAAGGAACAGTCTTCACCGTTTTTGGTGAAGATTATCCCTTGGTAACCCATTCTTTAGATTGTTGTTTGGTCTCAGGAGTAATGTAATGCATCCATGTTTCATCCACAGTGACGAAACGACGCTTAAAGTCCTGCGGATTCTTCCTGAACAGCTGCAAACCATCCTTGCACTTCACACGATTCCGTTTTTGGTCAAGCGTCAGCAATCGCGAAACCCATCTTGCGGATAGCTTTCTCATGTCCAAATGTTAATGCAAATGTACCCATTCATTCGAGATGCCCACAGCACTATCAATCTCACGCACGTTAACTCTTGTGTCATCTATCACCATAACATGGATTTTATCAATGATTTCTGGGGTCGTAACCTCCACAGGGCGTCCAGAACGCTCAGCATCACTTGTGTCCATATGGCCACTCCGAAAATTTTGAAACCACTTATAAACTGTTGTAATCGTAGGTGCAGAGTCACGGTAATTTTTATCAAGCTCCTCTTTAGTTTCTTAAGGCGTTTTGCCTTTCATAAAGTAATGTTAAATCACCACAACAAATTCTTTTTCGTCCATTTTTTGACAATCACTGCACTTCCTTGATTTACACGAATGCCAAACACAAAGAAATAGACCAATATGGCTGAAACGTGGTGTGCGTTCTATCCCAATATGCTACTAACTAAACATGACCTCGATACGCGCCGGTGGTGCCATCTCTCGGACTTTGCACCGGCTTTTCAAACACCCCTCGTAAAACTCAATTTCCTAGATCTCACCAAACACCAGAGGAAAGAACATGAGCTCACAGTTTATAGAAAATCTATAATCAAAACGGTTCAAATGGCTTTGAGCACTATGGGACTTAACATCTGAGGTCATCAGTCTCCTAGAATTTAGAACTACTTAACTAACCTAAGGACATCACACACATCCATGCCCGAGGCAGGATTCTAACCTGCGACCGTAGCGGTCGCGCGGTTCCAGACTGTAGCGCTTAGAACCGCTCAGTCACTCCGGCCGGCAAAACTTAAATCACCAACACCCTTATTCATAACTAACCTATAAGTTATAAAGAAGCGAGCTTCCGACATTTACTGCACTAACTGAACAAGACACACATGAACAAACATGATTATACAGAACAAATGAAGACACTAAAACGAAGTGCACAAGAGAATGGGTATGACACAAAGACTGTAGATAAATAAAAACAAAATATGAAAAGAGGCAACACGTAATCATGAAGAACGCGCACACACACAACAAATTATAAGACATTAAGCAACAAATGGCATGTGATCACTCACAACAACAAAGTGACAGAGAGTATGGCGAATATACGAAAGAGACGAGGGCTCAACATAGCATACAGAACCAACAACGCAGTATGGAATAGACTTGGATGAAACACCACCGACACTGTCAAATACAGCTAGTCTGGAATGTATCAACTGACTGCTGTCAGTCTGTATATATGGGTCAAACACGCAGAACAGCTTACAGCATTGAAAAACAATACCTCACAATCAAAATTTGCAGATCAACTACAAAATGCACTGTATCACCACCCAACCAACATAGAAACCGAATTGGAAATCCTTAAAATTACCTCTATACTCAAATTAACAATAGAATAACACTATCACAGCCGAAAATCAATAGCTCAGGAAAAGAAAGTAATAAACGAACACACATCAGTGGTCCCTAAACGTCCGTCAACTTCTAGATGAAAAGTTTCCGGATAGGTGGGTTAACTGAGATGATCCAATTCGATGGCCGCTACGATCCCTTGACCTCACATCACTAGAAGTCTTCCTGTGGGGTTTTGTGAAGGATCTGCTGTACCGAACCATGGTTAGACACTGCAAGAGTCAAGGCACACATTTTCAGTGCATATGAATACGTCACCATGGAATAGGGTGACCAACTTTTCTAAACGAAAATGAGGGAGTTTCTTACGTCCATGACAAAAAATTAGGGAGATTAATAGCACGGCAAAATTTCGCCGAAAATCAAAGCAGTATTTGTAAAAGTAGACTATTTTTTGACACATCACAATTACTTATACATATTTTACTTCGGTAGTTTTATATCATTTTTAGCAAATTCAAAGAATTAACTACTCAAATAAGAAAAATTCAAGGGAACTTGTAGTTCAGATTTGATTAAGTTTGTGCTACTTCTGTTCCTTACGTCGGTCCACTCATTATTCATAAGAGAAAATACTATCGCAGTGTGAGCATTACTTCCTGATATGCTCATAACGAAACGAACCAGCTTACCCAAGTTTTCAAAATTAACATTATTTGATTTCAAAGTTGCAAAAACTGTATCCATTTCTGGCTAACATTACCATCTAAAGAGACATCACAATTAATTGCATCAGCAGAACTACAAAACTCCTCATATAATTCATCTTCATTAATACAATCCAGCTTAAGATATTCTACAACTTCATGAATGTCATTGCCCTTTTTAGACATAGTGGGATTAAACTCTTTTAACTATTATCAAATTATTGCCTAAGTAAGAATATAAACAATCATAGAATTCAATGAAATTGTTCTCACTACTAGATTTCAAATTTAAATCAAGAACAGAGGTTAATAATTTATGAGTACCACTATCAAAGAACCTATCTTCTTTTCCCTGTCTAAAATATTTTTACATACCGGTACGTGATAAGAAAAGTTAAAACGGGAGATAAACGGCCACTGAGCCTGAAAATACGGGAGCCGGGAGATTATGAAAAAAATTCTCTAAATACGGGAGATTCTGGGAAATACGGGTGAGTTGGTCACCCTAACCTGGAGATCTTTAATCGTTCATGAAGAGAAATAGAATTTAGACTATCCACTGACCACGCTACTAAGGATACATACATTGACGCGCATGATTGAGGAAAATAAACTTTATGAGTTACTTCACCAGATGTTGAAAACCAATTTGTTAATATCTAGTACTGTATTGAACGTATTAATGTGTTAAGTTGTAAAAATAATTTATGTACACCTTGTACAACACGAACAGCGAGGAAATCGACGTATTTTGTAACACCTTCGTTTTTATCCTGATCTGATCGACCAGCAGCCCAATATTTATTATTAACATGACCGTGAACCTAATGGGGCTGGTAATCGGAATTGACTGCTGCGGAAGCTCTTACTTTCCATTTCGTCCTGTTCAATACTGTAATACTGAACGTATGGTAATAAGGAACACCAACACAGTTTTACTAATTACGAACTTATATTCTTCTCAAAACACAAAAAGGAGACAGCCACTGCCTGCGTCATACATATCTAATCTAATCTCAGCACAGGCTTTCTTCATTTGCCATTATCGTCACACGCCAATCCACCACTGCATCCAACACTGCGATGCAATGTTAGGCCGGCGCGGTAGACGCGAAACTGAATATCGGCACTAGTAATGTCGCTGATCACATTTATAAAGATACTTCATCACTTTCCCGGTATTTATTTATTATTTAGAGGTGTAATCACGGCATTGGTGGCACCCTTCTCGGTTAAAACCCCGTATTCCAATAATGGCCTCCACACACACACACACACACACACACACACACACACACACACACACACACCATTCCCGCCAACCACTATGGGGCATCTCGACACGTCACAATCGATTGTTCGCCCTATCGATCTGCGCCGAGTGCAAAGTTATGGTAAGGGCCTATGGACCCCTTACCGTTTTCCTGGGGAACGCCAGATATTACTTCTACGTCTGTCGATAACACACTATCGCTTATATGATCTTGCTTCCTCCTTACCAAGAAATCCGCACTAAAGCTACAAAATGGGCTCGATACGCACTCTCGATAAAAGGCGAACATGTGATGCCGAGCCTCGTGTGGCGTTCTCGCACAGCAGAGCCGCAGGGAGCCACAAAACCCGATCCGGGCCCGTCTCGAGGCTGCACAAAGCACGGCACACAGCGCTGGGTAAAGCTGCTGAAATATTTCGCTCTGGCAGCCGCACTCAATCCATAATACAAGGAAAACGAGCGTGGGAAGAAATACAGGTTGCGGTCTGTACAGAGCAAGCGAAGATCTCCGTGAAGACGGGACTGCAGAATGCCTAAAACCACAGTCACCACGATGCCACACACCACTCTCCTTTCTACACTACTGGCCGTTAAAATTGCTACACCAAGAGGAAATCCAGATGATAAACGGGTATTCATTCGACAAATATATTGTACTAGAACTGACATGTGATTACATTTTCACGCAATTTGGGTGCATAGATCCTGAGAATTCAGTACCCAGAACAACCACCTCTGGCCGTAATATCGGCCTTGATACGCCTGGGCATGGAGTGAGAGCTTGGATGGTGTGTACAGGTACAGCTGCCCATGCAGCTTCAACACGATACCGCAGTTCATCAAGAGTAGTGACTGGCGTATTGTGGCGAGCCAGTTGCTCGGCCACCATTGACCAGACGTTTCCAATTGGCGAGAGATCTGGACAATGTGCTCGCCAGGACGGCAGTCGAGCGTTTTCTGTATCCAGGGAGGCCCGTACAAGACCTGCAACATGCGGTCTTGCATTATCCTGCTGAAATGTAGGATTTTGCAGGGATCGAATGAAGGGTAGAGCGACGTGTCTTAACACATCTGAAATGTAACGTCCACTGTTCAAAGTGTCGTCAATGCGAACAAGAGGTGACCGAGACATGTAACCAATGGCACCCCATACCATCACGCAGGGTGACACGCCAGTATGGCGATGACGAATACACGCTTCCAATATGCGTTCACTGCGATGTCGCCAAACATGGATGCGACTATAATGATGCTGTAAACAGAATCTGGATTCATCCGAAAAAAATGACGGTTTGCCATTCGTGCATCCAGGTTCGTCGTCGAGTACACCATCGCAGGCGCTCCTGTCTGTGATGCAGTGTCAAGGGTAACCGCAGCCATGGCCTCCGAGCTGATAGTCCATTATGCTGCAAACGTCGTCGAACTGTTCGTGCAGATGGTTGTTGTATTGCAAACGTCCCCATGTGGACTCAGGGATCGAGACGTGGCTGCACAGCCACGCGGATAAGATGCGTGTCATCTCGACTGCTAGTGATACGAGGCACTTGGGATCCAGCATGGCGTTCCGTATTACCCTCCTGAACCCACCGATTCCATATTCTGCTAACAGTCATTGGATCTCGATCAACGCGAGCAGCAATGTCGCGATACGATAAACCGCAGTCGCGATGGGCTGCAATCCGACATTTATCAAAGTCGGAAACGTGATGGTACGCATTTCTGCTCCTTACTGGAGGCATCACAACAACGTTTCACCAGGTAACGCCGGTCAACTGCTGTTTGTGTATGAGATATCGGTTGGAAACTTCCCTCACATCAGCACGTTGTAGGTGTCGCCACCGGCGCCAGCCTTGTGTGGATGCTCTGAAAAGTTAATAATTTGCATATCACAGCATCTTCTTCCTGTCTGTTAAATTTCGCGTCTGCAGCACGTAATCTTCGTGGTGTAGCAATTTTAATGGCCAGCAGTGACGAAAAGCGCGCTTCTCAGTACTACAGCTCTGCGATTCTTCCGTTTCCACACGCTCGTGTCACATAAAATATCAGTTTTTCTGCAGAACTACATTTTCAAACAACAAGATTCATAAATAACACAATGTGTTAGCGAAAGAACTCAGTCCTCCAAAATTGGAACAATATCGTAATTTATGTGACTTCCAAAATTTTCCCGGCCTAATTCTTCTTCTAATAATTTACGGGTATGCAGCCGGATCCCGTTGACATTATGCCACGATATTTCGGCCCAGAGACGTCGGGCCATCATGACGTGAGTACACAATTACTGAAGAGCCCAGGTGCAGTCGCGGTATTTATGCCGAATCCCGCGCATCCGAAATGTACTGGCGTCCTGCAGCGCATGTAAACACCTGACGCATGAGCTGTGTCGAACATCAGAAATATCGCTTGTGACTATTAATCAACAGGTGAGGTAGCATTAATTCTGTCCCTCTGTTTTTGATGAGAGATAAGGCCGGATTCCAAGCAGCATTTAAATAAAATCCACCATCTCTGTTTGTAAGGTTGCTTGATATTCTGATTTCAACCGCTACCTATCCCAATAGCTGGATATGCAAGCCAGAATCTCCCTGTTGTTGTATTCCATACGATGACCGGTGTCAGGGCAATGTTCTGCAATAGCGGATGTGCTCGGCTGTTGTAAGCGTGTGTGACGCTTATGTTCAATACACAGATGCTCCACAATCCTGATTGTCTGACCAATGACATGCCACAACTGCAAGGGATACAGTAGATACGAGCCTTATGCAAACCAAGATCATCTTTTACGGGCGCCAACTGGGCCTTAATCTTAGAAGGTGGTCGAGAAACGCATTTCACATCATATTTCCGCAAAATACGGCCAATCCTGTTGGAAATGCTTAATGTGTAAGGCAAAAAAGCCGTAGACTTAGGTGCCACTTGGTTGCTATCGTCACTCACCCATTGCACAGAAGGCTGATGACGCAACGCACATTTGATCTGCCTCTCACTGTAACCATTCTGACCAAAGGTGACTTCGAGATATCATACTGCCAAACTTTCAGGGTATTTTTGTTTAAATGCTGCTTGGAATCCGGCTCTGTCTCTCATCAAAAAACAGAGGGACAGAATTAGTGCTACCTCACCTGTTGACTGTTAGTCGCTATCGCTATTTGAGATGTTGGTTGTCTTTGGTTGTGTGTTGATTCTGTGGTTACTTGTCTTGGTGTGTGGTATCTTCCGCTGGCAGCGGTGGCCGTGCGGTTCTAGGCACTTCAGTCCGGAACCGCGAGACTGTTACGGTCGCACGTTCGAATACTGCCTCGGGCATGGATGTCTGTGATGTCCTTACGTTAGTTATATGTAAGTAGTTCTGAGTGCTAGGGGACTGATGACCTCAGATGTTAAGTCCCACAGTGCTCAGAGGAATTTGTACTTTTTTTTTTGTATCTTCCTTGTTTCTCCTTGGTGGACCGAGGAATTAAATCCCCTTGCACATTGCTTCCTCCTTGCAGTTGTGCCTTGAGAATGGCAGGGTGTGCTCCAGTCGTAACATCGGCGGTTGTCGACGACGTCACCTGGCAGCAAACCCGTAGCTTATTTGAACATTTAATTCGCCGGGAAAAGATCTCACAATGTTGACATTAATGGGCATGTTTTTCGTCATGCACTTTAACAGCTATTTGTTGAAAATGAAAATTTAATGGTTATCCTGTCACGCTTGATTGATGGAGGTGATGAGTTATTTGTGCCATTTTAAAGCTCTTTGTATTCCGTGTCCCACCCCCTGCACTCACGGGAAAGTAGGCCAGAGTTTCGCCAGCAGCTCGCTCGTTCACGAGTCCTCGGCCCCCGCTGGGAAGGCAAGGCGGATGGAGGCAGGCGCAGGCGGCAGAGATTTTTTCCTCGCCCGCCGAGGCGGGGCTTCCCCCCAGCGCGTCGCCGCCGTGTCGGGGGAAGCCCCCGCAGCGCTGCCAACCCCTCCCCCTGCCGCTAATCTCGCGCGCTGCGTTCCTCAGGGAGCGGCCTTAACCTCAGCCGGCCTGGCTGTGAGTTTCAACAGGACTGCAGGCGGCGCGCGGAAGGCAGAGATGACTTCACTTTGCACTCTGCTCTGTTCTGCGCCCCCACTGTTATTTCAGCCCAGCGGTGGGGTTGGGTTGGGTGGACCAAGCTGTTAATTCTTCTACCCTGCCAGAGCAGCCCGCCTCGTGTACACTTGGCGTAATTAGCAGAATCCACCTCTGTTTGGCCAGCAAATAAGAAGTAAACCGAACCAGAGACCAGTTCTTATTTCTGTTTACTTTTCTTTTAGACGGTTGTCTGGCTATGTCTATGAGCTGAAAATTAGTTTGTTACACGTTGCGTAGACCATTTGAACTATTCTTTTATCGAAATGATTTTGACAGGCTCAGTATACAGAGTATGTTTACTTGATTGGCTGTACAATTAATAAACATACACTGCTGACCATTAAAATTGCTACACCATGAAGATGACGTGCTACAGAAGCGAAATTTAGCCGACAGGAAGAAGACGCTTGTGGTATGCAAATGATTAGCTTCTCAGAGCATTCACATAAGCTTCGCACCGGTGGTGACACCCTCAACATGCTGACGTGAGGAAAGTTTCCAACAGATTCCTCATACACAAACAGCAGTTTACTGGCCTTGCCTGGTGAAATGTTGTTGTCATGCCTCATGTAAGGAGGAGAAATGCGTACCATCACTTTTCCGACTTTGATAAAGGTCGGATTGTAGCCTATCGGGATTGCGGTTTATCGTATCGCAACATTGCTGGTCGCGTTGGTCGACATCCAATGATCTATATGGAATCGGACGGTTCAGGAGTGTAATACGGAACGCCATGCTGGATCCCAACGTCCTCGTATCACTATCAGTCGAGATGACAGACATCTTATCCGCATAGCTGTAATGGATCGTGCAGCCACGTCTCGATCCCTGAGTCAACAGATGGAGACGTTTGCAAGACAACAACCATCTGCACGAACAGTTCGACGACGTTTGCAGCAGTATGGACTATCAGCTGGCAGACCGTGGCTTCGGTTACCCTTGACGCTGCATCACAGACAGGAGCGCCTGCGATGGTGTGCTCAACGACAAACCTGGGTGCACGAATCGCACAACGTCATTTTTTGGATGAATCCAGGTTCTGTTTACAGCATCATGATGGTCGCATCCGTGTTCATCGACATCACAGTGAACGAACATTGGAAGCGTGTATTCGTCATCGCCATATTGGCATATCATCCGGCGTGATGGTACGGGGGGCCATTGGTTACACGTCTCGGTCACCTCTTGTTCGCACTGACGGCACCTTGAACAGTGGACGTTACATTTCAGATGTGATACGACCCGTGGCTGTACCCTCCATTCGATCCCTGCGAAACCCCGTATTTCTGCAGGATAATGCACGAACGCATGTTGCAGGTTCTGTACGGGCATTTCTGATACAAAAAGTGTTCGACTACTGTCCTGGCCAGCACATTCTACAGGTCTCTCACCAATTGAAAACGTTGGGTGGATGGTGGCAGAGCAACTGGTTCGTCACAATACGCCAGTGGTGGTATCGTGTTGAAGCTGGATGGGCAGCTGTACCTGTACACGCCATCCGAGCCCTGTTTGATTCAAGGCCGTTATTACGGCCATTGGTGGTTTTTCTGGGTACTGATTTCTCAGTATCTATGCACCCAAATTGCCTGAAAATGTAGTCATATGTCAGTTCTAGTATAATATATTTGTCCAATTAAATCCCGTTTATCATCTACATTTTTTGTTGGTGTAACAATTTTAGTGGCTACTTTTAAGGCAGTTTACTTTTTACCAAACGCGTTTCGCTTCTTCAGTGAGAGAGAGAGAGAGAGAGAGAGAGAGAGAGAGAGAGAGAGAGAGAGAGAGAGAGAGAGAGAGAGAGAGAGAGGGAGGGAGGGAGGGAGGGAGGGAGGAGAGAGGGAGGGAGGGAGAGAGAGAGAGAGAGAGAGGGAGGGAGAGAGAGAGAGAGGGAGGGAGGGAGAGAGAGAGAGAGAGAGAGAGAGAGAGGGAGGGAGGGAGAGAGAGAGAGAGAGGGAGGGAGAGAGAGAGAGAGAGAGAGGGAGGGAGAGAGAGAGAGGGAGGGAGAGAGAGAGAGAGAGAGAGAGAGGGAGGGAGAGAGAGAGTGGGAGAGAGAGAGAGAGAGGGAGAGAGAGAGGGAGGGAGGGAGGGAGAGAGAGGGAGGGAGAGAGAGAGAGCGGGGGGAGAGAGAGAGAGAGTTTCTTTCTGTATACGGTATTTAACATTTAAATCATTGCTTTCTAATCATTTTCTTCTATACACCATGAGTAGGGACAAGTAACATTGTTGATCACCACTGAAGATGCTTCATAAACAAAAGAACCGAAACATGGATGACAAAAACCAAACTGCCTTTCATTTAGTTGCAAAATCAGAATATGCCTCGACGAATAGTGATGGAACCGAGGAACGACGGAATGCGGAAAAATGATAGCCATGATGTTTTAGACTTTTTTGTGCAACTCCGTTTAATAAGGAGACTTTGTACAGCCTACCAGTTACGAAACAAGAATCTGTCTGTGCTATAGCAGGAGTTTTCTGCAGGAAATGATTTTTTGATCACATTTAAAACTTGCTTTGGTACATGTCAGACTTTTATGTCGTTGGGCAAATGATCGAAAATTTCTGTTTCTGCACATTAACTCCCTGCTGAGCCAGTGGCAGTTGGATTGATGGGTAATGAGGTCTTATTTGCCTCTAGTGTTGTAGGCACAGTCTTCTCTATTCTTCTCAAATTGTGATGGATTTGTTGTGACGAATCCCATTAGCGAATAAACTTGGTGTTTCACAATTTGCTATTACAGGGGTCATGGAATTGTAAGAGGGGACTTACGAAGTCATGTCCGAAAATGTAGCGTTTGGATGTAAGATAGGTTTCAGGATTTGATCACTTTCAAATCTGCCACTTCACTTCACGGTATGCACACAACGGCATCGATGAGCCTTGAACCGTGTGTCCGACATCAGCCCGTGCCACGGGCAGTATTTCGCGGTACTCGTCGCTTTATTGCCTTCAAAGTTGAGACTGCGGAGCGTCCGTGGTGCACCGCAGTTAGCCCTCCTAGCTCCGAACGTACCAGATTCTCGTAGCCGCTGTTACAGCCGGTCGACAATGTCGTAATTACAACAGGAACTGACGATGGCACCATCTTCTCAGATTGTGTGCGTACCGTGAAGTGGGCCATGCGAAAGTGACCCGACCTCCAAAATTACTTTATGTTCAAACGGTACATTTCTGGACATGGTGTTCAGTTTCCTAAGTCTTCTCTACAACCCCTAGAATCCTCCAATAGTTGAATTTACTAACTCTTGAAGAGGTACCCAGATGTTGTCCAATGATAAAGACGTGTGTTATTCTCACTCATCGCTTTTGCTAAATGAGTTCAAAATGGTTCAAATGGCTCTGAGCACTATGGGACCACTTCTGAGGTCATCAGTCCCCTAGAACTTAGAACTACTTAAACCTAACACACCTAAGGACATCACACACATTCATGCCTGAGGCAGGATTGAGACCTGTGACCGTAGCGGTAGCACGTTCCCAGACTGTAGTACCCAGAACCGCTCGGTCACTCCGGCAGGCGCTAAATCAGTACTTTCTTTCTAATATATGAACTATACCTGGCAAATTATTACAAAATATGGTAGGATGTATATTCATTTGTTCGCAAGACTAGCAATTATGAGACGAGCAAAAGTAGCTGAACTATAGACCTGTATCATTAACGTCGATGAGTTGTAGAATTTTCGAACACGTATTAGGTTCGAGTATAATGGCTTTTATGGAGACTAGAAACCTATTCTGTATCGAAAAAGACGATCGTGTGAAACCCTGCTCGCGCTATTCGTCCACGAGACTCAGAGGGCCATGTCACAGGTTCCCAGGTAGATGCCGTGTTTCTTGACTTCCGCAAGGCGTTCGATACAGTTCCCCACAGTCGTTTAATTAACAAAGCATATGGAATATCAGACCAATTGTGCGATTGGACTGCAGAGTTGCTAGATAACAGAACGCAGGATGTCATTCTCAATGGAGAGAAGTCTTCCGAAATGAGAATGCTTTCAGGTGTGCCGCAGGGGAGTGTTGTAGGACCGTTGCTATTCACTATATATATATATAAAACCTTGTGGATAACATCGGAAGTTCACTGAGACTTCTTGTGGATTATGCTATCGTATATCGAGAGGTTGTAACAACGGAAAATTGTACTGAAATGCAGGAGGAATTGCAAGGAATTGATGCATGGTGCAGGGAATGGCAAGTGAATCTCAATGTAGACAAGTACAGTGTTCTGCAAATACATAGAAAGAAAGATCCTTTATCATTTAGCTACAAAATAGCAGGTCAGCAGGGAGCAGGCATTAGGAGTGATATAAAATGGAATGGCCATACAAAATTAATCGTCGCTGAAGCAGATGCCAGACTGACATTCATTGGAAGAACCCAAAGGAATGCAGTCCGAAAACAAAGGAAGTAGGTTACAGTACACTTGTTCGCCATCTTCTTGGATACTGCTGATCGGTGTGGGATCCGCACCAAACAAGGTTGATAATATATATATATATATATCCAACGGACAGCAGCGCGCGTCATTATAGGGTCATTTAGTAATCGCGAAAGCGTTACGCAGATGGTTAACTCCAGTGAAACCCAGAGGCATACCGAGAATCTTTTTTTCCACGAACAATTCGACACTGGAATAGAAGGGAGGACCGATTGAGGTATCCAAAGTACCTTCCGCCACACACCGTCAGATGCCTTGCGGAGTATGGATGTAGACATAGATGTAGAACTTAACAGTTTGAACATCTCAGTAATATGTTTCTTCCAGCTCAAGTTCTGATCAGCACGTAAATCCAAAAATGTTGAGCGCTCGCACCTGCTTACTGACTTCTCTTCATGTGCTACATGAATTGCTTATATGACTAATTGTTTTCATAACTGAATTTGGCATATTCGCTGAAAATTAAGAGAGAGTCCATTTTCAGAGAACCACTTCATTTATCGATCTTCCCCATTACGTCCAACGCTGGGTGCCTCTCCAATGCCGGAGATCCCTGGCAATAGTCACAACTTAGGGGGGAAATAAGCTGAAGGTATGAACTGAAGTTTGTGTTGGGAGGGCACTCGACTTAGGTAGTTCGTGCAGAAGTGCTGTGGGAGTGTAACAGCATTTCTACCGAATCAGCAAAAAGACCCAGGTTCGAGTTCTAGCCATGGCACAAATTTTAATTCATTTCTTCACCTTCCAGCATTTCGGTAGACTTAATTCATTCTTCGGAAACATTAACAATCTCTTCTGTTGCTTGCTGCGTAGTGAGATTTATTATTTATAACACTAGTGTGTTACTCAATCTGTATATTGAGCAAGCAGTAAAGAAAACAAAAGAAAAATTCGGAGTAGGTATTAAAATCCATGGAGAAGAAATAAAAACCTCGAGGATCGCTAATGACATTGTAATTCTGTCACAGACAGGAAAGGATTTGGAAGAGCAGTTGACCTGAATGGACAAAGTCTTGAAAGGAGGAGATGAGATGAATGAACATCAGCAAAAGCAAAACGAGGATAAGAGAATGTAGTCGAATTAAGTCGGGTGATGCTCTTCTGATTAAGAGAAATTTGTTAAAATCGAGTATAGTTTTAATATCAGGAAGTCGTTTCTGAAAATATTTGTATGGAGTGTAGCCATGTATGGAAGTGAAACATGGACGATAAATAGTTCGGACAAGAAGAGAATAGAAGCTTTTGAAATGTGGTGCTACAGAAGAATGCTGAAGGTTAGATGGGTAGATCACATAACTAATAAGGATGTACTGAATAGAATTGGGGAGGAGTTTGTGGCACAACTTGACTAGAAGAATGGATCGGTTGTTATGACATGTTCTGAGGCATCAGAGGATCACCCATTTAGTACTTGAAGTCAGCGTGGAGGGTAAAAATCGTAGAGGGAGACCAAGAGATAAATACACTAAACAGATTCAGAAGGATATAGGCTGCAGTACGTACTGGGAAATGAAGAAGCTTGCACAGGACGGAGTAGCATGGAGAGCTGCATCAAACCAGTCTCTGGACCGAAGACGACGACAACAACAACAACAACACCAACACTAGCGTTGTCTGTACAAGATACCAATTCTGATTTAATGAAACTGAAGTGATGAGGCTTTATGATATCTTAATAATTGGCAATCAATGCTGTACAACCACAAGAAAGTTATGAGACAGCCAATTGAATCTCATTAGAATATGTTACGCGTATCGAGATTACATCGATCTTCAGACATCACAAACTTCAACTCTTCCCTAACCAACCAGGCGTACAGCCTTGCCAACGCTGCTTCAAGACTGCTGTGTCGCAGTCGTATGTTATTCGACACTTTCTTTGAGTTGTCAAGGCTGTACGCCTGGTTGGTTAGGAAGGAGTTGAAGTTTGAGATCTTCGAAGATGGGCGTAACATGTTCTAATAAAAGAGTCAATTGAACATCTCATGACTTTATTGCGATTGTACAGCATTGGTTGCGAATTATGAACATAAAAATGATCGCAGGCCTCAGATGGGATTTTATGTCCTGTATATCACAAAAGCACTCCGTCTTCAGGCCTCTAGTGGCCTGCCGGGACCATCCGACCGCCGTGTCATCCTCAGTGGAGGATGCAGATAGGAGGGGCGTCGGGTCAGCACACCGCTCTCCCGGTCGTTATGATGGTATTCTTGACCGAAGCCACTACTGTTCGGTCGAGTAGCTCCTCAATTGGCATCACGAGGCTGAGTGCACCCCGAAAAAATGGCAAAAGCGCATGGCGGCCTGAATGGCCTCCCATCTAATTGCCGACCACGCCCGACAGCGCTTAACTTCCGTGATCTCACGGGAACCGGTGTATCCACTACGGCAAGGCCGTTGCCCCTGTATGTCATACTTTATGATATGTACTACATTTGTGTGACAGAATAGACCGGAAGTCCTACAGATTATTGAAAACACAGAATGTCTGGAAATTAGTGAGTATATGGATTGATGTGAAATGGCATGAACACATACGTTCTATTTACACGCATCGAATTATAATGCTATTTTTTCCACACTGGATCACGTTGAAGTCCGCAGCCGATAAGGCAGGGGACCGATGACCGTAGCAGTCTGGTTCCTTCAATCCTATAAACCAACCAACCGACGTTAAGGCAGGCGCTTTTACTGCAGTAGTTCGTCCCAATTAACTCCGCCGCGCGTTCCAAATAAACCAGCATCTTCCCCAACTACGTTCTGCCCCTGTATGTATCATAATGTCTTTGGACATCGAAACCAATTTCTCTATTCGGTACGCAGAGTGCGTCAGTAGATCCACAATTGGGTGGTTTTTCTTCCAACTTTACGCAACTGAAGCCTCAACGTCAGATTCGAGCAATGTTTTTACATGTAAATCTATGGACCGTATCCGACCTTATGGTGTGTGGCGGAGAGTTATTTGTGTTACAGCCTCATTTCCCCACTCCCTCTTTGAGTCGCGAATGGTTCGCAGAAAGAACGATTGCTGGTTAATCCCCTGTGTGAGCTCAGACTTCTCTAGTTTTGTCCTCATAGCATTTTCGCGAGTTATACGTAGGACGAAGCAACATATTGGTAGATTCTACAGGTGTACGCTCTCGACAATGCGATGCAGAGCGCCTCTCTCACAGTGCTTGCCACGGGAGTTGGCTGAATATTCCCTTGATGTTTTCGCGCTCCCTAAACGAAGCTTTAACGATACGCGCTGCTCATCTTTGAATCTTCTCTACTTCCTCCATCAGTCCTATCTGGTACGGATCCCATACTGACGAGCAATATTCGAGAATTGGTCGAAAGACTGTTTTGTGAGCCCCCTCATATGTTGATGGTCTATATCTCATGAGGATTCGTCCGCAGCTCGTGGTCTTGCGGTCACGTTCTCGCTTCCCGAGCACGGGGCCCCGGGTTCGATTCCCGGCGGGGATCAGGGATTTTCACCCGCCTCGAAATGACTGGGGGTTTGTGCTGTCCTCATCATTTGATCTTCATTCATCAAAGTGGCGAGATTGGACTGAGCAAAGGTTGGGAATTTGTACGGGCGCTGATAACCACACAGTTGAACGTCCCACAAACCAAACATCATCATCATCATCTTGAGGATTTTCCAGTGACTCTTGCTATTTCTTTTATGATGTCGTTCCACGTTAAATCTCTTGGTACTCATACGCCAGATATTTAACGGGAGTGACTGTTTCAGTTGATTGTTCTATACTCGTGTAATCATGCGACGATAATGGGTCTTTCTTGGTATTCATGCACAATACGTTGCATTTGTTTGTGTTGAGGCTCAACTGCCAGTCACCGCTCAAACATCGAGCCTCTTGAAGTCTTTCTGCAGTTCGGTATACTTTTCTAGCGTCGGCGACTCCTCTGTATACAACAGTATCATCCTATATATCAAAAGTAATCGTCGCGTAACATTCCCTTGGATACGCTCGAAGCTAATTTTACGCCTGAAGATTAAGCTATGTTGAAGAATGACATGGAGAACTGGCAAGTGCTCTACCACTCTTTTCTTCCAGGAGTGCTAGTTCTGCAAGGTTTGCGGGAGAGCTTCTGTGAAGTTTGGAAAGTTGGAGACGAGCTACTGACAGTATTAAAGCTGTGAGGATGGGCCATGACTGGTACTTGGGTAGCCCAGATGGTAGCCGGCACGGTAGCTCAGCGTGTGCGGTCGGAGGGTTAGCTGCCCTCTGCAATAAAAAAAACTGAGTTCATCGATCAACAACGAACTCAAACGGCCGTCTTGCGACGTCCGCCACGAGCAGAAGCAACGAACCAACACGAACAAAAATGAGATTAAAAAAAAAAGAAGGAAAAAAAGAAAGATGGTAGAGCACTTGCCCGCGAAAGGCAAAGGTCCCGAGTTCGAGCCTCGCTCCGGCACATAGTTTTAATGTGCCAGGGAGTACTATGGTGAAGTTGTTATAACTAAACTTTTGGTTTGAAATTAGCGTTTGTTTTTGCAGAAGACATAATCGCAGGTTAAGGTGTATTCACTCGTCACACTCCCTTGACACCCAGTGATTCAAATATGCCCTTCCATATGAAGTGAGTGCGGTTTCCCATGAGGCTTGTATTCGCTGTAAGTATCGGCGAGGGACAGGCTCAATCACGTTATGCAGCAGATATTAAAAAAAACCCACCAATTTTGACTTCGACTGAAGATGACAAAATGTAATATGGCGTTTGAGAACGTCCGCTTGTGACGTAGAGCGCCACCTTGCGTCTCACTGGTCACGTTCCTGTGCACGAAGCAAAATTATGATTTGTCATTTCCAATACTTCGCGCCACGGAATGCTGTCGAACGTAAAAGTCCGCTGTGAGACGTCACAACAGGCGACCAGCTCCTCGCCGGCGAACGCTTTCACGTTCCGTGTGAGGAGGACGGCTTAGCCGACGGGAACCATAGCCGGGTGTGATGCCTTGTGATTGCAGTCGGTCTCCGAATCGACACGAACTGGCGCTGTCTGTGAATGCATGTCCCCCTCGACCAGTTTCCGACCGGAGATTGCGAAGGGAACTGCTTATAGTGAACGCGTGGAGTCGGGTACCGCGCAGAAGGCCATTTCGCACAGCAGAGCTGCGTCTTCAGTGCGGAAAGGAACACTGAACCTCGACAGCAGCCGCCTGTAGGCGTGTTGGAACAACATTTTGTCTTAGTTGATTCATTATGTATCGTGGGACGACGTCTGGCATGAAGCTTCTTGATGCAATAATTAGGTGTCGCCTGGCCACCAAGAGCTGTTGCAGGACGATTGATTCACGGATCCAGTTATATGGCTCCTTCCGTATACAGCGATTTTACGAGTATGACGAGTGGGGCCTGAAGATGGCATCAATGTAATGCCGAAACCTCTACAAATAATACGGCTGTTGGTAAATCATTGCATCAAGAACAACATTTTGTGTCTTCTGAAATGATACAAGTCGCCGAGTGCAGCGACAGCTCAGTAAGATATATGGATGTGGTGTCTGTTTTTTTGGACACGTCCGAGAAAACAGACACTATTGATGACCTGCATTCGTCTATAACGAAATTAGAATTATATTAATAGCTTCAGCTGCTGACGGGCGTTGATATACACTCCTGGAAATGGAAAAAAGAACACATTGACACCGGTGTGTCAGACCCACCATACTTGCTCCGGACACTGCGAGAGGGCTGTACAAGCAATGATCACACGCACGGCACAGCGGACACACCAGGAACCGTGGTGTTGGCCGTCGAATAGCGCTAGCTGCGCACCATTTGTGCACCGCCGCCGTCAGTGTCAGCCAGTTTGCCGTGGCATACGGAGCTCCATCGCAGTCTTTAACACTGGTAGCATGCCGCGACAGCGTAGACGTGAACCGTATGTGCAGTTGACGGACTCTGAGCGAGGGCGTATAGTGGGCATGCGGGAGGCCGGGTGGACGTACCGCCGAATTGCTCAACACGTGGGGCGTGAGGTCTCCACAGTACATCGATGTTGTCGCCAGTGGTCGGCGGAAGTTGCACGTGCCCGTCGACCTGGGACCGGACCGCAGCGACGCACGGATGCACGCCAAGACCGTAGGATCCTACGCAGTGCCGTAGGGGACCGCACCGCCACTTCCCACCAAATTAGGGACACTGTTGCTCCTGGGGTATCGGCGAGGACCATTCGCAACCGTCTCCATGAAGCTGGGCTACGGTCCCACACACCGTTAGGCCGTCTTCCGCTCACGCCCCAACATCGTGCAGCCCGCCTACAGTGGTGTCGCGACAGGCGTGAATGGAGGGACGAATGGAGACGTGTCGTCTTCAGCGATGAGAGTCGCTTCTGCCTTGGTGCCAATGATGGTCGTATGCGTGTTTGGCGCCGTGCAGGTGAGCGCCACAATCAGGACTGCATACGACCGAGGCACACAGGGCCAACACGCGGCATCATGGTGCGGGGAGCGATCTCCTACACTGGCCGTACACCTCTGGTGATCGTCGAGGGGACACTGAATAGTGCACGGTATATCCAAACCGTCATCGAACCCATCGTTCTACCATTCCTAGACCGGCAAGGGAACTTGCTCTTCCAACAGGACAATGCACGTCCGCATGTATCCCGTGTCACCCAACGTGCTCTAGAAGGTGTAAGTCAACTACCCTGGCTCCGGATGTGTCCCCCATTGAGCATGTTTGGGACTGGATGAAGCGTCGTCTCACGCGGTCTGCACGTCCAGCACGAACGCTGGTCCACCTGAGGCGCCAGGTGGAAATGGCATGGCAAGCCGTTCCACAGGACTACATCCAGCATCTCTACGATCGTCTCCATGGGAGAATAGCAGCCTGCATTGCTGCGAAAGGTGGATATACACTGTACTAGGGCCGACATTGTGCATGCTCTGTTGCCTGTGTCTATGTGCATGTGGTTCTGTCAGTGTGATCATGTGATGTATCTGACCCCAGGAATGTGTCAATAAAGTTTCCCCTTCTTGGGACAATGAATTTACGTTGTTCTTATTTCAATTTCCAGGAGTGTATATCAACGGGGACAGGCGAAAATGTGTGCCCCGACCGGGACTCGAGCCCGGAATCTTCTGCTTGTATGGCAGAAGCTCTGTCCATCTGAGCTACCGAGGGCACAGAGGATAGCGCGACTGCAGGGACTATCTCGGACACTCCCCCGCGCTAGACCCACATTCTCACCTTGTATGTCCACCCACTACATTCGTAGTGTCCCACCCCAACACACTCATTACTCGTGGAGGACATTCTGACCAAGTCCCGTAAGAGATCGGGGAGTATGTGTCCATCCGCACAGAAGGAAGTCATGCCAGAACTATATACTTATATGGATATGGTGTGTGTTCTTTCGGGCATATCCGAAAGAACAGACACCACTGATGACCTGCAGCCATCTAGAATTGAATTGGAGTTAAATATTAATACCTTTTGGCCATTTTCGAAAGAACAGACACCATATCCACATGAGTATATAGTTCTGGCAATACCGGCTGTGACTTCCTTCTGTGCGGATGCACACATATTCCCCGAACTCTTACGGGACTTGGTACGAATGTCTTCCACGAGTAATGAGTGTGTTTGGGTGGGACACTACGAATGTAGTGTGTGGATGTACAACGTGAGAATGTGGGTCTCGCGGGAGGCGTGCGCGAGACAGTCCCTGCAGTCACACAATCCTCTGTGCCCTCGGTGGCTCAGATGGATGCCGGCACGGTAGCTCAGCGTGTTCGGTCAGAGAGCTGGTGGGGCTCTGTAATAAGAAAACTGAGTGAAAGGATCAACAACGAACTTAAACGGATGTCGTGTGACATCCGCGACGACCAAATACAACGATCAACAACGAACAAAATGCAAAAAATAAAATAAAATAAATAAAATAAAGTGATACAGCGTGTGCCATGTGACCAGGAGATCCCGGATTCGAGTCTCCGACGGGGCACACATTTTCACCTGTCCCCGTTGATATATATCAATGCACATCAGCAGCTGTAGGTATTAATATAATTCTAATTTCGCTCAGTACGATGTTTAACCCACGGTGTATGGAGAATGTGGTGCAGGCTGTAGGTGGTACTCTGATGTTTTGGGTCTGTTTTTCGTACCACGACTTGGTCGTGATCTAACAGGTCACTGCCAGAGCAAACTGCGATGTTTATCGCAACATTCTCGGTCACCAAGTGTTGCATTATGAGTATCCTGTAGACACACGTATTTCAACAGCGCTACACTCGTATGCTCCCAGAACGACGAACATTCGGGAACCATATCGCATTCCGTTTGTTCCGCTAAACCAACTGTTCTTAATCCCACAGAAAATGTGTTGAAGTATTAGGAAAAGTGGGTTTGGTTTCAGTCTACGAAAGCGTCCTGAAAAGTAAAGCCTCTCAATTTTTTTGTGTGAAAACTCTTACATCCTTTAAAATAAAACATACCCCATTAGCAATCTGCATCTTTATTCCTCAATTCTACACATCGATTTCTCAGCATAATCACCTTGGTAACGACCACAGTTCTCCCAGGCCGTGCTGCAGCGTACCATTACCAACCATTTCGATAAACTCTAATGTTCGATTCCACTCGGTGGCTTTGGGCAATGACGTCATGTCAAAGTCAAGGACGCTACATTGACCCAATCTTTGAAAGCAGCAGAGGGTATTCGTAAACAAAACAATCTGGCATACAATAAAATCACAGTCACAATTCACGCGATTTTTTACATAGCGACAAATTATATCGAAAAGAACTGAAGATTGAAGATAAAAAAGAGAGAGAAATATATGTCTGAAATAAATTACTGTTGTAATTTATGTGAATAAGGAAAGGACAGAGGACCTGAAAATTCCATTGTAGTACTTCGATTGGTGGAGTCTAAATATTATAAAATAGCGGTAATTTTTATAATTATCGAATCGTAGGGGATTACCGCGGAAAGGTTGAGGTTTTGTTAGTGGAGAAACTGAAATGCAACACAATAGTGGTAAATAACAACATGTATGAAACAACTGAAAGAAAACAGCCCTCGGTCACTATTTTTAACGAATTAACCGGGTTTTAACACTGCTAGGAGAGCCTTCCTCAGAATTTAAATCAAACAATAGTCTATAACATGGTCACAGAATTATGACTAAAAACGTATGATACTGAGTATAAGTACGACATCATCGTGAAAGACTGGCAGTACTTATATCTTACTTATAAAATAATACATATGCCAAAAGGGCATTAGTCACGAAGATATTTAAGATAAAAACCTGTGATGGCGAGCCACTAAGGGCTGCTCGTTACTTGCGCGGTGCAGATTGCGAACGGACTGAGGTCTTTCACGATAATTCCCTACTTATACTCTGTATCATACGTTTTTAGTCATAATTCTGTGACCATGATATAGACCATTCTTTGATTTAAATTCTGAGGAAGACACTTCTAGCAGTGTTGAAACCCGTGTAATTCCTTAAAATTAGTGACCGAGGGCCGTTTTCTTTAAATCTTAACTATTCACGGTCTCTCAACGCTCAGTCACGTACAAAATTTTGCGACATATATGAAATGCTAACATGAAATCTCGGAAAACGTAAACAGAAATCCTAAAAAATGTCAGTACCACAAGTAACGAAAATTCACGAAATGTAACAAATGTTCAATCGGTAACTAGAATTAAGCTATACATTTCAGTTATAGACACATATTTCAATTTTAGCAGCAGTTTCGCAGTAGTTCAGAGATTAGTTACAAGAGCAGAAATCCCATTACATTTCAGTGCACAAACGTGCTGCACAGGCGATCTAAATGATGAACAATGTAATGGCTGGAATCGGTAACTGGTATTGACCTATATAGGTGGTCAGTCCTTGTTACCGATTGCAACCATTCCGTGATTAATAATTTTGAACATGTTTGTGGTATGTGTGTGAACTGTGCTTTTATAGAATTTCTGGTGTTCCTATTTATTTGTGAGCTACTGCGAAAAGCTGGCAAATACTGCAGGTATGGATTCCAAGCGTTTTTCATACTAGTGATGAGAGTAAATCCAAATGTAGGAATCGTGTAACACTGTAAGGCACGCAAGTGTTACAAAGACGGTCTAAACAGTTAACTATGCGATGCCTGGAATCGCTAACTAGAATTAACTTATATAGCTTAATTCTCGTTACCGATTCCAATATTTGTTACTTTTTATGAAATTTCGTTACTTGTGTTCTGGCGTTTCTTTAAGGTTTCTGTGTCGGGTTTTTCACATTTCACTCTAATGTTTCATACATGTTTTTATTCATTTCATTTTCCCGCTGTTCTGTTACGTTTTAATTTCTCCTGCTTAAAATCTCAACTTGCTCCGGTAGTCCTGTAAGGTTCAATAATTATTATTAACAACTAACGCTATTTTATAATATTACGACTTCACCATGCGCAGTACTGTAACGGAATTTTCAGGTTCTCTTTCCTTTTCTTAATCGCATAAATTACGAGAATAATCTGTTTCAGACGTGCGTATTTTCCCGATTAAAACTTTGTGCTGGACCGAGACGCTAACTCAGGACCTTTGTCCCGCGTCAGATTTTCGGTCAGACGCACACTTTTAATCTGCCAAGAATTTTCATGTACATTCCTCTTTTACTGTTCTTATTTTTTTATTGCCTTCATTTCTTTCCGATATAATTGGTGGGTAAGTAATTAATCACATGATCTGTGATCGTAACTTTATCGTATGCTACACTCGTTCGTTTATAAATATTATCAGTTGCTTTCAAAGCGGGGCCAACGATAAATACAGGGCTAAGCTTACGTCTGCGTGACGTCAGAAATGTAGTGTTAACTGTTGGCCGACGAAAACGCTTGGTTTTTCAAATATTTCGTCGAACTTTTTTGACCAAACTACTTGACTGGAGCTATTACACGAGCGTAAAACTTTTCTTCGTAGGTGCTTGGGAATGATTGCCGAGCAGGTAACAAAAGCATGCGTTCGTATCAAGTGCCCTGCTTGAAAAGAAAGAGAAATGGAAACGATAGTTGGTGAAACCGTGGACAGCGAAAGGAGACGCTCGAAGTGTTCGCCAGAATTAGCTACTTGAGCTACAGTGCGAAGACGTGAAGAACATAGAAAATTATTTGAGAATGGACGAACAAACATTTCAGTTTGTACTCATGAAAGTAGCCCCTCATACTTGCATATACAACACTCCTTTAAGAAATGCCATTCTTAAATTCATTCATCATAACCGGTTTCTGGAAGGCCTCCAACTGCGTGATTCTTGATGTAAATAGTGAAATACTGCACTAGTTACGTGTTTTTCATGCACGTTATGACGCTTTTCGAAAATTTATTCTCATTATCAAATGGGAATATTTACATTGATATTTTACGTGGTGATAATGTGTGTCTTGTTCTGCCCCTGTTGCCCTACAATTGTGTTTATGGTTTACTGCAGTCAGAAAGACTTCTTTTGCCCGATTTTCCAAAATACAAAAAAAAAAAAAAAAAAATACCTTTGTAAATATTTGTACTTGATCATGAGAATAAGTTCTAGTAAAACATTGTGCAAAAATACGTAATTTATTGGTACAATGTTTCATTACTTGAATCATGAATGTTATTTCCGCTAAGGATTGTCTCATGACTAAGTTAAGATTTTTAGCAAAAGGCGAAGACTATTCCGGATTACAATATAGTTCTCGAATCTCCTAGCACCATTTAACGTAATATTCCAGAAACATGTGAACCAATATTTAAGTCACCTAATGAGGAATTAATGAAGGTTAAATTAGGTTATTTATAGTACAAATAAATACATTTATTTCACTTATGTACATTCTGAACACACTTGGCCTTACACATCTTGATCTCCATCCACAACCATTCTTTTTATATGTAACCTTCAACATCGAATGCAGCTGATTGCTGCAACGATTTCCTTGTAAGATTCGAACCGCTTGTTACCTTTTCTGTAATCAGCTTGCATTGTGCTATAAAGAATTTCGTGTTCTTGTCACTTTGCAATGATCAGCGTGATGGTAGCTACGCATCGAATATACTTTTATAGCTTAAATGCACTAAACCAAGCGACTTGACATGTAAACAACAGTCCTCGCTCTAGTGTTTATCAAAACTAAACTAAAACTTTGTGTTCTGCCTTCCGTCGGATATTGTCATGGGGAAAAGCTTCGTCAGAGAGGTCCACCGCATGAGCGTCTAGGGAAGTGACTCCAGTGGTGGTTTCCCGTTGCCATCCATTGATAATAAAGAAATGATAATAAGGACAAAATACACAGTCCCTGAGCGGAGAAAATCTCCGACCCAGCCGGGAATCGGACCCAGGCCCCTTGGCGTGACAGCCCGCCGGGCTGACCACTCAGCGATCGGAGCTGACAGTGTTTATCAATCATCTTTGCTTAAGGCTTCCCTACTGTACTGTCAGACGTTTGGCCAACGAGCTTTGCTAAATATTTATCATTGTCCAAGAACACTACATTGCTGACGTCACAGCGACGTCTGCTTAAGTCTGTATTTATCGTTGCCCACGCTTTCAAAGGTTGCCTCTATGTAACATCTTTGCCTTAGCTGTGGCGTCATTGTTCAAAGCCGACGGGTCGAATCGCAAAATAGCATTGACCCAAATATTTTATTACCCTTTGCATTCTACATGCACGTCTATACTCCGCAAACTACCTTATGGTGTGTGGCGGAGGGTATTTCGTGCACCCATGTCATTTTCCCCTCTTTCCTGTTCCTGTGGCGATTTGTTCATGTATAGAATGACTGTCGGTAAGCCACCGTGCTGCCTCGAATCTCTGTAATTTTATCTTCATCGTCTTTTCGTGAGACAACACGGCTCCTTTTACCTTCCTCCCAACTCAGGTGATACAAATCCTGAAAGGTTTAAAGGAAACTTTTCATTTCAAACACACATACGCGACTCATACAATTATATTTGGTGGTGACTATAATTTACCCTTGATATGTTCACGAAAACACATAACGGAGGTACACATGAAACATCGTCCGAAATTGTGGTCAACGCATTCTCTGAAAATTATTTCGAGCAGTTACTTCATGAACCGACGCGAATAGTAAACGGCTTTAAAAACACACTTGCCGTCTTAGCAACAAATAACTCTGAATTAATAACGAGCATCAAAACAGATACAGGAATTAGTGAACACAAAGTTGTCGTATCGAGATAGAAGAATTAAGTCCCCAAATCCTACAGAAATGAACGAAAAATATACCTATTCAAAATAGCAGATAAACATTCGCTTGATACCTTCCTGAGAGATAATCTCCACTCTTTTCAAATGGTTCAAATGGCTCTGAGCACTATGGGACTTCTGAGGTCATCAGTCCCCTAAAACTTAGAACTACTTAAACTTAACTAACCTAAGGACATCACACACATCCATGCCCGAGGCAGGATTCGAGCCTGCGACCGTAGCGGTCGCACGGTTCCAGACTGTAGCGCCTACAACCGCTCGGCCAGACCAGATGTGACTTGAATTCAGTGCAATAGTATCGACAACAACTAAGAGGTTTACACCAAATAAAATAACAAACGACGGAGCTGGTCCTCCTTGGTACACAAAACGGGTCAGAACAGTGTTGCAGAAACAGCGAAACAAACATGCCATATTTAAATAAACGCAAAATCCCCAAAGCTAGCGATCTTTTACGGAAGCTCGAAATTTAGTGCGGACTTCAATGCGAGATGGTTATAATGGTTTCCACAACGATAGTTTGTCCAGAAAGCTTGCAGAAAATCCAAAGAGAATCAAAGTGCCGCCAAAGCAGAGTTACTAAACACAGCCTTGCGAAATGCCTTCACAAATGAAAACTAACTATATATTCCATAATTATAATCAAGAACAGCTGCCAACCTGAGCAACGTAGAAATAGATATCTTCGGAGTAGTGAAGCAATTTAAATCACTTAATAGAGGAAAGGCTTCTGGTCCAGACTGTATACCATTTAGGCTCCTTACTTAACAATGATATGCAACTGTTCGCTCAACGATCTATCCGTACCCAAAGACTGGAAAGTTGGACAGGTCATACCAATATTCAAGAAAGGTAGTAGGAGGAATCCAGTAAATTACAGACCCATATCATTAACGTTGATATGGAGCAGGGTTTTGCAACATATATTGTGTTCAAACATTATGAATTACCTCGGAGGAAACAGTGTACTGACACGGAGTCAACAGGGATTTAGAAAATATCACTCTTCTGAAACGCAACTAGCTCATTATTCACACTAAGTGTTGAGTGCTATTGACAAGAGATTTAAGATTGATTCCGTATTTCTAGATTTCCGGAAGACTTGACACTTCACCACACAAACAGCTTGTGGTAAAATTGCATGCTTCTGGAAATCGTCTCAGTTATGTGACTGGATTTGTGATTTCCTGTCAGAGAGGTCACAGTTCGTAGCACTTGACAGAAAGTCATCAAGTAAAACAGAAGTGATTTCTGGCGTTCCCCAAGGTAGTGTTTATAGGCCCTTTGCTGTTCCTTATCTATATAAACGATTTAGGAGACAATCTGAGCATCCGTCTTGGGTTGTTTGCAGATGACGCTGTCGTTTATCGAGTAGTGAAGTCACCAGAAGATCAGAACAAATTCCAAAACGATTTATAAAAGGTATCTGTATGGTGCAAAAATTGGCAATTGACCCTAAATAACGAAAAGTGTGAGGTCATCCACACGAGTGTTAAAAGGAAACCGTAAAACTTCGATTACACGATAAACTCGGTATCGGATGCTTACCAGATAGGACTGACAGAGTACATCGAAAATATCAAAGGAGGGCAGCACGTTTTGTATTATCGCGAAATATGGGAGAGAGTGTCACTGAAATGATACAGGATTTGGGATAGACATAATTAAAACACAGGCGTTTTTCATTGCGGAGGAATCTTCTCATTAAATTGCAATTACCAATTTTCTCCTCCAAATGCGAAAATATTTTGTTGACGCCGACCTACGTAGGTAGAAACAATCACCATGATAAAATAAGGGAATCAGACGTCGTACGGAATGATATAGGTGACACACATGCTTGGAATAACATGGGGTTTTATTAGAACTAACCATTTTGGTACCCGCGTGAAAGATCTCTTCCGCGCGTCGTTTGGTGATGATCGTGTGCTCAGCCGCCACTTTCGTCATGCTTGGCCTCCCAGGTCCCCAGACCTCAGTCCGTGCGATTATTGGCTTTGGGGTTAACTGAAGTCGCAAGTGTATCGTGATCGACCGATACCTCTGGGGACTCTGAAAGACAACATCCGATGGCAATGCCTCACCATAACTCCGGACATGCTTTACAGTGCTGTTCACAACATTATTCCTGGACTAGAGATATTGTTGAGGAATTATGTTGGACATATTGAGCATTTCCTGGAAAGAACATTATCTTTGCTTTGTCTTTCTTAGTTACGCTAATTATTGCTATTCTGATCAAATGAAGCGCCAACTGTCTGACATTTTTTTGATCTTTTGTATTTTTTTTTGGTTCTAATAAAAGCCCAAGTCATTCCAAGCATGTGTGTCAATTTGTACCTCTCTATCCACATTATTCCGTGATTTATTCAGTTTTCAAAATTATACTGACTTTTTGATCACCCTGTATATTAACGCGAGTCAAAGAGAGTGCTCTTATCGAATTTTTAACTGCTGGAAAACTGACTTCCAGTGATATTCGTCGTCGTTTATACGCTATTTATGGTGACGCCGAAGTTGATAACTCTACTGTAAATCGATGAGCAGTAAAATTTCGTGGTTGCGAGCCTGGAAAAGCCATAACTGTCGATGAAACACACAGCGCACTGATCACTGCCACAGACGATAAACATCAATTTGGTTCAAAATGACCGGCGAACCACTCGAAACCGTACATCAAACCACGTTGGAATATCCGAGAAACGTGTCGGCTTCATTACTGAACAGAGTACCGTAATATCCGTGTGCGATGCGTAGCACGCCCTCTCAAGGACGAGAACAAACATCGTCGACTGGAAGGCTCCCAGCAACTTTTGTTGCGCTATCGTCACGAAGGAGCCGACTTCCTTCTGAATACTGTGACCGGGGACGATTCGTAGATCATCATTACCATTCAGAAGAGAAAATGACAGCGTGGTGGTATCGACATTCGTCTTCTCCTCAGGCGAGTAAGTCCTCAACACCACCAACCGAAAAAGAAAGAAAAGATTCTCCTCACTGTGTTTTCGGATGTTCACCGAGTTGATCATCCCGCACGAGGACCAACGGTGTATTCCTCTCACTTCGCTGAAGATTTGCAGAAAATAAATGCGTGGTGTAATAACTGGCAGTTATCTCTTAATATTAGTAAGTGTAGCCTACTGCATATAGCAAGACGAAAATCCCCATTAATATATGAGTACAAAATAAATGCCCAGTCTTTGGAAGCGGTAACATCCGTGAAGTATCTCGGTGCGACTATTCGAAATGATCTGAAGTGGAATGATCAGATTACACAAGTAACGGTTAAGGCGATCTCTAGATTGAGGTTTATTGGTAGAATCCTGAAGCCATGCAGTTCTTCAACAAAGGGAATTGCTTACAATACGTTAGTTCGTCCGGTCTCATATTGCATTGTTCGTCCGAATGGGACCCTTACCAGTTGGGTCTAACAGATTGACAAGGTACAAAGAGGAGAGGCAAGATTCGTGACCGGTACATCTAGCCATCGCGAGAGCGTTACAAATCTCATAGAAAGTTTGAAGTGGGGCACACTTGCAGATAGACGACGAGCTAAACGGAAGGGGCTGCTCACTAAATTCCGAAATCCGATCTTCGGCGAGGATGTAGAGCATATATTATTAGCACCAACTTTCAAATCGCGAAATGATTATCATTCAAATATAAGGGAAATAAGAGTTCGTACTGAGGCGTTCAGACAGTCGTTTTTCCCTCCCGCGATCCGCGTGTGGAACAGAGAGGGGGGGAATATAACTTTGCCGCGAATTGTGCCCTCCGCCACACACCGCTTAGTTGCTAGCGGAGTATGTATGTAGTTGTAGATTTAGATGTGTCTAAAACACCTCCGACGGTGCGTTTGTCGTGCTAGAGGCAGCCTGACGCCAATGATCTTCCAACATGACAACGCTCGTCCACACACGTCGCCCGCAACTGAAGACGCCCTGCGAAGCCTGAAGTTTGGACCGATTCCAGACCCTCCGTACTCCCCAGATATTGGGCCTTGAGATTTTTATTATTTTTTCCTCTACTCAATACACCTCAGAGGTTATCACTACACCTGGGACGATGAGATGAAGGCAGCTGATAATTCCTGAAATCGACAAAAGTCGAAATAATTTCCAAGTGCCGAAATGAAAGCACTTGTTACACTACGAAAGAAATGTCATTTAGAACCTTGCGAATTTTACTTTAACATACTTTTTGATCGATCTTCCTAGTTTTTTTTTCTTCCATCTCTACAAGCATGTGTGCATTTTCAACTTACCCTTGTATACTGTGAACGGTAATGATCTTATGACACTCCTTTGGGGTACCTCCCGAGTTATTTTTACGTCTCAATATTTCTCTCCCTTGCGCGCCTTGTTCTGTTTGCTAGAAACTATTCAGTCCACTTACACTTGGCACTAAAACGAAAGTGCGAGGTGATCCACATGGGTACTAAAAGATATCCGATAAATTTTGGGTATACGATAAATCGCACAAATTTAAGGGTTGTCAATTCGACTAAATACCTAGGAATTACAATTACGAGCAACTTAAATTGGAAAGACCGCATAGATAATATGGTGGAGAAGGCGAACCCAAGACAGCGTTTTGTTGGCAGAACACTTAGAAGATACGATGAACCCACTAAAGAGACAGCTAACATTACGCTTGTCCGTCCTCTGCTGGAATATTGCTGTGCGGTATGGGATCCTTACCAGGTAGAATTGACGGAGAACATCGAAAAAGTGCAAAGAAGGGCAGTTCGTTTCGTGTTATCGCGCAGTAGGTGTGAGTGTGTCACTGATACGATACGCGAGTTGGGGTGGCAGTCACTGAAACAAAGGGGTCTTCTTTGCGGCGAGATCTATTTACGAAATTTCGATCACCAACTTTCTCTTCCGAATGCGAAAATATTTTGTTGACACCCACCTACGTAGGGAGAAATGATCATCATAATAAAATAAGAGAAATCAGAGTTCAAACAGAAATATTTAGGTGTTCCCTTTTCCCTTTCTAGACTGGAATGGTAGAGAAGTAGTTTGAAAATGGTTCGATGAACCCTCTGCCAGGCACTCAAGTGTGAATTGCAGAGTAACAATGTAGATGTAGATGTAAACACAGTTGACCTGATATTCCGTACATTAGGTGACAGTGTGGAGTTGTACTGAACGTCTTGCGGAAGCTGAAGAACGCGGCATCAATCTGGGCGGCTGTATTTAATTCTTTCTGTGTCTCGTGGATGAATGGAGCGAGCTGAATTTCAACGACCGTGTTCTTCGAAACCCTTGTTTACTACAGATGAAATCTTCGAACTCCAAGAAAGACATAATAAGCGAGCATAAACCATGTTCCAAAAGCCTACAACAGACCGACGTCAGACAAAGGTTCTGTGCATCTGTTCGATGACCATTCCTGTAAACTGGAATGACATACGCTTTTTCTCCAATCATTACGAAGGCTTCGCTCCTCCATTGACCTATGTTACAGTGCTGTTACAAGTGGAGCAATTTCTTTGATACCCTCTATGTGTTGGAGTATGAGTTTTGGGAAAGTTGCTGTTATAAGCCTCTGTTCGCGTCCCAAACTCTCGTACCTCACTCTTATAGTCGCTACTTAAGGCATGCGGTGATGGATGCATAATGTTTGCACAGTCTTCAAAATCTACATCTACATCCATACCCCGCAACCCACCTGACGGTGTGTGGCGGAGAGTACCTTGAGTACCTCTATCGGTTCTCCCTTTTTTTCCAGTCCTCTATTGTTCGTGGAAGGAAGGACTGTCGGTATGCCTCTGTGACAGCTGTAATCTCTCTGATTTTATCCTCATGGTCTCTTCGCGAGATATACTTAGGAGAGAGCAATATACTGCTTGACTCCTCGGTGAAGTCCCGTACCGAGCTACTGAGCGTCTCTCCTGCAGAGTCTTCCACTGGAGTTTATCTCTCATCTCCGTAACGCCTAATCGATTACTAAATGATCCTGTAACGAAGCGAACTGCTCACCGTTGGATCTTCTCTCTCTCTTCTATCAACCGTATCTGGTACGGATCACACACTGCTGAGCAGTATTCAAGCATTGGGCGAACAAGCGTACTGTAACCTACTTCCTTTGTTTTCGGATTGCATTTCCTTAGGATTCTTCCAGTGAATCTCAGTCTGACATCTGCTTTACCGACGATCAACTTTGAATGATCATTCCATTTTAAATCAATCCTAATGCGTACTTCCAGATAATTTATGGAATTAACTGCTTCCAGTTATTGACCTGCTGTATTGTAGCTAAATGATATGTGATCTTTCTTTCTATGTATTCGCAGCACATTACGCTTGTCTACATTGAGATTCAATTGAAGTATTGCTTAGTTAGATCAACCGAAGAGGGTTTTGGGGGCAGTTAACTTCGCTCTCTTCAGTGGATTGCGATTTATGATTCACAAACATCACTGACATTTTCATATGCACAGTATCGATGTATTACGACCCTCCGAATTTTCTCGTGCCTACTGCAATGCCTACAAACACTGGAAGAATACTCATGAAACACTGCGACTGGCAGTGTTGTATGAGCTTCCCTTTACAGATGCACCCAACTTTCCGTCAACACTTCCAAGAAATCCTAGTCATACGTTCGACCCCCCTCATACTGCTTTTACGTGTTGATACCCCTAAATAAGCACAATGGACAGTAATTAGTCGCCCTTAGTAGCTTTGACATTAATTCCGCATGATAATGGCCTCAGTTCGGTGCGGAAGTGAATCAGAGTTGCTTCAGGATAGCCATATGCAGCTGAATCCAGAGGAGGCGTAGCGCCGTATACCGATCCTGCCTTGGAGGAGGATAGGTGGGAGATGTTTCTCAGAGCTGGATACTGGCAGATGGTGACGCGAGACTGGATGCGCACGTAGTTTATGTATCAGCCGATAGAGGACAGTATTGGATAGGGGACTGATTTAGTTTCGATTGTGCCCGGTAGAGTGCACTAAAGTAATAGAATGGTTTTCATAAGCTGTTCTAGTGTTTTCATAAAGTGTTGTTATGTCTTTTTGTGTATGTTATAAATGTGTTTTAGCAGTATGAATGACGTGTGAGTGTGGTTTACGGTTAATATGAAGATAATTGTTTAACGAGTTGTGTAGTAGGATTTAGTGGGGGAGGATTTCGAAGAAGTATGGATATGGACAAAGGGGATTTTGGTAGAATAGATTTGTGAAGTAAGTTTATGGTAAGGGGAAAGTTAATTCAGGTATAAACAACAATAGTAAATAACTTTATGCATTAGCAAAACTTCAGCATATTAGATAATTACGTCGATAAAAAGTGCAGTCGTTAGGTTTACTATTTTGCGATTGGTTATTGATGAAACGCGCGGACTGGCGCTGGAGACTTGTTTTTGTTTTGTTTTGCTATTGGCTGTTGACTAAACTGACCAGTGGTAAAGCAATATTCTTCGCACGCCTTTCTCTGCTGGTAGAGAAGACTTAGAGTATTCTAGAGGGGAGTCGGAGCCTAGCCATGGAACAGATCGGACGTGTGTAGTAGTAGTTCCGATGGAAATGATAAGTTGCCGGATCTAGCAGTGTTTCATACATCAAAAGTGTTGGAAAGTGAAGGCATAATTATTCCGATGTGTGTGTGTGTGTGTGTGTAGAAATATCGGAATTTTTAAGTGAATTTTGTGACGAGAAAAGATATATATTCCGCTTTGGGTATTGAGCAGGTCGGTGGCTAAAAACTGTGACTGCATTTGGTACCGACAGACTTAATATTTGGCGAGCATTATCAATCAAAAAAAAATCATTACGTTTGTAGCTATTACGTTTTCGGGAAATGCAACACCATAAACTTGCTAACGTGAGTGAAAGGGATAGTGAGTGACTGCATTAAGACTAGCACGGGCTTGGCAGTGATACTTGTTCACCTAAGTTTCAGAATATACACTCCTGGAAACACCGTGAATTCATTGTCCCAGGAAGGGGAAACTTTATTGACACATTCCTGGGGTCAGATACATCACATGATCACACTGACAGAACCACAGGCACATAGACAGAGGCAACAGAGCATACACAATGTCGGCACTAGTACAGTGTATATCCACCTTTCGCAGCAATGCAGGCTGCTATTCTCCCATGGAGACGATCGTAGAGATGCTGGATGTAGTCCTGTGGAACGGCTTGCCATGCCATTTCCACCTGGAACCTCAGTTGGACCAGCGTTCGTGCTGGACGTGCAGACCGCGTGCGACGACGCCTCATCCAGTCCCAAACATGCTCAATGGGGTACAGATCCGGAGATCTAGCTGGCCAGGGTAGTTGACTTACACCTTCTAGAGCACGTTGGGTGGCACGGGATACATGCGGACGTGCATTCTCCTGTTGGAACAGTAAGTTCCCTAGCCGGTCTAGGAATGGTAGAACGATGGGTTCGATGACGGTTTGCATGTACCGTGCACTATTCAGTGTCCCCTCGACGATCACCAGAGGTGTACGGCCAGTGTAGGAGATCGCTCCCCACACCATGATGCCGGGTGTTGGCCCTGTGTGCCTCGGTCGTATGCAGTCCTGATTGTGGCGCTCACCTGCACGGCGCCAAACACGCATATGACCATCATTGGCACCGAGGCAGAAGCGACTCTCATCGCTGAAGACGACACGTCTCCATTCGTCCCTCCATTCACGCCTGTCGCGACACCACTGGAGGCGGGCTGCACGATGTTGGGGCGTGAGCGGAAGACGGCCTAACGGTGTGTGTGACCGTAGCCCAGCTTCATGGAGACGGTTGCGAATGGTCCTCGCCGATACCCCAGGAGCAACAGTGTCCCTAATTTGCTGGGAAGTGGCGGTGCGGTCCCCTACGGCACTGCGTAGGATCCTACGGTCTTTGCGTGCATCCGTGCGTCGCTGCGGTCCGGTCCCAGGTCGACGGGCACGTGCACCTTCCGCCGACCACTGGCGACAACATCGATGTACTGTGGAGACCTCACGCCGCACGTGTTGAGCAATTCGGTGGTACGTCCACCCGGCCTCCCGCATGCCCACTATACGCCCTCGCTCAAAGTCCGTCAACTGCACATACGGTTCACGTCCACGCTGTCGTGGCATGCTACCAGTGTTAAAGACTGCGATGGAGCTCCGTATGCCACGGCAAACTGGCTGACACTGACGGCGGCGGTGCACAAATGCTGCGCAGCTAGCGCCATTCGACAGCCAACACCGCGGTTCCTGATGTGTCCGCTGTGCCGTGCGTGTGATCATTGCTTGTACAGCCCTCTCGCAGTGTCCGGAGCAAGTATGGTGGGTCTCACACACCGGTGTCAATGTGTTCTTTTTTCCATTTCCAGGAGTGTATTAATTGAGGAAGAAATTTCTAACCTTTCATTTCGTGTTTCTCCCGAAACGTAGATTAGTGACTTTAATTGCAGCCTGGTTCCCGTCGAAGTACAGTAGGTTTTTCCTACTGATGGTCTCACAGGTAGGTGCAGGTCCGTCGTAAAAGGGAAGGGAAGAACAGCGCCGCCGCACAGTCATTGGTGATTCCATACCGCAGAGCTAGGAAAAAGTAGGGGTGTTCACTAAAATATTTCACACGCTGTTCTAAATAGCCCAAGACATTTTCTACACAATTCATATCGTGTGATTTACGTAGTCAGAGAAGGTGCGACTGGGTACAAACCAGCAGCGCTGTGAAGATAACTGTTATCTTCTAGAACCAGGCTTGAACATTTGGGTCAAAGGAAAACAGCTGATCATCGAGAATGTTGAAAAAACATCCTGGTCCATGTTAACGGTGAACTAAGTGACTGGACCCGGTGCGAAACTCACCCCCAAAGCGTCACAGTACGAGAGCCCACGGACAAAACCCTGTCTCATCGTTTCACGGCCAAAACGGTATAAAATCGTCACAGTACATCTTCCTAAAACCGACTAGTTTGGCAGTAACTGTCAAAAACACAGTTCCACGGGGGTCAATTTCCACTATGTAAAACACATTTTGCTCGTAACATTCGGCCTGAGTGCTTTTTCAAAAATTTCGACGAGGTTTACTGGACTTTACCATAGTGACTCGGTTACCTTTATTTTAAAAAATTGAATGGTTACAACGATCAGACAAATACTGTTCTGAGGCACTTTCGACGTCAGTTACACTTCCAAAAATGAAAAGAACGTTCCAGTGTTTGTTACCCTTCCATGTTAAGAAATGATATTTACAGGGTTATACTCTTATTCCTCGATACACATATCACGAACGCAGAAATTCAGAGCTTCGCATTTCGCGAAAGAATTGAGAAATATAAAATGTAATTAAATTTGAATTAATAATTGGTCCCAATAGGACATGGCGAAAAAACCCACGTATTAACATATTAATCATGACATGTGCTATGAATATTGTGGCGGAATATTGTCGTGCTAATCAAACAATTAATGCTGATCTAACTTGTCGAAAACACAAGAAAACAGATACTAAGATTGTTTACTATGTTTGTAACATTATTTACGAGGTCGAGTTACTATTCAGTATTCTATACAGGCATTCCAATTATGAGCTTGGGAATAAGAATATTTGAAAAAGTTCCAGAAAGGTTTGGGTGAATGTTTGTGTTAGTAATTCCCTTCGTCACCTTGGTGTTCGGCGTCTAGATGAAACAATCGGATTGCTGTAACGAAATCTTTTAGCTGCTTTTTATGCTATTATCGGCTGTTATTACAGTCCCCATTCTACCGCAAGGGGAAAAGGCTATTGACAATCTTGGAAAATTTCTACACGACACCGAAAGGCTTTCACAGATTCAGGCAAATATACATCTGACACTGAAAATGTATTGAAAGTCGTAGAAAAATTCACGTGGATATTGCATAAAGTAAAATATTGATGACACCGAGTAGGTTAAGTTAAACATGTTTACACAAAGATATAAAATGAAAAGTGAACTTACTTTTACAGATATAAATCTGGATTCATCTCGACACCTGCTGTCTGCTACCGTGTAAAACAGGAATGAATAGCCTTTGTTGAGAACAAAATATGTTTCACAAATACGGAGCAACGCTCGTACGAAAAATGTAGCAGGTCTAAATCCCACAAATTTCTGATGGTATGGCAGCGATGGTATTACTTTTAAAGTTGGACAAAATATGGATGTCGACGTTGCGCCAGCAGAATGACAATCGATTACTCTAAATCGAGAACGATGACGCCTTCCAAAGCTAGGCATACCGTTGGCATGACGTGACGAATGATGGTGCCCTCTATGTGCTCTATAAATGCGAGAGTACCTGGAGCCTCGGTGGCAGTAGCCGGACGATCTCAGAAGATGTCTCCTGCAGATGGAGACGAAACGTCAGGTGGAAATTGTATACATCGACCACGGCCTCCCAGCCCGGAAGTTTCAACTGAGAACAAAACCGGCCGTCAAAGACTACGTTGTATGACATAAGTAGTTTTTATTTTTGCACGGACTTTTCAGTCGCCCCTCGTAAGTTGATGTAGGTGGTCCGTTGTCCGCCGGCAGCACGTGTGCGGAGCCAGCGCCGCGGTTCCGCATTCTGCAGCGGAGGGGCCGTTCCGGGCCGTCGGCGCCGCCTCGCCACCTCATGAATGTATTCATCCGCGCCGCAGTCTATCGCGCCCAGATTCCCCGCCAGCCGGCGGCGGGCGCCAAACAAAGTTAGTCCGCCAGTTCATGGGGCCGCGACACAGGCGCGGGGTAGCTGGCGCCAGTCTTCGATGCAGCACTCTTTCTGCTGGGACACGACGCGGCCCTCACTCCGAAGACTGGCTTTATGCTGCTCTCTACGATGTCCTGTGCAAGCTATATAATCTCTGCATATCTGCTACAGGCTACACCCATTCACTTTTTTTTTCCTTTATTGTATTTCAATTCCCCATCGAGACGGGCTGGCAGCAGCATATGCGCTGCTCTTCAGCCAAAAGGCATAGAACAAACAATAGTAGACATTTAAAAATATACAGAGGAGAAAATATGGTGAATATATATATATATATATATATATATATATATATATATATATATATATATATATGAGGGAACATCATGGAAGGCAATAGACAAGAAAAGGGGCGACTGTAAAATGGAGATAAAAAACTGTAAAAAAGGAGCACACACTGCCACAATTAAAAGGACACATGGCACAGTGTGAACGGAGCGTAAAAAGTATCGACGGTTGGCGTAGCACATAGCAAACGGCGAACCTCAAGGCAGTACACAAGTAAGATCACACCTCTTGACGCACAGGAGAAACAGCACTGAACACAACACTCACATGGCACACTTACGATGATCAAAACGGAGGATCTGCCAGGCGCAAGGAGATGAGGGAGACCGGAAGAAGAGAGGGAGGGGTAGAGAGGGATGAGATGGGCGAGGGGCGCTCTGAAGAGGGCCAGGGAGGGAGGGATGTGAGAAGGAAAGAGACAAGGATGGAATGCAGGGTCTTGGGGGGAGGGGGGGAGGAGGAAAATCCGCTCTGGGAGAAGGAGGGGAGAGGAAAAAGGAGCCCTGGGGAGGGGGAGACAAGGCCAGGTCATAGTTGGAAGGAAGGGTGATGTCACGGCGAAGTTCATCATCCGGGAGGAGGCGGCGCTGGAAATTGCCCTGATGAGGGCAATGGCGTGGAGGTGGAGAGAGGGAGGAATACAGCGATAGAGGAAGGAGGAAACGAGAGGGGTGGGGGATCAAGCTTGCAGACAATGTAAAGGATGTGGAGATGTTGGAGGAACAGGAGGTGGTGCGGGAAGGGGATCAGTTCTTACAAGAGCCTTGTGTGGTAAAGGAAGGCAGATACGGAAGGCAAGGCGGAGCACATGGCGTTCAAGGATTTGGAGGGCCTTGTAAAAGCGGGTAGGGGCGGAGATCCAGGAAATGCTGGCATAAGAGAGGATAGGACGGACGAGGGATTTGTAGGTGTGGAGGATGGTAGAAGGATGCAATCCCATGTCCTGCCAGACAGGAGTTTCAGAAGGCAGAGGCGGGAATTAGCTTACTGCTGGATGGTCTGGAGGTGAGGGGTCCAGGTGAAGTGTCAGTCTAGGGTGAGGCCAAGGTATATCAGGGTATGGGTGATCTGGATGGGACGACTATAAAGTATAAAGCGTGAGGTAGAAATCATGGAGATGAAAGGAGCAGGTGGTGCAGCCTATGCTGATTGCCTGTACACCATTCACACCTACTAGCTATATTTAAACTTTTCTTTCACTCAACGAATGTTACCCCAGCAACAACCCTACTATATTCTTTCATCTCGCATCAATTTAATGCACCTGCTTTCACACGTGTGATTATACAGGGTAGACCATTGGTCGTGACCGAGCCAAATATCTCACGAAATAAGCGTCAAACGAAAAAACTACAAAGAACGAAACTTGTCTAGCTTCAAGGGGCAAACCAGATGGCACTATGGTTGGCACGCTAGATGGCGCTGCCATAGGTCGAACGGATATCAATTGCCTTTTTTTTATAAGTAGGAACCCCCATTTCTTACTACATATTCGTGTAGCACGTCAATAAATATGAATGTTTTAGTTGGACCACTTTTTTCGCTTTTTCATGGATGGCGCTGTAATAGTCACAAACATATGGCTCAAAATTTTAGACGAAAAGTTGGTAATAGGTGGGTTTTTAAATTAAAATGCAGAACGTAGGTACGTTTGGCCCTTTTTATTTCGGTTGTTCCAATGTGATCCATGTACCTTTGTGAACTCATCATTTCTGAGAACGCATGCTGTTACAGCGTGAACCTGTAAATACCACTTTAATGCAATAAATGCTCAAAATGATGTCCGTCAACTTCAATGCATTTGGCAAAACGTGTGACATTCCTCTCAACAGCGAGTATTTCCCCTTCCGTAATGTTCGCACATGCATTGACAATGCGGTGACGCATGTTGTCAGGCGTTGTCGCTGGATCACGATGACAAATATCCTTCAACTTTCCCCACAGAAAGAAATCCGGGGACGTCAGATCCGGTGAACGTGCGGGCCATGGTATGTTGTTTCCACGACCACTCCACCTGCCATTAAATGTGCTATTCTATACCGCTTCAACCGCACGCGAGCTATGTGCCGGACATCCATCGTGTTGGAAGTACATCGCCATTCTGTCATGCAGTGAAACATCTCGTAGTAACATCGGTAGAACATTACGCAGGAAATCAGCATAAATTGCACCATTTAGATTGCCATCGAAAAAATAGGGGCCAAATATCCTTCCTCCCATAATGCCGCACTATGCATTAAACCGCCAAGGTCGTTGACGTTCCACTTGTCGCAGCCATCGTGGATTTTTCGTTGACCAGTAGTGCATATTATGCCGGTTTACGTTACCGCTGTGGGTGAATGACGCTTCATCGCTAAATAGAACGCGTGCACAAAAACTGTCATCGTCCCGTAATTTATCTTGTGCAAAGTGGCAGAACCGTACACGACGTTCAATGTCGTCGCCATGCAATACCTGGTGCAGAGAAATATGGCATGGGTGCAGTCGATGTTGGTGTAGCATTCTAAGCACCGACGTTTTTGGAATTCACGATTCTCGCGCAATTTGTCTGCTACTGATGTGCGGATTACCCGCGACAGCAGTTAAAACACCTCGTTGGGCGGCATCATTTTTTGCAGGTCATGGTTGACATTTCACATGTGGCTGAACACTTCCTGTTTCCTTAAATAACGTAACTATCCGGCGAACCGTCCGGACCCTTGGATGATGTCGTCCAGGATACCGAGCAGCATACATAGGAGACGCTTGTTGCGCATTTTGATGACAATAGCCATACATCTAACGATATCGATCCTTTCCGCAAATGGTAAACGGTCCATTTTGACACGGGTAATGTATCACGAAGCTAATAGCGTCCGCACTGGCGGAATGTTACGTGATACCACGTACTTATACGTTTGTGACCAATACAGCGCCGTCTATCAGAAAGTGAAAAAAGTTTTCCAACCAAAACATTCATATTTCTGTACGTACTACACGAATATGTAATAAAAAATTGGGTTCCTATTTTAAAAAACACAGTTGATATCCGTTTGACATATGGAAGCGCCATCTAGCGGGCCAACCATAGCGCCATGTGGTTTATCTTCAAGCTAGACAAGTTTCGTTCTTTGTAGTTTTTTCATTTGATGCTTACTTTGTGAGATATTTGGCCTGGTCGATATCCATGGTCCACCCTGTATATGTATGCTTCGCATCAAAGTAAGAGCAATCTTTTTGAATTTAAATGATCTGAGTTTGGTAGTAGAGCATTTTATCTCCGGAATATTTTACCCAAGAGGATACCATCGCCCCCAAGCCATACAATATGGCTTCATGCCCTCGAGAAACGCAAGGGCTGTTTGCTGTAAGGCCACGTTGGCTAACGTTTCAAAGGCCAGATCAGTCAATCATCGAGACGTCTCTTCCTGCACCTACTGGAAAGGCTACTTCCTCTCTCCAGGACGAGTAGTTCAGTCTGTCCTATGGGTCTACTACTTAATTGTGCTGCACCAACAGTACGTTTGTCTCTGACCCCGAGGTGTGGCTCTAGAGTAGCTAAAACCAGACCTTCTTCACGAGTGATTCAGCTTGCCTAGTACATCTACATCTACATTTATACTCCGCAAGCCACCCAACGGTTTGTAGCGGAGGGTACTTTACGTGCCACTGTCATTACCTCCCTTTCCTGTTCCAGTCGCGTATGGTTCACGGGAAGAACGACTGCCGGAACGCCTCCGTGCGCGCTCGAATCTCTCTAATTTTACATTCGTGATGTCCTCGGGAGGTGTAAGTAGGGGGAAGCAATATATTCGATACCTCATCCAGAAACACTGTATTTTGGTGTGGGTAACCCGTGGTCTCCTGTGGCTCCTTACGAACTAATTTCTGTTTGTTTCGCTTCTTTTTCCCAAATTCATCTTTGTATATCACTATCTGTCTCCCAAGGGTACCATCAGATTGGATTTTGATGAGTCTGAGGTATTTTGTAGACGGACCTGCTCCAGTATCTGTCCAGCGACTTTTCATGCGACGGCCCCTAGATTCCGAGAAAATCGGTTTTGATGTTTTGTGCGCACCTCCTGCAGTTGTAAGGGTAGCCACGTTTCGACAAAGTGAAAGCAGCGCAGAGGCTAAGGTTCACGACTATCAAGAGGAAGGTAAAGATTAAATTACTACTTGTGTGCTTTCTTTCACTTCCATTGTACAGAATGCCATTAAAGAGTATATGTACTGCATAACTACTCAGATATAGTTACAAGGAAACCCTAGTGGGGACTGTTGAAATGATGGAGAAAAGTGGCACAATTTTAGTGTTGAAACAACATTTACTTTTTCTAACAAAAAAGACATAAATTATGCTAAAGAAGCTACTGACTGAATACCGTAAACAACTAAGAGCTGGTTTAAGTCTACACTGGACAAGGCTCCTGGGATGGCAAAGACGGTTTAACTCTGGTCCTAAAAATATGAATAACGCAATCTGAATTGATCTGCCGCTGGGCAAACTGTGACTGATTAAATCTACTGAAGTTTCTCTATACAGATGCAGCTGAGAGCAAGTGGCGATTGAAATCTGTACGTCCGAACAATTCCGGAGTGGAGGTACGTTACCCTGTTTGCTTCGTGCGGATATGTAAATTGCAGCTGGCGAGGTATGTGCGGTGACGGTGAGACGTGGAGGCGGCACCTGTGAATCTATCGTGGCCACAAAAGAAATGCAAAAATCTAATGGTCTAGGGATCAGGCAGATGGATCGCAATTTACTCTCTACCAGAGCCATGAAATCAGGGTAGGTTTCTGTGTGTGACACACCCGTTCACTTGCCGTACCAAGGACCAATTTGGCTCACTTACACGACAGAGCGCAGAAGGATACCAAACGTGAAGACTCGTAAACCAAAAACGAATAAGTGTGTCCTCGACAAACGAGTAGTCCGGGAGACACTGTTGGTGCAGTAAGAACTTCACAACAGGCTCCCCAGTCTAAACTTCTTGCAAAAGAATTTAGTCTCGGGACAGTCCCCAAGTACCAATCACACATGCCAGAGGCACGACTAGAAGTGCTTATAGACCAAAATCCCAGCACTCGAGATGCTTCGCACCTTTCCAGAAAAAAATTCCGTTTTCATGCAAAGTGCATGAATGACATTGCCTTCCCCCATTTTCAGCCAATCACAGGGCTCTTGAGGTGCTAAATCTACCCTCCGAAACGACTGCACACACTCATGTCGAACCAGGGGAAGAGTTAAGAAAGCTGTTCCTCTGAAAAAATAAAAAGAAACCGCCAATTACCAGCTTTTTCAAGTTTTCGCAGAGGGAGAAGAGCTGATTTTCTCCAAAGTCATGTTGTTTCCACTGGGAAGAATGGAAGAGATACAGTCAAAGATATTTATCTAAATTGCCCGTGCCTTGCAGCTTATTAGTCCTAGCTATGAGGTGTAATAAAGAGTGTATCTTTAAATGTTTCTCAGATGCAGGATTTTTCTTATACAATCGAGGCAGCCAGGAAAGTGGATCGCTAGCCTATTTGCACTTTCAGTGAACATGAAAACTTGTGACTTTTTTTTATTACACATAGCTCTGCACACGGTGCCTTATTTACGACTCCACTGTGTAGTCGCATTCCTCCAGACAGTCGCCACCAGCCCAGGCTGCAACTGGCGCTGTGGCAGGTATCACGGCATTGTTCTGCTGGAGACCTGTCTCGACGAGGGGCTGCCCTGTATGGCTGTGGTCCTGTCCAGCTATATTTACTGAGGGATGGGCTCGCCTCCAATTGCTTTCAACTCACAACATACCATTGCTATCAGTTAAGAACCATAAAAATACCTCATGCTCTTAGCGCCCTACCAGGCTCTATCAACATCTGCTCAGGCTGTTAACTTTCTAGAGTCACGCTCAAGGTGTGTCAATTTGTAACAAAATCGTTAATAATCTTCCTTATACAAAAAAACAGGTGAGAAAGTAACAGGAGTCTGACTGCACCCCGAAAAATGGCAACAGCGCATGGTGGGCCGGATGGTCACCCATCCAAGTGCCGACCACGCCCGACAGCGCTTAACCTCGGTGAGCTCAAGGAAACCGGTGTATCCACTGCAGCAAGGCCGTTGCCCCATAAGCAAATAAATATATGCTTTAATCTTGCATCAATTTTATGCGCCTGGTTTCATACGAGTAATTATATACGCTTAGTTTGCATCAAAGTAAGAGCAATCTTTTTGAATTTAAATGATCTGAGTTTCCCAGGAGCGTTTCAGTAAAATCTGTGGGTACAAGGGAGTAGCTTTAATTAAATATGCGTGGTGTCCTACGAGTTTGTGATTCGGTTGCCTCTACGATAAATACCATCTGGAATACTCGTCTAGCATATCAAGTCGTGCAAGCGATCGTGAGCAAGGCGATTCTGTAATCTATTCCATAACAAGCAGAATACACTTTTGAAGAAAGTTTGCTGTAACGCTTGATTTATTAATGGGATCACTACAGCGAAGATGAATACTACTGAATAATTTAGGACGACAATTACAATTTAATGATTTTATGAGTGAAGAGGTTTAAGGGAAAGGAAAAGTACATGGGCAGAATCTGAACCTCTACCACTAGCGTGACAACGGCGAAATTCAGCCGATGCGCTACTTTGGCTTATCGAAACTTGACGAACGCTGCAGGTCCAGAGGGTTCCAATGAAATTTCAGCATCGATTTTCTCGGAAACCGGATGCTGTCATGTGAAAAGCTGCTAACCGGGAATTGAACACAGATCTCTCTACAACGTTCCTAAGGCTCATGACGTTCCATGTTTAACAGGTCTGATTGTCCCCTTGTCAGTAGTGTTAAAATTTGGGTTGATGATGACTAGTTAGTATTAGCTCATTTTCGAAACTTTACCTACGTTAAATGTACATGATTATTCAAATTGTTGAAACTGACTAGTGAAATACGTAACTGTTTTCTTACACTTCTCCCAGGTTGTTGCTAAGCTATCAAAAAATGTTTTGCACAATCTCGGTTCCGAGAGTTACGAAACCTGTACAGAAAATTGGAATAGAGATCAACATAATCATCATTTCCGCGCTTGCTATTGCTTATGAAAACCACGCATTACATCCTGTACAACCCTACAGCGAGACCTTCAGAGGTGGTACCTCTAATACCCAGTAACATGTCCTCTTGCATTGATGCACGCCTGTATTCGACGTGGCAAACTATCTACAAGTTCATCAAGGTACTGTGGGACCAGATTGTCCAACTCCTCAACGGCAATTCGGCGTAGATCCCTCAGAGTAGTTGGTGGGTCATATAGTCCATTATCAACCCTTTTCAATCTATCCCAGGCATGTTCCAGACGGTTCATGTCTGGAGAACATGCTGGCCACTCTAGTCGATCGATGTCGTTATCCTGAAGGAAGCCATTCACAATGTGTCCACGATGGGGCTGCGAATTGTCGCCCATGAATGCGAATGCCTCACCAATATACTGCCGATATGGTTGCACTATCGGTCGGTGGATGGCATTCACGTATCGTATAGCCGTTACGGCACCTTTCTGACCACCATCAGCATACGTCGGCCCCATATAATGACACTCCAAAACAGCTGGGAATCTCCTCATTGCTGCGCTCTCTGGGCAGTGAGTCTAAGGCGTTCAGCCTGACCGGGTTGCCTCCAAACAAGTCTCCGACGATTTTCTGGTTGAAAGCTCATGCGACACTCATCAGTGAGGAGAACGTGATGCCAATCGTGCGTGGTCCACTCGGCATGTTGTTTGGCCCATCTGTACTGCATGGTGTCGCGGTTGCAAGAATGAACCTCGTCATGGACGTCGGGAGTGAAGCTGAGCATCATGCAGCCTATTGTGCAGTTTGAGTCGTAACACTACGTCCTGTGGCTGCACGAAATGCATTCTTCAACATGGTGGCATTGCTGTCAGTGTTTCTCCGAGCCATGATCCGTAGGTAGCGGTCATCCACTGCAGTAGTAGCCCTTGGGCGGCCTGAGCGAGGCATGTCATTGACAGTTCCTGTCTCTTTGTGTCTCCTCCACGTCCAAACAACATCGCTTTTTTTCACTCCGTGACGCCTGGAGACTTCCCTTATTGAGAGCGCTTCCTGGAACGAAGTAACAATGCGGACGCGATCGAACTAGGCATGGTTGAACTACAGACAACACGAGCCGTGTACCTCCTTCCTGGTGGAATAACTGGAACTGATCGGCCATCGGCCCCCCAATAATAGCCGCTGCTCATACATGGTTGTTTACATCTTTGGGCGGGTTTAGTGACACAAATAGACTGTCTGTGATACAATATCCACAGCTCTGGGAACCGGGGTGATGAGAAACTTTTTGTGTGTGTGTACTTCCGGTCAGGAGTGCTAGTCCTGAAAGGTGTGGAACGCTATTTCTGTGAAGTCTGGAAGGCAGCAGACGACACATTGGCACCTGCCTGCTAAAGTCAAAGGTCATACGTTTGAGTCCCGGTGTGGCCCACAGTTTTGAACTGCCAGCAGGTTTCAAATCAGCCATCAGTCCACTGCAGAGCAAAAATCCATTCTGGAAACTTTTTCTCTTCACTCACAATATTTGGTTCAAAAAATAGTTCAAATGGCTCTGAGCACTATGGGGATTATCATCTGAGGTCGTAAGTCCCTAGAACTTATGTCTACTTACACATAACTAACCTAAGAACATAACACATCCATGCCCGAGGCAGGATTCGAACCTGCGACGGTAGCGGTCGCGCGGTTCCAGACTGAAGCGCTTAGAACCGCTCGGCCACATCGGCCGACTACAGTGTTTGGTGACAACATTAATTATGACTTCACTCTTCGCCCTCCAAACCTATGTTCAAGAATGGTCGGATCTGTCTCTGATACACAGCAGTACAGATAAAATTGCTGCTGAAGAGTTGGACGTTATGCATGTCATATACGGATTCACTGAATGGAATGGAAGGGCCACACAACGCCGTTATCTTCCCGCAAACGACGGTAACCGTGCTTTTGCACCCGTAAGTGGGTTGTTGCATAACTCTGTATGCTGTGTCGTACTTTTTGGTGATTGCATTTTATAAGAATTAAAGATTTAGGTATTTTCATAGAAATGGAAATAGCTGGAGTTGCAAACCTAATAAATCGTAAAATTATTACTCCGTAACGAGCCGCCGGTGACCTGAGATCCCTAGTACCAGATTACTCTTAAAATATTACAAAAAAATAATTACTTTATCCTACAGTCGCACCTTTGTTTTGTCTGCTGACTTGGTACCAGTTTCGATACCGAGTACCATCACCGGGCCATCCTACGAAAAGTACACATTCATTCGTCCCTACAATATATCTCGTCAATGTGAATATTTTTTTCAGTTTTAAGTGCTATATGGCAGAGAATGCATACCTGTAGAAGATTTATGATCGGATCAGTGTTTTATAGTGGTATGAACGGTATACAAATGGGGGATGGAAAGTTATTCTGCTTTTTATGTTTTATTACAGCAGCTGTTTCATTCGTACTTATTGTTATTCATCCGTTTTCCATATTTTAAGTTAATTTTATGTTTAGAAGTCTTTTACACTGTGGCTCTTTTTTAACCCTTTGAGCCTCAGGGGCTTCTGTCTGAAACCAATACATTATTTGATCAAGTACCAGTACCTTTTGGATGAAACCACAGATGCTATTGCAGGACACAGTCTTCTAGTCATACACTGAGATACTCTTACGAATGCAGTGCTTTTCAGGATACACTGAAATGCGGTTCTTTTCTATAGCACCCACATCAAGGAGATAACTGGCAGAGAAAGTAAGGGTTTCTAAAATTATTGTAATGTAAATGAGAGTATGTACCACTGCTTGCGTGAGTATTAACGATATGAAGCCTCTGGGACAGCCGGCCGCTCTGGCCGAGCGATTCTAGGCACTTCAGCCCGGAACCGCGTGACCACTGCGGTCGCGGGTTCGAATCCTGTCTCAGGCATGGATGTGTGTGATGTCTTGAAGTTACTTAGACTGAGTAGTGATACGTTCTAGGGGACTGATGAAATCAGATGATAAGTCCCATAGTGCTCAGAACCATTTGAACCTCTAGGGCAGTATATAGTCCTCATACAAAATGTATTAAATATTTGGACCACTTTTTCTTCTCATTTATGAATATAATTTGTTTCAAGATGTGGGATTTTCTATAGGGAAAAATGCGAATTTGCCTTTAAATGTAACAGATGAAATGATGGGTGGTTGGAAACTGGATGCCCCAGTGGTTCCTAAGCGAAACGAAAGCATCTACTTAAAAAGACTGATTGTTTACTTACCGCCATTTTCTTCTTGAATTCGTTGCTTAGTAAAAACTAATTTTGGTATAAATCTTAGATTTGCATTACAAAGTGCAACCACATCCATAAATTGTCAAAAAGTAAATAATCAATTTTTTTCTTGTATTCGGTGCTTACCGTGAATAACAAACCTTTAATTTTGTGAAAAATTTTAAAATTCTATTTTCTTCTTATTTTTGGTATTCAAAGCGTTAAGAGGGAAGAAAACTTTATTCACAAGGAGCAACTCATGTCGCTTGGCAGCCATTTGTGTCTATTTAAAGCTGAATATTAACCTATCCTATTTGGCATACGTATTTAGGTAAGCAAGCATGATGGCTGAGTGCCAGGGGTAAGTGGCTGCCTAGACTGAATGTTTCACAAATCTGTTACTGACTGCTGTATGTTGTAGGCGGGACTTAGTAATTTACGTTTTGATTAGGAACCCACGTCCTTACTTTTACCGCTCAACAACCCCTAGAGACCTGTGCCAGGAACTGTGAAACCCCTAAATTTTAACGTTGTACTTTATACAACAGTCTACGAATTACAGAGGGAAAAAAAGTATTAGGAAATGTATCTTAAGTAGTATTTAAAGTATGTACCGGGTGATCAAAAAGTCAGTATAAATTTGATAACTTAATAAATCACGGAATAATGTAGATAGAGGGGTAAAAATAGACGCACATGCTTGAAATGACATGGGGTTTTATTAGAACAAAAAGAAAAACATCAAAAAAATGTCGGACAGATGGCGCTGGACAGGAAAAACGTCAGTGAGTGCGCATGACAATCGTGTATAAAAGGAGCTGTAATGAGAGAGAGAATCAGATGCGCCAGCAGTCGCAGCATGTTGACGTTACCTGAAAAGTCGCTTTTAGTGAAGCTATATTATCATGGGGACTGTGCTAGGTCAGCGTTACGATCCTATCTCCATTGGAAGGGGATTCGAACGGGTAAAGGTCCGTTGAGAAATGCAGCTGTGGCGAGAATGATTTCCAAGTTCGAAGCCACGGGTTGCTTCGACGATAGACCCCGTAGTGGCCGACCGAGCACAAGGCGTAATGCTGCTGAGACAGTTCAGGAAGAAATGGAGGCGGTAACGGGTTCATCTGTGCACGGGGAAGTCAGCTCTCGTGCAGGCACACGTCACACCGGCATTCCATACACTACAGTTTGGTTGGTACTTAGGCGTACCCTCCGATGCTATCCGTACAAAATCAATCGGCATCATGAACTGTTACCTGGCGATTTAGTGAAGAGGAGGGCATATGTGGTGTGGGCGTTTCAAAAGTTGGCGGAAGATGACGATTGGTTGAGTAACGTGTTGTGGACCGACGAAGTTCATTTCACGTTCCGAGGGTCTGTCAACGCCCACAACTGCAGGATTTGGGCTACCTAATATGCTAGAACTGTCGTGGAAACTCCACGGCGGGAGGAGAAAGTCACGGTATGGGTTGGATTTACCACATCTACTGTTATCGGGCCTTTTTTTCTTCGAGGAAATGCGTGATTCTGGTTTTGTAAATGCTACCGTGACTGGTGAGAGGTACGCCGATATGTTACAGAATCGCTTCATCCCCAGCTTGGCTGATAAACACCTGCTGGAACGTACGATGTTTATGCAGGATGGTGCTCCACCCCATATTGCTAGACGCGTGAAAGATCTCTTGCGCGCATCGTTTGGTGATGATCGTGTGCTCAGCCGTCACTTTCGTCATGCTTGGCTTCCCAGGCCCCCAGACCTCAGTCCGTGCGATTATAGGCTTTGGGGTTACCTGACGTCGCAAGGATATCGTGATCGACCGACGTCTCTAGGGATGCTGAAAGACAACATCTGACGCCAATGTCTCACCATAACTCCGGACGTGCTTTACAGTGGTGTTCACAACATTATTCCTCTACTACAGCTATTTTTGAGGAATCATGGTGGACATATTGAGCATTTATTGTAAAGATCATCATCTTTGCTTTGTCTTTCTTAGTTAATGCTAATTATTGCTATTCTGATCAAATGAAGCACTGTCTGACATTTTTTGATCTTTGTCTTACTTTTTTTTTGCTATTTTGATCAGATGAAGCGCCATCTGTCGGAAATTTTTTGAGCTTTTGTAGTTTTTACGGTTCTAATAAACCCCTATGTCATTCCAAGCATGTGTGTCAATTTGTATCTCTCTGTCTACATTTTTCCGTGATTTATTCAGTTTTCAAGTTTATACTGGCTTTTTTGATCGTAGAATGATCTGAATATACGACTGTAGACTAAAGCCAGTAATTATTTTTCTGGTTGTGTTTGTCACGTTCTCAAACGACAGTATGCTATCAATATGGAAATACTCCTGGAAAGTCTCCGAACTTTTTTCAGTAAAGTTCGTGCTCACCGCGAATAACGTGCCGATAGTAAGGCGGCGAATGTGATTTTTGTGTTCGACTCGATTCAAGAATCTCAGCAGAAATTGGAAGATGTAAGGCGGAACGCGACACAATGCGCCACCCACCGAACAGGGAGTCGCCGTGTAATAAGGGAGGATCGCGGTCGCTCGGAAACGAGCAACGTCCGCGGCGCTTGGCTGCAGTGGCTGAAGCTCAGCCGTTGCGGGGGCGGATGTCCCGGCGGCGGCGGAGGCGGCGGCGCGGTCGATAGCGCCGCAGCCACAGCGCCACTGACGCACACGTCGGCTGCGCCCAGCCCCCACCGCTGTCTGCCGGGCCGCAGCTCGACGCCCCTGCCGTATAGGCAACCCATCCGCGGGATCAGTCAGGCGGCATGCATATATAACAGGCGCTATAAAAATTTCGTTGTACTTATTTTTTGTAGTGTCACAAAGTTATTTGCGGCGGTCATTTTTCGCAGTAGCTGGTCATATGTATGTTCCCTACATTTTAAAGATGTTTATTACGTTTTTAATTAATTAGATAATTTATGTGTATTATGTAAATACAAAACTGTGTTTTGTTTTCACGTAACGCCTGATCACCGGGACAACGCGAGACGTTTCTGACGACGGAGCCATGCCTAGCAAGCAGCTGCAGTGCGTCGGAGGCCATCACTCCTCACAGAAGGGGTCGCTTATTTTCTCTGCAATCAGGAATCACTGTTGAAGCATTAGAGCCTTTACTAACAAAAACGAATATTGTTTCTGCTTAAATAAATTTTATCGCTAATTATGGGTATAATCCTTTATTTACATAAACTTTCATATTCAATCATCCCAAATACTTGCTTAGTTACCAGATGCATTTAAAAAATAGAAGATTCTTAGATAACTTGCCTATTTTATGTGCGTATGACACAAAGTAACATGGCAGGAGGATCCATTACCCTCTCCCATCTGATGTAGGTTTATTACTCTAACATTCTGTACAGAAACATATGCACTCTGATTTTAAAATATGCATGGTGCTTGCGAAGGTTTTATTTGATGACATGTAAGAATCTTATGCGCCACCACTTTCTACTTCCATCTTTATTTATTTTTAGAATATCGTAAGTGGTACATTAGGTCTACAACTTTACTTCCACCGTTTTGCAATGGACGGCAGTAGCGGCAAGTAGGTTTCGGGTGGTTTCTCATAGGTGTAATACAATAAGCTTAGGCATCTGTAAACATAACGCCGGCCGGAGTGGCCGTGCGGTTCTAGGCGCTACAGTGTGGAACTGAGCGACCGCTACGGTCACAGGTTCGAATCCTGCCTCGGGCTTGGATGTGTGTGATGTCCTTACGTTAGTTAGGTTTCAGTAATTCTAAGTTCTAGGCAACTGATGACCTCAGAAGTTAAATCAAATAGTGCTCAGAGCCATTTTAACCATTTTTTTAAACATAACACCATAAAAATGGTGGTGAATTTGTGATTGCATCAGAAGCTCAATTTCGATTAAATACCTTAACTTACGTACCCATTTCTCGCCATTTGCGCCAAGTTTTATTTTTCTACTTTAACATGAAGAAATCTGCGTCTGTGGCTCTTAAAATGATGGGTAAGACCAATGGTGACGGAACTATTAGTGGAAGAACGTGCAGAGAATGTTTTCATCACCTTAAGAACGGTGATTTTGATGTCGAAGACTGGCATGGAGGTGGAAGACAGAACGTTTTTCTACCTGAAACAGACGAAGACAGTCACAGGACATCATTATCGAAAGCAATTGATGCGTTCGAGCCCAGCACTGAAACACAAACGGCCACAATACAGCGATAGACACTTAAAGGCAGTTTTAATCTGCCACAAAGTTTCATATCAGCGCACACTACGCTGCAGAGTGAAAATCTTAATCCGGTAACATCCCCCAGGCTGTGGCTAGGCCACGTCTCCGGTATATCCTTTCTTCCCGGAGTGCTAGTTCTGCAAGGTTCTCAGGAGAGCTTCTGTGAAGTTTGGAATGTAGGAGACGAAGTATTGGCGGAAGTGAAGCTGTGAGGACGGGGCGTGAGTCGTGCTTGGGTAGCTCAGACAGTAGAGCACTTGTCTGCGGAAGGCAAAGGTCCCGAGTTCGAGTCTCGGTCCGGCACACAGTTTTAATCTGCCAGAATGTTTCACGTAATTTTGTAGCAGGTCAGTGCTCGATCCCACGTCGCAAAACCCGTAAACATATGCATGGAAACGTTGAAATAGGAAGTCCTGTCCCTCCCGCCGTATTTTCCATACGTTGCTCTCTCTGACCACCACCTTTTTCGAATAGTGGCATACAGTCTGGCTGACCAGCACTTCCGATCATATGAAAAAGGGCAAAATTGAATCGACTCATGGATCCTCACAAAATACGCTCAGCTCTTCCGCCACGGGATTCGTGTGCTATCCGAAAGATGGGAGAATGTAGTGGCCAGCGATGGACAATACAATGAATCATAATTTTTTTGTAATGCTCCGAACTTCGAGAAAAAACTGCGGAAGTTAAGTTGTAGACCTAGTATTTTACCAGTTCCTCATGCATGCTGTGTAAGAGGTTTTATAAGTACTCCCGATGTTCTGTTGTATCGAAATCTTTGTACAAGGTAACGGCAGCGAATCAAGAGCGCTCCCATCTATTTATTTCTGTATTTCGTATTATTTTGTATGTTTCATTTAATTTTTAGAGTGTATATCTTGTCTTATTTAATGTATTTCATCAGTGTATCGTAATAATGTGTCATTAGTTTCTACATTTTTCTCGTTACACGTGCATACGCTTCTATGTAATAACATTATACTCCCCATATTAGAGCTTATTAAGCAGACATATCCTATATTTCCGGCGTAGCATCTCACCATGTATTCTCACAATTTGTTTTGATGCAGTATTGGCAGTTTCATGAACGAGTGTTTTGTATCTTCTGGGTTTTTCATCAGTTGCAACGTGTACGTAAACGAAGCGAACTGTAAGATCTCTTTGACAGCTAATGTATGTATTTTTACATCAATCTGGTATAAATAGATTTTTGCATTGTGTCCCCTTGTAGCTTGTAACTGACGTAATACAGAGGGGTCCAAAAAATGCATCCACTCTTTAAAAGTCCATAAGAGGCAAACCAATTGGCGGAGTTGTCTCATCTTTGGTAGTGTAACAGTTTGTAGTTACGGCAATCGCCACACAAGCGTTGTATTGCGTTGTTTTGTTTTATCAGATGACAGTCGCCAGGTAGTCAGTGTTTTGTTCTTAGTTGCACCTCGTTACTCGAGTAAACATGGCTGGCGCAAGGCTTACATTCGATGAAAAGTAGCCAGTTCTGAAGTGGTATTTTATGTACGAAAACATTAATGAGGTTCAACGGCAATGGCGAAATGAGTATCAAATAGAGCCATCGACACGTTTAACGATTCGTCGCATTCGAGACAAATTTGAAGCCGAAGGCTGCTTTAAAGATGTATACAAACAACGATTTGGATGACCTGTAACAGTAACAAGTCCAGCAAGCTCCCGTCGAGTGTTACAACAATTCACTCGTCCACCACAGAAGTCTGTGAGACAGTGTGCCCGTTAAACTGAAGTGAGTCGCTCAAGTGTTCGGCGAATTTTGAAGACCGCAAAGTGGAAGTGCTTCGTCCCGCTATTGGTACATGCAATGAACAAGGACGATCGTAGAATGGAGTACTGCGAGTGGTTTACTAACATGGTGCGCAAGGATGAAGAGTTTGCAGAGATGATTGTGTGGTCTGATGAGCCACAGTTCAAACTCAATGGTACAGTAAATCGTCACAATTGTATCTACTGGGCCGCCGAAAATCCGAACATCCATGTAGACAAAGCCGTGAATTTGCCATGAGTAAATGTGTGGTGTGGGTTGTCGTACCGGGGCTTGATTGGGTCATTCTTCTTTGACGGCACAGTTACCTGTGAGGTGTAGCGTCAAAGGCTTCAGACATCCATTTTACCTGCCATCCGAGACTTGTATGGAGACGGAAGAGTTTACTTTCAACAAGATGGCGCCCCAGCCCACTACCAAAATCGTGTAGGGCGTATCTCGACGTAAATCTACCAGGAAGATGGATAGGCCGTAGAGGTGCTGTGGAGAATACACCACGTTCCCCAGACCTAACTCCTTTGGACTTTTACCTGTGGGGAACACAAAAGAACGTCTTTTATCGACCAAAGCCATGTACATTGGATGAACTTCGAGAATTCATCGTACATTCATGTGCAAATATCCAACTGAACACGTTGCAGTCAGTAGTTCGTGCTAAAGTTCGGCGGCATCGTTTGTGTGTAGATGTTAATGGTGACCATTTCGAACACTTACAGTGATATCTTTAAATTGGACTTCAAGCTGCACTTTCACCAAAAATGAGAACTCCGTCAATTAGTTTCCAAGTTATGGACTTTTAAACAGTGGATACATTTTTTTGGACCCATCTGTATATATATATTTATATCCTTAAATAGACAGCTTTATGTTGTCAACATCTTTAAAATGTTGGTTCAAATGGCACTGAGCACTATAGGACTTAACATGTGAGGTCATCAGTCCCCTAGAAATTAAAACTACTTAAACCTGACTAACCTAAGGACCTCACACACATCCATGCCCGAGGTAGGATTCGAACCTGCGGCCGTAGCGGTCGCGCGATTGCAGACTGAAGCGCCTAGAATCGCTTGGTCACACCGACCAGCGTAAAATGATGTTCTGATATGAAATTCACAGCTGTTATCGCTGGAATGTACTACCTCTGATTATTCCTCAGAGAATATGACTTTTGAATATATTTTTTCCCCAGTTAACTTGCAAAAGTCTATTACAACATTGATTCATTGCTATTTGTATCAAGGATATTAATATAGGTAACAGGTCACGAAATTTACATCATTACTATGCAAAGAGGTTCGCGCTCATTCGACGTTACTTTATTCTTAACAGTGAAAAGGCATAGTTTTGACGATGGCTTTCTTAGGTCTACATGTCGGAGGATTTTAAAGTCTGGCATGTGCTCAAGCCAAATATAAGTGACGAGTTATTTTCGAGATTTTTGCAATGAGCTACTGCCTATACAGTTATACAAACTGTGCGTCATTTTTGTATATCTTTTTTTTAGCTTTTATAGTACCACTTGATAACAGCCCAAAAGTCGACATTGCAGTTGTGACAGAAATAAACAATTTCTACAGTCAACGACGAAAATTATGTCCTTTAACTCCTCATGATCGGAATCCACAGTCACGTAAGATTTTTAAATATTAATGAGGTGGTGATGAAGTGTGATTAGAGTTAGGTCGATATACTGTAAACAATATTTTATGGTGAACGCAAGATTTTGATGCTCCTTTATGAGAAGCCAAATGGTTCTGAGCGTAGTGGACTCATTTATAGATATTGCAAGGATATTTTCATCGAAAGATTTATTTTTACAACAGGTTACGAACAAAGGTAAAGTCCTTGTGAAATACTGTAAATAGAAAGTGCTAGTTGTTAGTGAAGAGTTTGAATACTTCTAGGTCAGGAAAACCTTTTATTTGTTCCAATTTTTTAGAACGTTATATGCGACAAATAACTGACTTGTTTGACAACAATTCAAACTGATTAATAGCTGTAGTCATTATTGCTATTTTCCTACCAAATTTTCTCTCTGCCATTGGTAAAAATAGACCTGCAAAAATATTTATTTGAATTTTGTTTTGATATATTGACGAGAATTAAGCTTGGGGAGAAACAGGAAATACGTACAAATAAACTTTTCCGCATATTTGTCAAGTAAGACGTATTAATGTGAGTTACGAAAAGATGCAGTTCACATTCAACAAATGCTTATAAATAAACATCGGCTCCACAGTCCTTATCTTCAAGAGCAATGTATAGTTCATATTATAAAGAAAATTAGTGTTGAACTGTGTCCTATGAATTGTCGAAATACGGTATAGACCTCGGCGCCCAAATCTACGGCGCTATGGATGTCGTGGAGGAACAGAGCGAGCCGAGTTTCGCAAGATCCCTGTTTGCGGGATACATGTTAAGGAACAGCGACAAGAAGAAAGTCTTGGTTCGTTCTTAGGTGTCGAGAGTCGACTCCATCGTGCAATGTGAGAATTCGTGTACCGTAAGATGTTTCCCACATTCGCCCAGTTCAATCCCGTCCCAATATTATACTTTATCCAAACTACTCCAAAAAACTTCCGGAGCTCGTTTTGTTAACTTTTTATAACATCAGTCAACATTTAATAATATAAGGCATGAAAATAACGCAATAAATCCGTTAACATACGTGCGAAGTTTGAAAGTAAAAAAGCGTTATTTAAAAGAGCCGGTCATGACAAAACGGTTCCACCTAGCACGCAAGATACAGTATATGGCACAGGCAAAATAATCCTCAGGCTTCAAATAATAAAAAAAATGTAATAATTCCAGTTCCAAACAAAGGTAACTGTTGACACTTGTGAATGTTACCGAATATGAGTTTAGCGAGTCACCTCGTAAAATACTTACACGAATCCATGATTATTATATAAGCGTATGTATGTATGTATGTATGTATGTTTCGCAGATCTTGGCACACACATCACGTACGTAAGTGTATGTTCATATGAAAGGCTTATTTCAATAGTGGTGTAAATCCATTTTTGTTCATTTTGAGATTCAGAGCCCAAAAGTTAAATGAGCGCTGAAAAATCTGCAGTTGAGAAACCAGAAATATTCAAGCATGTGACTTCTTGCTAGAGATGATCCTTTCTTTTTGTTTGTTTGAATCATTAATTTCGGAAGCATAATAGACAGAAAAGTGGAGGTAATGGACTTGAACCACTATTGAAATAAGCCTTTCATATGTTCGTCATCTCCTGCTAAAATACTGGATCATTTTCCAAATATTGGTACACATATACCATACTGCCAGACAGAACCAACTTCATCTCAAAGGGGTGGGGGTAGGCGTGAACAAGGAGTGTAGCTCACAACTCACGAATAGACTAAACTAATCCAGTATCTGAGGACGAGAGAATTTAGTGACTGGGAACTAACTTAACACGTAATTTCAAACCTTTACGCGATACTTTATCTCGTTTACGACTCCCCCCCCCCCCCCCCCCCCCACACACACACACATCGAAAATGATAAAAGGGTAAAAATTTGTAGCTTACTAATTATCACTGTTCATGCAATATAACTGTCGCATCAGTCGTGGGTTGCAATTCTATTCGCAACACATTTCGCAGACAGTATCCACATATACCGCTGGAAATAGCCGCAAAATTATGATGCGTGAAAAATTGGCACATCATGCTGGCCGTTTTAAGATATTACTTCTTTACTGGGAACTCTATTCGCAACACATTTCGTAAAGAGTATCCACATCGCTGGATGTACCTGCAAAATTATACCATCTTACAACACATACTTCTGGAGACATGTCACGAGAATTGTTCTGTATGAAAACGTAATGCAGGGCGTAATTCTGAAGAGATACATATGAAATGTGTGTACAAATATCTGTAACATATGTTAAATGTATGTGAAATGTCCATATGTGGACAAAGCTGCATGTGAAAAGCTCCTTAACTTAACCCGTGGATCATTTCAACCAAAGTTGGAACATGTACTACATACACTCCTGGAAATTGAAATAAGAACACCATGAATTCATTGACTAGCACGGGCTTGGCAGTGATACTTGTTCACCTAAGTTTCAGAATATACACTCCTGGAAACACCGTGAATTCATTGCCCCAGGAAGGGGAAACTTTATTGACACATTCCTGGGGTCAGATACATCACATGATCACACTGACAGAACCACAGGCACATAGACACAGGCAACAGAGCATGCACAATGTCAGCACTAGTATAGTGTATATCCACCTTTCGCGGCAATGCGAGACGATCGTAGAGATGCTGGATGTAGTCCTGTGGAACGGCTTGCCATGCCATTTCCACCTGGCGCCTCAGTTGGACCAGCGTCCGTGCTGGACGTGCAGACTGCGTGAGACGACGCTTCATCCAGTCCCAAACATGCTCAATGGGGGACAGATCCGGAGATCTTGCTGGCCAGGGTAGTTGACTTACACCTTCTAGAGCACGTTGGGTGTCACGGGATACATGCGGACGAGCATTGTCCTTTTGGAGCAACAAGTTCCCTTGCCGCTCTAGGAATGGTAGAACGATGGGTTCGATGACGGTTTGGATGTACCGTGCACTATTCAGTGTCCCCTCGACGATCACCAGAGGTGTACGGCCAGTGTAGGAGATCGCTCCCCACACCATGATGCCGAGTGTTGGCCCTGTGTGCCTCGGTCGCATGCAGTCCTGATTGTGGCGCTCACCTGCACGGCGCCAAACACGCATACGACCATCATTGGCACCAAGGCAGAAGCGACTCTCATCACTGAAGACGACACGTCTCCATTCGTCCCTCCATTCACGCCTGTCGCGACACCACTGGAGGCGGGCTGCGCGATGTTGGGGCGTGAGCGGAAGACGGCCTAACGGTGTGCGGGACCGTAGCCCAGCTTCATGGAGACGGTTGCGAATGGTCCTCGCCGATACCCCAGGAGCAACAGTGTCCCTAATTTGCTGGGAAGTGGCGGTGCGGTCCCCTACGGCACTGCGTAGGATCCTACGGTCTTGGCGTGCATCCGTGCGTCGCTGCGGTCCGGTCCCAGGTCGACGGGCACGTGCACCTTCCGCCGACCACTGGCGACAACATCGATGTACTGTGGAGACCTCACGCCCCAGGTGTTGAGCAATTAGGCGGTACGTCCACCCAGCCTCCCGCATGCCCACTATACGCCCTCGCTCAAAGTCCGTCAACTGCACATACGGTTCACGTCCACGCTGTCGCGGCATGCTACCAGTGTTAAAGACTGCGATGGAGCTCCGTATGCCACGGCAAACTGGCTGACACTGACGGCGGCGGTGCACAAATGCTGCGCAGCTAGCGCCATTCGACGGCCAACACCGCGGTTCCTGGTGTGTCAGCTGTGCCGTGCGTGTGATCATTGCTTGTACAGCCCTCTCGCAGTGTCCGGAGCAAGTATGGTGGGCCTGACACACCGGTGTCAATGTGTTCTTTTTTCCATTTCCAGGAGTGTACAATCTGGAAAGAAATACTGTGGGGATAAGAACCAGCAACCCCCTATTGGGGTGGAGGTGATAAAGTGGATAGAGAAGGGAGGAAGAGAAAATGGACAGATAGGTTGAAGTAAGCCATGGACAAAGGGGGACGAGGAAATGGACTTAAAAAAAATGGTTCAAATAGGTCTGAACACTATGGGAGGTCGTCAGTACCCTAGAACTTAGAACTACTTAAACCTTACTATCCTAAGGACGTCCCACACATCCATGCCCGGGGTAGGATTTGAATCTACGACCGTAGCAGTCGTAGCTCCTAGAACCGCTCGACCACTGCAGAGGGCGGACATAGAAAAAAGGGGAGGAGATGGACAGAGAGAGAGGAGTAAGGAAGAAATAGACAGGGAGGGGAGAGGATAGGAGCTGGACATTGACGGGAGTAGGAGGAGGAGGAGGACATTGATGGAGATAGGAGAGAGGAGGCGATAGACAGAGAGAGGTGACAGACACGGATGCATAGAGAGTGGGTTGAGGAGGTGGACGCAGAGAGGCGGGGAAGAAGAGATGGACAGAGGAAAGGGAAGTGAAGAGAGGAACTAATAGAAGATTGGAATAAACACACGCCCGCACAACGATGGGAACTCAGCCATGTATTTATAGACGAATGGAAAAACAGGTGACTCAACAAAAGCTGTCCTATGTTCACAGAATTCTGTAGATTTAGAGAAAGCGTCTGTCAGCGTTGATTGGACTGCACCTTTAAAACCACGTAAGTAACAGGTATAGAACGCAGAGAGCGAAAAGTTATACGCAGTTTCCCCAGAAACCAGGAATTATTTATAAAAATTGAAGGACATGAAAGAGACGGAGTGGCTGAGAAAGCAGTGGGACAGATCTGTAGCCTCGATGTTGGTGTATCTGAGCACTGTGTAAACACTAAAGGAAACCAAGGAAAAATGTCGAAAGGGAGTTAGAGTTTACGCACCAGAAATGAAAACTTTGAGGCTGGCCAATGCGACAAAGGACTTTAAAGTGTTGAACGGAAGGGATGGTTTCTTGAACAGAGGTTATCACACGAATATCAACAAAAGCAAAACAAAGATAATGGAATGTGATCGAACAAAATCAGTCGATGCTGAAGCAATTATAATAGGAAATGGGTCACTAAAACTAGAAGAATTTTTGTATTCTATGAATTTTTCTATTTGGGCACGAAAATCTGACGAAGGCCGAAGACGAAAGGGTATAAAGTACTGATCGGCAATAGCAAGAAAAGCACTTCTGAAGGTATCTGTATAGAATGTAGCCTTGTACGGAAGCGGAAGACTGAAGATGGCATGCCGGCCGGAGTGGCCGAGCGGTTCTAGGTGCTGCAGTCTGGAACCGCGCCACCGCTACGGTCGTAGGTTCGAATCCTTCCTCGGGCATGGATGTGTGTGATGTCCTTAGGTTAGTTAAGTTTAAGTAGTTCTAAATTCTGGAGGACTGATGACCTCAGACGTTAAGACCCATAGTGCTCAGAGCCTTTTGAGCCATTTTGAAGACCACAACCTCAACAACAACAACAACAACAACAACAACAACAACAACAACAACGCTGATTCACAACGCCTCTGTTGTAGCATCTGGCACTGGAGTTTGTTGAGTACCTCTGCAATGCTCTCTCTCTCGCTCTCTCTCTGTCCTACCTGGTACGGGTCCCACATCTATGAACAATACTCAAGAATCGGTCAAGCTATAGCCTTGCAACACACTTCTTTAGTGAATGAATATCATTTACTGAAGATTATTCATATGGATCTCAGTCTGCCTTCTGCTTTTCCTACTATTCATTGTATACTGTCATTCCACTTACGGACACTCTTCATAGTATGTACTGACAAGGCAGAAAAATCCTAAGAAATTTTGGTCCTATGTCAAAGCGGTAGGTGGATCAAAACAAACTGTCGAGACACTATGTGATAATAATGGTACTGAATCAGATGATGACAGACTAAAGGTCAAAATACTAAATGTCTTTTTCCAAAGCTTTTTCACAGAGGAAGAATGCACTGTAGTTCCTTTTGTAGATTGTCGCACAGATGAGAAAATGGTAGATATCGAAATATACGACAGAGGTATAGAGAAACAATTAAAATCGCTCAAAAGAGGAAAGACCGCTGGACCTTATGGGATACAAGTTTGATTTTACACAGAGTACGCGAAGGAACTTGCCCCCCTCTTGGAACGGTGTACCGTAGGTCTCTAGAAGAGCGTAGGGTTCCAAACGATTGGAAAAGGGCACATGTCATCACCGTTTTCAAGAAGGGACGTCGAACAGATGTGTAGAACTATAGACCAATATCTCTAACGTCGATCAGTTGTAGAATTTTTATGTTCGAGTATAATGACTTTTCTGCAGACTAGAAATCTGCTCTGTTGCAATCAGCATGGGTTTCGATAAAGACGATCGTGTGAAACCCAGCTCCCGCTATTCGTCCACGAGACTCAGAGGGCCATAGACACGGGTACACAGGTAATTGCCGTGTTTCTTAACTTCCGCAAGGCGTTCGATACAGTTCCCCATAGTCGTTTAATGAACAAAGTAAGAGCATATGGACTAGCAGACCAATTGTGTAATTGGATTGAGGAGTTCCTAGATAACAGAACGCAGCATGTCATTCTCAATGGAGAGAAGTCTTCCAAAGTAAGAGTGATTTCAGGTGTGCCGCATGGGAGTGTCGTAGGACCGTTACTATTCACATTATACATAAATCACCTTGTGGATAACATCGGAATTTCACTGAGGCTTTTTTCGGATGTTGATGTAGTATATCGAGAGGTTGTAACAATGGAAAATTGTGCTAAAATGCAGGAGGATCTGCAACGAATTGACGCATGGTGCAGGGAATAGCAATTGAATCTCAATGTAGACAAGTGTAATGTGCTACGAATACACAGAAAGAAAGATCCTTTATCATTTAACTACAATATAGCAGGTCAGCAGCTGGAAGCAGTTAATTCCATAAATTATCTGGGAGTAGGAATTAGGAGTGATTTAAAATGGAATGACCATATAAAATTAATCGTCGGTAAAGCAGATGCCAGACAGATTCATAGGAAGAATCCTAAGGAAATGCAGTCAGAAAACAAAGGAAGTAGGTTACAGTACGCTTGTTCACCTACTGCTTGAATACTGCTCACCGTTGTGGGATTCGTACCCTATAGGATTGATAGAAGAGTTGGAAGATCCAATGGAGAGCAGCGCGCTTCGTTACAGTATCATTTAGTAATCGCGACAGCGTTACGGAGATGATAGATAAACTCCAGTGGAAGACTCTGCAGGAGAGACGCTCAGTAGCTCGGTACGGGCTTTTGTTGAAGTTTCGAGAACATACCTTCACCGAGGAGTCAAGCAGTATATTGCTCCCTCCTACGTATATCTCGCGAAGAGACCATGAGGATAAAATCGGAGAGATTAGAGCTCACACAGAGACATACCAACTATCTTTCTTTCCACGAACAATACAGTAGAGAGAGAAGCGGGAATTGATAGAAGTACTCAAGGTACCCTCCTCCACACACCGTCAGGTGGCTTGCGGAGTATGGATGTAGATTTACATGTAGATAGTTAGTTACAGATGTTTTGAGGCGGTAAACTAAAGACATCACACACATCCATGCCCGAGGCAGGACTCGAACCTGCGACCGTAGCAGCAGCGCGGTTCCGGACTGGAGCGCCTAGAACCACTCGGGCACAGTGGCCGGTTTTGTTGAAATCATTTTGATTTTTATAGAGCACATTTTATTTCTCTTAAAATGCCATAAAACGCTAGCATAAAGCTTGTTCCCTAATACCAGAAGGAATCGTCGTCAATGACGTACACCTATAATTACGTTCGTCTATCCTGCGACACTAATTGAAAACGGGAGTTACTTGCGCTTTTTTCCAGTCGTTCGATGGCCTTCCTTGTCTCAGCAGTATACAATAAACTGCCTCTAGGACGGGAGCAAGTTCTTTGCATAATCTCTGTAAAATCTTACAGGTATCTCATCTGTTTCTGACGTCTCGCCACTGTAATGAAATAGGAGTTGTTTTTAATCATCGAGTAAACGTTAAACCTTTTAACTTTCTTCATCTAAAATGTAGACTGGCAATGGCGAGGTATGCGTTTCTGAATAAGAGATATTTGTTAACATCGAATATAGATTTAAGTGTCAAAGTCGTTTCTGAAAGTACTTGTACGGAGTGTAGCCATGTATGGAAGTGAAACATGGACGATATATAGTTTGGACAAGAAGAGAATAGAAGCTTCCGAAATGTGATGCTATAGAAGAATGATAAAGATTAGATGGGTAGATCACATAACCAATGAGGAGGTATTAAATAGAATTGGGGAGAAGAGGAATCTGAGCACAACTTGACTAGAAGAAGGGATCGGTTGGTAGGGCATATTCTGAGGCATCAAGGGATCATCAATTTAGTATTGGAGGGCAGCGTGAAGGGTAAAAAGCGTAGAGGGAGACCAAGAGATGAATACACTATGCAGATTCAAAAAGATGTAGGTTGCAGTAAGTACTGGGAGATGAAGCTTGCACAGGATAGAGTAGCATGGAGAGCTGCATCAAACCAGTCTCAGGACTGTGGACCACAACAACAACAACAACTTGCACGTTATGTCTTGACTCGGTACACTGTATTGCGCGGAGCTCATTTTGTACTATCGCGAAATGTGAGAGCCGGTTCCACAGATATAGTAAGAGCGTTTGGTTGGCAGTAAACAAAACGAGGCTGTTATACATTGTGGCGAAATCTTCTCGCGAAATTGCCGTCAGCAGCTCTCTCCTCCGAATGCCAAAGACGTTTATTGACTTTCACCTACTTAGGAAGAAATAATCACGGTGATGAAATAACAGAAATCAGAGTAAGCAGGGAAAGTCTTAGGTGTTCATTTGCCTCACGTCCTTTTCGAGAGTGGAATGGCAGGAAAATTGTCTGAAAGGGATTATACACTACAGGCCATTAAAATTGCTACAACACGAAGATAACGTGCAACAGATGCGAAATTTAACCGACGGGAAGAATATGCTGTTACATGCAAATGATTAGCTTTTCAGAGCATTCACACAACGTAGGCGCCGGAGACGACACCTGCAACGTGCTGACATGAGGAAAGTTTCCAACCGATTTCTCATACACAAACAGCAGTTGACCGGCGTTGCCTGGTGAAACGTTGTTGTGATGGCTCGTCTAAGGAGGAGAAATGCGTACCATCACGTTTCCGACTTTGATAAAGGACGCATTGTAGCCTATCGCGATTGCGGTTTATCGTATCGCGACATCGCTGCTCACGTTGGTCAGGATCCAATGTCTTTTAGCAGAGTATGGAATCGGTGGTTTCAGGAGGGTAATACGGAACGCCATGCTGGATCACAACGGCCTCGTATCACTAGCAGTCGAGATGACAGGCATCTTACCCGCATGGCTGTAACGTCTCGATCCCCGAATCAACAGATGGGGACGTTTGCAAGACGACAACCATCTGCATGAACAGTTAGACGACGTTTGCAGCGGCATGGACTATCAGCTCGGAGACCACGGCTGCGGTTACCCTTGACGGTGCATCACAGACAGGAGCGCCTGCGAAGGCGTACTAGACGACGAATCTGGGTGCACGAATGGCAAAACGTCATTTTTTCGGATGAATCCAGGTTCTGTTTACAGAATCATGATGGTCGCGTCCGTGTTTGGCGACATCGCGGTGAACGCACATTGGAAGCGTGTATTCGTTAACGCCATACTGGAGTATCACCCGGCATGATGGTATGGGGTGCCATTGGTTACACGTCTCGGTCACCTCTTGTTCGCATTGACGGCACTTTGAACAGTGGGCTTTACATTTCAGTTGTGTTACAACCCGTGGCTCTACCCTTCATTTGATCCCTGCGAAAACCTACATTTCAGCAGGATAATACACGACCGCATGTTGCAGGTCCTGTACGGGCCTTTCTGGATACAGAACATGTTCGACTGCTGCCCTGGCCAGCACATTCTCCAGATCTCTCACAAATTGTAAACGTGTGGTCAATGGTGGTCGAGCAACTGGCTCGTCACAATACACCAGTCACTAATCTTGATGAACTGTGGTATCGTGATGAAACTGCATGGGCAGCTGTACCTGTACGCACCATCCCAGCTCTGTTTGACTCAATGCCCAGGCGAATCAAGGTCGTTATTACGGCCATAGGTTGTTGTTCTGGGTACTGATTTCTCAGGATCTATGCACCCAAATTGCGTGAAAATGTACTCACATGTCGGTTCTAGTATGATAAATTTGTCCAATTAATACCTGTTTATCATCTGCATTTCTTCTTGGTGTAGCAATTTTAATGGCCAGTAGTTTATGAACCCTCCGCCAAAGACGTGCAAACTGCAAGATAGTCTTGGAGATACAGATGTAAATGTAAATGTTACGGTTTCTGTCTGGTCTGTGGAAAACCCAAATTCCCTCCCCCCTCCCCCACCTCCACCACCTTGATAAAGTAAAATCACGAATGTCTCTACCGCACCTTATTTTAGAACTCTTTATTATGTGGCTTTCTTGTGTTTCTTCAGTGCAGATTTTGCAAACGATTTTAAATTTATTTCCTGATGAGCCACAGACTTTAAACTGGCAACTATAGCTGCGAAATGGATGACAGTGCAATATTAACACGCTTTCTTGTCTGGTGTGTGGCGAAGGGTACTTTGTGTACCACTGTTTTCTCGTTTTCCTGTTCCACCTGCAAATTTTTCGCGGTAAGTACAACAATGTATTGCTTTACTCTGGTGAAGAGAGAGCTATTTAGTCCTCAAATTCACCAAATGTCTCTCTTATAATCTCATCGAAGTCTTTGAAAAATTTGAGACACCGAAGACTAAAAAACAGAAAATGGTTATTTAAATAAAAATCTGTACCATAACGCGTTTCTAAAACGGATTAGCTAGAGTAGAATAATTTTTCCTAGCATTATACAGGTTCCTAGCCGATACAAATAGTCCTGAGGATTTATGTATGTGAGTTTTTACTAACTATGAATATAGTTGTAGAACTTAAAACGGAAAACGAGGGGTGGATGCATTACATAACTGATGCATGAGCAGTACACCTGCTTTCTACACTACACGCTATTAAAATTGCTACACCAAAAAGAAATACAGATGATAAAAAATAAATATATTCTACTCGATCAGACATGTGATTACATTTTCACGCAATTTGGGTGCATAGATCCTGAGAAATCAGTACCCAGAACAACCACCTCTTGCCGTAATGACGATACGTCTGGACAATGAGTCAGAAAGAGATTGGATGGCGTGTACAGGTACAGCCGCCCATGCAGCTTCAACACGATACCACATTTCAACAGGAATAGTGACTGGCGTATTGTGACGAGCCAGCTGCTAGGCCACCATTGACCTGACGTCGCCATCTGTTGACTCAGGGGTCGAGACGTGGCTGCACGATCCGTTACAGCCATGCGGATAAGATGCCTGTCATCTCGACTGCTAGTGATACGAGGCCGTTGCGATGCATCACGGCCTTCCGTATTACCCTCCAGAATCTACCGATTCCATACTCTGCTAACAGTCATTGTATCTCGACCAACGCGAGCATCAACGTCAGGATACGATAAACCGCAATCGCGATAGAATACAATCCGACCTTTATCAACCTCGGAAAGGTGAGGGTACGCATTTCTCCTCCTTAGACGAGGTATCACAACAACGTTTCACCAGGCAACGCCGGTCAACTGCTGTTTGTGCATGAGAAATCGGTTCGGCACTTTCCTCATGTCAGCACGTTGTAGGTGTCGCCACCGGTGCCAACTTTGAATGCTCTGAAAAGCTTATTATTTTCCTATCACAGCATCATCTTCCTGTCGGTTAAATTTCGCGTCTGTAGCACGTCATCGTCGTGGTGTATCAATTTTAATGGCCAGTAAATTAAATCCGTTTCATACGTCTCACGTTGTTCGTTTTAAATTCTACTAATATTTTCACAGCTATAAAAAAATTCACAAGCACAAATTTTCAGGTCTGTCTGTATGGGTTTAGAAGTCTGCACAAGGCTAAGAGAAATAATTTTATACTTGTCAGTTTTAAAAACGTGTTATACAAAAAAGTTTTTTATTTAGCTAATTATTATCTCGTTATTTCGTTGATATGTCACACTACACCAGCAGTTACCGACTACGATATTGGTACAGCGAGCTGGAGCCCAACTATTCTTTTTTTGGTAATAGCAGTTATAGTAATAATTATTTTTCGATACCAGTTATTTATAACGGCTATAAGTAACTGGCAATTATCTGTGCTGTAATTGGCTGTTGCTGAACAGAGCGAGCAGTCTCCATACGGATTTTACAATTTCGAGGTTGGTGTTTTTTTTGTTTTTGTTTCCTTTGTATTTTTTTTCTTTTTTGTATTGCAGCCTAGGCGCTTCAATGAAATGTTTTCAGTCGCCGACACGTTCTCGCCATGGTAGAATCTATGGGTCATGGTAAGTTACCATTTATTATAACGACACACATTTCTTGGCTCCCATAGCCTTATCTTCTAACTTACTGAGGACAAAATATACTGAAGTGCCAAAGGAACTGCTATAGGCATGCTTATGCAAATGCGGAGATATGTAAACAGACTGAATACGGCGCTGCGGTCGGCAACGCTTGTGTAAGACAGAAAGTGTCTGGTGCAGTTGTTAGATCGGTTACTGCTGCTACAATGGCCGGTCATCAAGGTTTCAGTGACTTTGAAAATGGTATTATAGTCGGCGCACGAGCGATGGGACATAAAGTCTCCAAACGCAGCAATGAAGTGGGGATTTTCCCGTACGACCATTTCACGAGTGTACCGTGAGTATCAGGAATCCGGTAAAACATCAAAAATAAAACGGGCCAACGACGACAGAGCAGAATCGTTCAACGTGACAGAAGTTACCTTCCGCAGTTGCTGCAGATTTCAGTTCTGGGCCATCAACAAGCGTCAGCGTGCGGCTCATTCAACGAAACGTCGTCGATATAGGCTTTCGGAGTCGAAGGCCGCTGTTATTTTCTATATGGTTAAATGGTTCAAATGGCTCTGAGCACTATGGGACTCAACTGCTGTGGTCATTAGTCTCCTAGAACTTAGAACTACTTAAACCTAACTAACCTAAGGACATCACACACATCTATGCCCAAGGCAGGATTCGAACCTGCGACCGTAGCAGTCGCACGGTTCCGGACTACGCGCCTAGAACCGCGAGACCACCGCGGCCGGCTTCTATATGGTTCAAATGGCTCTTAGCATTAGGGGACTTAACATCTGAGGTCATCAGTCCCCTAGAACTCTGAGCTACTTAAACCTAACTAACCTAAGGACATCACATACATCCATGTGCGAAGCAGGATTCGAACCAGCGACCGTAGCGGTCGCGCGGTTCCAGAGTGTAGCGCCTAGAACCGCTCGGCCACCCCGGCCGGCCTATTTTCTATATGCATAAATGATATGGCGGACAGAGCAAGCCGTAGTCAGTCTGCATCTGTTCGCTAATGGTGCTGTGGTGTTTGAGAAGTTGTTGGCGTTGAGTTATTGTAGGAGGATACCAGATGACTTAGAGAAAGTTTCTAGTTGGTGTGACGAATGGCACCTAGCACTAAATGTAGAAAAACCGTAATTTAAACCAGATGAGTAGGAAAAACAAACCCATAATTTTCAAGTACAACATTAGTAGTCACGTAGTTTAAGTATCTCGGCATAACGTTGCCGAGTGATATGAAATGCACCGCACATGTGAGGATTCTTACAGTGAAGGCGAATGGTTGACTTTTTACTGGTTCGAGGGCCACTACAAAAGAAATGCACACTATTTTTTTTTAATCCATCTTTTATTCTACATGTTTTACAGAGTGTATATACATACTTTAGGAACAATATTTTCATTTCTCCACATAATTTCCATCCCTCTCAACTGCCTTACGCCATCTTTGAATCAGCGCCTGTATACCCGCACGGTAAAATTCTGGACCAACTTGTTAGAACCACCGTTTGGTAGCATGCACAAGGGAGTCATCATCTTCAAACCTTGTTCCAAGAAGAGTGTCTTTCAGTTTCCCAAAGAGATGATAGTCACATGGAGCCAGGTCAGGGCTGTAAGGCGCGTGTTTCAGTTTTGTCCATCCGAGTTTTCTGACTGACATGTTTCCGTGCATTGTCGTGCAACAGCAAAACATCCTGCTTTTGTCGATGTGGTCGAACACGACTCAGTCGAGCTTGAAGTTTCTTCAGTGTCGTCACATATGCATCAGAATTTATGGTGGTTCCACTTGGCATGATGTCCACAAGCAATAGTCCTTCAGACTCGAATAACACTGTAGTTATAACTTTCCCAGCAGAAGGTGTGGTTTTGAATTTGTTTGTCTTGGGTGAATTTGCAAGATGCCACTCCATTTATTGCCTCTTAGTCTCTGGTGAAAATGATGGAGCCATGTTTCATCACCTGCACAATTCTTACAAGAAATTCATCTCCGCCATTCTTGTACTGTTCCAAAAGTTCGCTGCATACCGTTTTCCTTGTTTCTTTGTGAGCC